>NW_027286874.1:45683474-46258474 GCF_022747635.1 Hetaerina americana
AAGGAAATTAATTATATTAATTCATTACCAATTCACATTTCCTAGAATTAAACTTTCACATTAATTATATATCATAGATGATAACAGAGAAAAAGTTTTCTTTAACACATTTCCATCAACTTTCAATTCACTACTATTTTCAACTAAAACAAGATTGTAAAGTTATAGTACATTAATGCTTTAAATGCACAAGAGATTACAACCCGAAGGGTAAATCTTTATCACTAACCTTACTTACCTGAGCTGAGGATAGAGTAGGCAGCTTTGAATGGATTGAGAGTATAAATGAATGTATAAGCATAATTGATATACAGGGCTGATCCAATACTTGTGATGTGGTGTGGAAGATTAGCACCACAGTATTTATCTATTAAAGGTGCAGAGGCGTCTCTTCCATCACGAACTTCCAAATAGTCTTGAGTACAATCCCAATCAGCAGATTCTTCATTCAAGCCACCCAATAAGCGAAGAATAGTGAGTGTTATTTGATCACCTAAAGCAGACAAATAAAATAAAAACATTATCTTAATATGCGCTGCATAATAAATGTTTAATTAAATACCTTAATGCTTAATTTTAATTGATTAAATACAAGCATTATAAAAATGACTAAAATTTAAAAAAGTCCTTGCAGAATGGTCGTATCTATGACAAGAATGTTAGTACACAAAAAAATGTAGCTATATCTTTTTCAAATTAAAAATCTAAAGTTCCATTCAAATCATAGTCACAACTTGGTATGACTTCCTCATGCAGTGTAAATAAAATGAACAACACACAAGGACAAAAATTTCTCTTAGAAAACTATTTGATCTGGCCTAGGCAGACATTATGAAGAATGATGTAGTATTCTGGCATTTCATACATTATTGCTGATGTAATAGAAATTTTTTTATTTAAGAAGTACAGTAAAATCTGTTGAATTTTAATGTTAACATTTTATATCAGATTTATTATAAATAACTACTAACCAGTATTTGCTGCTTCCAGAGTCCATGTGCAAGAGTTATTGAAACTATTATTGACTCCCAAACCTTCTGATGCTTTCAACTCTCCTTCATCTTTCACAATTATGTGTCCACCACAGACCTGAAATGTCAGTACATTAGCATCTGACTTTTATGTTGTTTTTCACTAATGTGATTCTAATTATGATTAAAAACTATTTAGCCAAAATGGACCTCAACTATTCTTGGTATGCATTTATCTAGGTTATAATAGAATGCACTCGTTAAAACCAGCAAAATCTCTTAATGCTGGTAACGTGTTTTGCTGTATCATGACTCCATTACAAGGTCAAACTTGACATGAAAAATAATTGTGGAAAAAATAATTTGTGTACCAATAAATATTGTAAAAAGATCAATCTACTTTCAAATTTTATATCAATAACTTATAATGTATGTTTCTTCTCTGAAGAGGCTTGTTAGGCTGGTGAAACACCTGGTGTCAGGTTTTCTCTGGGACTTACCTACCCTGCTACTTATTTCCTCGTTTTTTGCTTGTACCTGTATGACTGACAGGTCCCTGGCATAGAAGAGATCCTTGTAAACCCTGAACGGGTGAGTGAGTGCAATTCACAAAGTTGTAATATACCTGAGTGATTGCGAATTTACATAAGTCCTTCTGTTTCGTTTTGTAATTTCTGTGTAATTGACGGGTCAATGGCATCGGAGAAATCCTTATAAACCCCAAAAGTGTGAGTACATGTGATTTGCAAAGGTCCCTGTTTCTGAACACACCCCAGTGATTGAGTGATGGAGCAAAAACATGTGTACTACCCTGTCCAATGAATATGCAAACTGAGGCCATAAAAACTATATTTTGCAAAATTTAGTCAATATCGATTTGTCCCCTTCAATAAAAGCATTCATTGCTTCAATAACTCTCCATTCATTGCTATGCACTTATTCCATCTTCTTTTCCACTGTTTAATAAAGCACCCTTGTAAGTCCTCGCCAGTTAGGCTTTTTAGTTGTCTTGTCATTTCTTGCTTTATTATGTCCACATCTTCCCATTGATGTCACCTCATCACATTTTTGCATTTTGGGAATAGAAAAAGTCACAGGGGGTGAGATCTGACGAATAAGGAGAATGATCAAGGATGGTGATTGAATTTTTTGCCAGAAACTGGTGAACAATCAATGCTGAATTTGCAAGTGCATTGTCATGGTGAAGGATCCATCCATCATGTTCAGTTAAAATAATGTGCACTGTTGATTTTCCTAAATTCAGTTCATCGGCTATCATTCAGACAGTTTTTCGACGATCGGTAAGGACAAGGGACCCCACACGATCAATGTTGTCATCAACACAGGTGAGTGGAGGTTGTCCCGGTCTTGCATCATCCGTGGCATCTTGTCAGTCATCTTTCTAATGCTCAATCCACTTGAAAACAGATGTTTTCTTCAGAGCATTATCACCATAAACAGCTGTCAACATTTCAGCAATTTCTTGGTAACTTTTACCACACTTAACCAAAAACTTTATTTTGATTTGTTGCACCGTGATTTCATCAATTTCCATTCCATTCCATTTTCAACAAACACTAAAAACACGGACAGCAGAAACTAGCAACCTACACACAGCTTGACAATCCGCCAAGCACAGACGACTCATTGGGTCTCAGGCAACTATCGCCGCTATAATCCACGTCATGGCCGCCAGATTGCAGCAGTTCGCGTATTTATTGGGCAGACCACGTACATCCATTTTATAATTTAGTATCAACTATGTGATTGATGGCTCACTGGCATAGGAGGAATCCTTGTAAAACCTGAAGGAGTGAGTGAGTGCAATTCACAAAGGTCTAACACATCCGAGTGATGGCGAACGTGAACTTGGGCCTTTTTCTTTTTTGCTTTTTGTTTATATTTGTTTTTATTCCTGTGGGAGCATAACGGGTCCCTGGAATAAGTGATGTACTTGTCAACGCTGAGTGTGTTGGTGAATGCAATTCACGAGAGTGACTGCTATTCCTTAACACACCCTAGTGACTGAGTGGTTTTAAGTTTGTTTCCTTATTTATTAATTTTGCATTATGCGTGATTGAGGTACACTTGGTTCACTGTTTCCCAAACACACCCAAGTGACCTAGTGTGTATTCCCTATCTTCCCCTTACTTGCAACTTTGTTTTTGCCTCCCCCTTTAAACAAACCTAGGGCCAATAAAGTTTATGGTCTCAGTTATTCTGTTTTCCATAAATAATTTATTTTAAAAACTTATACTTAATGCTATGGAGTTAATTGGTCTTAACAAATGGAACAAATTTTCATGAAATTATGTAGCCAAAGACTTTTTCTGGGAGGTGACATTAAAACCCCAGTGCTATCACCGCTTGAAACACTAAAATTCCAAATATTAACTTTTCTTTTTAAATTTTTCATAAGAGATATATTTAAAAATGTAATTCTCATCCATATAATGATTCAATCCCAGGGTAATAATTTAATTCTAAATTTTAATGGGAAAAACAAAATGGTGGTCCAAGAAAATTGGTATCTGTGATGAAATATTTTGAACAAGTCGAAAGCATCATATTGTATTTGCATAAGATGAGTTGAGAGATTCTGATAGCACAAATATTACATGCATGATTGAAATTTTTAGAGGACAAAATATATGAGTGTAACAATGGCACAGATAGTAAATACTGCTATCACTATATTATGTTGATAGGTGGGTATTCGCCCTTATATGCTCCCTCCTAAACCACGATTGCTTCTACCTAAAGCCTGACAAAGGAAATAGATGTGTAATTATAGACAAGGCCATCTAATCTCAAAAAATGTACACCCTCATTGAAAATGGACCACACACCAATGCCTCTGGAAATCTACTCAACAAAACGGTCCATGATACAAAATCCACAATCACCAATTGCAAGCTCCTTGTTGACAAGGCACTGAAGTTTAAACCGGCCACATTTAATCTGATCCTCCCATGCTTTTATGGCCTTCGCTAGGTACACAAAAAAGATAGTCCAATGTGTCCCACCATTTCCGCAATCAACTCTACCACATACAATATTTCGCAATGGCTCACTCAACAGTTCACCAACATCGGATTCCAGAGTACGTCGAAAGTTAAAAACAGCCTTGATTTGATTCATATTATAAAAGACATCACACTACAAGACACTAATATCTTAGTTTCCTTTGATGTCAAGTCCTTATTCCCTAGTGTTCCTATCTCTCAGACACAATAATCTTCTTGGGTGATTGGCTTCTTTCCAAACATATCCCCAACAAAATTATGGGAGAATATGTTCCATTGAAAAATCTGATAATGAATCAAAACTGCTTCACTCTCAACCAAAAGTTATACAAGCAAAACTTTGGTACTATAATGTGCAATTCATTTTCTCCTTTCCTTTCGAACCTGTTCACGGTTAAATTTGAAGAAAACTGTAAAGCCACTTTCAACTATTTCCCTGCGACTTGGCTAAGATACGTCAATGATATTTTTGCAAATTATGATACCAACCAAGCCCCTCTAGAACACTTCTTGGAAAACCTCAATCGCCAATAACCTATGAAATAGAAATCAATCAATCCCTCCTATTCCTAGATATCAGAATAAACTGGACTAATACAGATAAACTTTCCTTGGACATTAAAAGAAAACCCATACACACCAACAACTACACTTATCAGTCGTCTTTTGATCATGACACGCACAAACACACAGCATTTCATTCCCTAGTCCATAGACTCACTAAAGTCCAACTAAGCAAAGCAAAATTTCAATCAGAATTGGAGTACATAAAATGAACCACCACTTTCAACCCAAACATCATCAATAAGATCCTCAAGAAACAAAAACACAAAAAACTAATTCAAGATAGCACCACATTTGCCCACTGGTGAAAAGAAATACCTAAAATTACCTTTCCACCCCACGTTGACTAAAGGACTCGCTTCGATTTTCAAAAAAACATGGTAGAAAATCTATATTCACCACCAACAACAAACTCAAAACACTTTTAGGAAACCCAAAAGATCCCATTGATTCACTCTAAAAATCAGGCGTGTACAAGATAAGTTGTCCCAAATGTGACCAATCGTACATTGTACAAAACACGTCGAAATATTCCCACACAATTTAAAGAACACATGGATTGCTACAGACTAGGTCATACTGAAAGATCTGCAGTTGCAGAACATATGCATCAACGCTCATACAACATTGATTTGAAAAATTTAGAACTAATTAGCACAGTACTGAACCACTTATTAAACTACCATGAAAGCATCCACATCCACTGCTCCAAAAATAAACCCATGGACCATGACCAGGGCCCCATCTCATCATCCTTATTCTCCTTTGCAAAACACCAGAATTACCCCACTCAAAGAAATCACCATTAATGACTAGGCTTACATTGTACTTATTTGACCATAATCTGCATAACGGCCTCCCACCCTCACCCCCCCCCCCTTCCCCCCTCCAAAATAACAAAAATCCCCAACATGACCATTCCCCACACCTTCCCCTACCACCCGACATTTCCCAACAACTCCTCCCCCCCCTACTTTTGACTGTTACAATAAACTCAGTATATATAACGAGACACCACACATGGGATGATATCATTCCTTCTCTGAAAAGGACTGCTAGGCAGTGGAAACACTGTGTCAGCTTCTGGGCACCTTCATAACCTTTCCCAAAGTGCGACTTACAGGACTAACGTCTGAAGGGATTCCATGGTAGACCTGTTTGGGGGACTGAGATTTGCAAGGGTTAAGGCATTTATGCATACCCAAGCAAGTGATTGGCAGGCCACTGGCACAGGGAGAAATCTCTCGCAAGCCTTGAGTGTGTGAGTGCTTGAGACTAGCAAGGATCAATGCTATTTAGTACATCCAAGCTAGAGAGTGCATGATTAATTTGCATTTATTTTATTGTGTGTGATTGGTGGACCGCTGGCGCAGGGAGAAATCTCTTGCAAGCCCTATATGGGTCAATGCTTGATAAGTTCCAAACTAAACATTTGGAACATCTCTTGGAGATTGGTGCGAGAAGACATATAGCACAATGAAATACAGACAATTGGAAATCATCTTTTCTCCATTTCACTTTTTACTTACGAAAATCCATCTCCCCCACCAGGATTCAACTTCATTCATCTACTTAAGCAATTATAGCATGGTACTGAGTTAAACGTACACACTTAAGTTTATGAAAAAATTTTACAAAACCAAAAGAGTACAAAACCAAAAGATATAACTTAAATCAATGGATTAAGATAACAAACGTCAGCCATGATTTTTGCAATTAATTGAGAATTATCAAAAGAGAGAAATAAATAGCCATTTTGCACGTCTTGGGTCCCCATCATAATTGAGCCAGCAGAGAAATTTCACATGCATAATTAATCATACAATGCACAATGGATTTTAATAAAATGTATGGAAACTCACAATTGTGTAATCAGCCAAAAAACCTTTGGCAGCAATAGATGAATCTGTTCTCATTCTTATGAGCAATGAGTTGCCAGATGAAAATAATTGCGGTGGTGTTGGAAGGCTAGAACCACAGTGATGTAGCAACGAACGGTCTGACTCAGTTTCACCGTCAAATACCTTTATTGAGGAGTAGTTAAAAAAATTAATTTCAATGTGCACTTGAAATTATTATAAAAATCTGAAAATAGTACAACAATAGTTGAAAATTTATATATTTCATATACTTACATTCACATAGTCGGCATCACAATTTGCAAGTCCTTCGACATCAAATTCAAGGAACTTAAGTTTTATAATGTGGTTTTCATCAACTTTGATGAGCCAATAGCACTCATCCTTACTTTCATAATTTTTTGGGTAATTTCTTGAATGAATTGATCCAGATGGAGCTGTGAAATTTCCACCACATACTATATGAAAAAAAATCACTGTTAAAAGCATGATTTGAAGGGTACCATATTAGGAATTGATATGTCCACACAGTGACACACAACATGATGACTGATGAATAAGATTAAATAATGTTAGTAAGTTGGATTAAGTCAAGCAGAAAGAACTGAAGCATTACTTTCTCTACTATCTTCTTCTTATATCTAATGCTTTTATGGCACCTGTGGAGATTGCCATGGTCATATGCTGGGGGTTAATAGTCATGCTCAGATAACAGAAATGTCTTGTCTTGCTAGTCTGGCCATAGGGTGGTTCATTTTTTGCCTGTCAAGTTGTTTGGTTGCTATTATACATCATACAAGGTTTGTAATATAAGTTTCAGCAACAAATTTTTTCCTGAGGTGTGCGTCAAGTGCTGAATTCAGACCAGCGTGTGCAGATGATCGCAGATTGTATTGGCACTGATAAGATGACAGTGCACAATTATCACTGAAAATTTGGCAATGCAAATGATCTGAGCTACACTTGTCCCAAAGGTCTTGACAGACAACCAAAAGCAGAGAGAAGTGTCTGTTTGTGAAGACCTTCTGCCATGGCGTCACAACAATAACACAAACCCCTTGTAGTCCCAACTTAGCACCAGTAAACTATTTCCTATTCTCAAAAGTGAAATCCTCCCTCAAAGGGCACCACCATGGGACACTAAGTGTCGTCAAAGAAGCTTGCACGCATACCCTTAAGGACCTTCCAGAATCCACCTACCAAGAAGCCTTTGAGTTGCGGAAAAGCCGCAGGCAAAGTGTGCCAATGCTCAAGGGATGCTGAAGAATTTTGAGACATTGCAGCAATATCTGAAATAAATCTATTTTCTAAATGTTTTCTTGTTACTTTTTAAACAAACCAGACAGGGAGAAGGAAGGAGTTTAGGGGCATTGGGTCTCCTTTATCCCTGTGGTTGAATTGTCTCTCTTCCATCATTTCTTTTCCATCACCTATTTTTCTCCTCTATTCTCAATGATTAGCAAGGCTTTAATCATCATGGTGAATGATTTACACTCATCATACTTAGAGGGCTAATATCCCAAGGATACAAATTATCCCTCTCCCTCTCTTTTCCCGCCTTTTTCTTTCTGAGGGCAAATAGAATCTTCCACTTTTTTGCCTCCTCTGGTGCCCACCAAAAAATTGATTTTAAAGTTTGTATTAAAAAATATGTTGATTGCAGTAACAAAATACTCAATTTTTAAGGCTATTATCACTCTCAAAAAATATTTTCCAATTTTTTTTCAAGTTGAGGGCTTCTACAAAGCAAAAATTTTAAGCAATTTCTATTTCAAATTATTATACAAACATGGCAAACACAGTTTTAATTTCAAACAAATAAAACTAAATAAAAGCTTGCTATAGTTTTCATTGAATACTTAAAGAGTATAGTTTAACAGAAAAGTTTCTCATATTAATACTTATATTTATCAAAAGATTAAAATGGAAATTTTAGGAATTTTTATAATGAATCCAGAACACCTGGAATCATGATCCTAAAGCAATCTCAGAAAATATGAATTAGCCATGAGAGAGCCATTGAAGTCTAACAGGCGTAGATTTACTAACCGGGGTGATATAAGAAAAGTGGGGTTGGCAAGATACCTGACCCACCTAAGTAAGTTACATGGGTCAGAGGTGGATCTTTGAACAAATACCAGCACACTTATGAAGCATTCCCATCAATAATTTTATATTTTCCAACTCAAGAACAAACTGATATAATGTTGCGAAATTGAAAGAATAGGCCTTCAGATTATGCTACGGAATGGGTTCTTTGAGTATCATATTAGGTAATGTATCTAAGATTACAATATATTTTTGAACTACTAGTAATTTTGTAGGGAGTTTTAATGGAGTTTTCAAGAGGTAAAAATATGCCAAAAATAATTTATCAATTTTGCTCCCAAAGCAGTCAATTCATTGCTACAGCACAAATTTTGAGTGTGTAAATTGAAAACTAGGTGCACTTAAATAAGTGATAAAAGAAAGTAGACATATTGCACATGTATCTAATGAAACATGGGTTTTATCCTCACACCTTATATTGAATCAATAAAAGTAGCTACCTTAGGATATATATTATAAAAGTAAGTACATGAAAATGACAATTGATATACTTACGTGAAGGAACACTTCTATAAGTTGCTTCAAAACCTCTTCCTGCATAAGAGCTGTCAGCTTGAAAAACTACTAATGCATTGTTTCCTGAAGTGGTGACTTTTGTTGTAGTATTTAGGTTATGGCAAAGGTTGGTAAGCATTGGTGATTTTTTATCAGGTCCTCCAAATACCTATATACAATATTTATTAATCACGCTGTTGCACATTACCACTAATTTAGGCATTTCAGGACTTGTTCCAATTGTAATGTATATTCAATTCTATTTGAGCTTTGCTTTTTGTTATAAATATTTTGATCTAATTTTACACATCACCACTACTTAAGAATGGGGATGGTAGAAGGGAGGGAGGTCTTTGAGGAGGGGGAATCTCCCACAGCCAAAATGGGCTCAAAATTATACCAGCTCACACCATGAATACATGCATGAAATGTAGTTTAAATAGGTTTCATCATTCCATGAATAATTTACCTGTTCCAATGAATATGCATACTGGATTTATCAAGGTTTTCACTGCTTGCTATCAAAATACAACAATGCCTTAAAAGTCTTTGACTTATTTCTGTTTGTATTCTAAGATAAATCACACATTAGAGAATAGCAATTACTTTTTCCTGATTCTCGTCATGTTTCAAGTGATATCCCAACCTGATTCCCATTACATATCATTTATTTAAACTCTTTAGCTCAATATAAATCTGCATATACTGTCACATTAATGTAAATAAAAATACTAAAATTGATAAAGACAATTTTAATATACCTTTTATCCAATTCAAATTCATATGTTTCAAAATATTATCAAAATTGCTACCATTAACAATAAGACAAACAAAAAAATTGTGTGCATCTTATAAGTAAGTCAAAACAGAATAAATTGTCAGATCAATAAGCTCCATGGATGATAAATCATGTCCTATCAACTGTTATTTGGGGACACATATTCCTAGCCTACGTAAATAATAAGGTAATCTAATTCACTTTGGCCATGCACTCATGGCCCTATTAAGAAACTTAGTGTTGAACCTGATATTTCAATTATTCAATATACTTCATTTGATCTGCACAGTAGTTAACTGTGTGATCTTTAGATTCTTAATCTTTGCTGTAGGTGGCTAGGATAAAATGTGACACTATGTGTCAAACTAGAGTTCATGCTTTTGTAAACAATTGCCTTATCAGCATACATTAGAGTGATTAATGAAAATGCTTAGTATGTTATTGAATATTTTGAGAAAGACAGGCATGACACTGACTGTTTTCAGAGCTCATGGGTATGGTCAGAGAGAAAAATGTAAATTATATAATGTTGAAGTGCCTATGACACACTACACAATTCTTATAACATTTACTGGTAAACCAGCAACAGAATCAGTCAAGTCTGACAAGGTCAAGAGAATTCAAAAGAAAATTACTTTTATTACAACAATGCTATTTGCTCAATTTTCAGTTATTTATATACCTATAAAGCTTTAAAATGTGGATACCCAACACTATGGTCATTAAATTCAATTAGGACTATACAGAATTAAAAAATAATACGTTTATTCTTCAATATTTAAAGTTGCTTATTCAGAAATGAAAAGGCTTGAATTTCTGAAAGTCAAGCACTTTTAAATGAATACAAGGACAATTTATACAGTATTTGAAGCCATATAGTAAATTTAAATGTGGTTAATTCTATTGCTTGGTTATTAATTTTAACTGTAGAGGATCTTTAAGTTAATATTTCAGATTAAGATGCTACTTTGGAGCAGGAAATTTGTACAAGAGCCCAGTAGGTTAAAAGGTCTAACAGTAGCTGAAAACACTGATTCCTGTCATTACTGCCATTTCATACATTTATAGACAGAACCCTGTATAAAAAAGTACTATATGATAAAGCACAGTCAATGATTCAATTTTAAGATAAGATTTCTTCTAAAGGGGGAGGTTCAGAAAAGATCAATTGAAAATTGAAAAGGTATTTCCTTCCAAATTGTATGGTAATTTTGCTTCTCTTCAAGTAAAATCTTGTTATTTCAATCCCACTTGATTTGAATATCATGTAAGTCAATGATAACAGCAATCTCAATAGTAGAGAACTTTGAATGATTTTTAGTGAGTATAAATCAGAATATTTATATTTACAATGAAATTCAAAGCCATAGTCATGTGACTTGCCAAATGTTGTAGATTTTGAAAACTTCCCCCAAGTATCTATAAGCTATTACATTGCAAAGAGTAGGTAAATTATGCATGCATTGTGTGCTTGCTCTCCATTTCTTGCCACAGAAAAATCGTCCAACTGACTGCAGGACACTATGAGCTTCATAATAAACTTATAGCTAAGCTTTTGCCAGTTCTACTACTAGCAGTTTGAGTGCAAGCTTTTACATTTATCCCTCAGTCAGAGAATGAGGAAGAAGAACCATCAGTCAAGGCTGTTATACTGTCAATGCTGAGATCTCAGTGGATGGACCAAGAAGGCAGATTTGGTAGGCTTTTGAGGCAAGGGAGATGGAGTTTATTACAATCCTAATAACACGAGCAAACAATTACAACTGTTTACTAGTCTGTTTCCAAGACCTTCTCAAAACCCTCATTCAAAGAACAGTAAAAAAGAAAAATATTTATTGTTCTAAGTAACCAAATCCTTCCCAAAACCAAAATGCTACCTACTGTATTTAGTCTGTCAGGGATATTTTTATTGGGTTTCCCATCTTACTTTTTCCTGAAAATGCTGAGTGGGGGAGATAGGACCCTTGCAATACTTATTTCTGAAGCTAGACTTCAAATTTACACTCTTATCTATACATGGATGATAAAAAGCAAATCCCCATGTCATATTACTTTTGAAGTTGAAATAATTTTTCCCACACAACTTTCATATTTTTGTCTCAAGAATGACTCAAGTGCTTCTTTAACCTCACCATTTTATGAAGAATAATAAGGCTTTGGGTGAGAAATTTTAGGAACTAGAAAATAGCACAATGAAATTTTGTACCGACCCACATGTCAAATACCTTGGTCTCCAGCTCTACACCCTACTGATTGCTCTTCATCTCATAGTACTTCCAGAGCCATCATTATGATTGTTCAGTAATATTTTATTCTCACATATATAATTCCTTATGATTACAATAAAAACATACCCATAAATAAACCTTATTCTTACCTTCAGATGATCAAATACACACTGTCGAGATTTCTCCATGTCAACTTTGTTGAAGCTAATCTCTATGCTTTGGCCCCATTCTACCATTATGTGCCATTCACAAGTAGTTGAAACCGGATACCCACGTGGATATCCAGGAGATGTAAAGTGTCCACTGGGTTTAGTAAGAAGTCCACCACAGCCTGAAATATTGAAAAAACACTCTCTGTCTAGAAAACAAGCATATCTTAATGAGAATATGAAATTTCACTATACAAATGCTAGATGTGAATTAAAAACCATAACTTTCCCCTCATAATACACACAAACAATAAAATTTTTCCATACGTTCATGAGCGATACCTGGAAATATGAGGTCTCTCCGGCAAGGATCCAGCAATGCATTTTTTGAGAAAAATAACCTGACTAGAGCAGAGCAATAACCTAAGAGGACTTAGTTACCTTTGAAGTATTCCTCTTGGGACCTCACACACTTATCCCAGTGTTTCTTACACTTTTCAAAACAATCGTCAAAGTCCTTTTTCAGAATGGTTATTGGCTGTCTGGTCACATTCTCTTTTATCTCATCAACTGACTTTTGGGAAAACTAGACTTTTGTTTCAGGTTCATAGCCGTAGACCCAGACTCATCTCCAGTTATGACCTTTTTTAGAAAACCTGGGTCATTATTTGTGGCTTTGAGCGAATCCCCTGCAACTGCAGCATGAAATTCTTGATATTGACGAGATAAAAGAGAATGTGACGAGGCAGTCAATGGTCATTCCAAAAAAGGACTTTGACAATTATTTTGAAAACTGTAAGAGACATTGGGATAAGTGTGTGAGGCCCCAATAGGATTAATTCGAAGGGTACTAAGGCCTCATTTTTCTAGGTAGGTTAAACCATAGCACAGTAATCAACCGATGGTTGGTTTGGTAGGTGATGGTAGAGTTCACCCAGTACTAAGCCCAATGGCGTGTGAAATTCATACATCAGGGGTAGTGGGGCCAGTTCCTTTCCCTGTGCTGGTTATGGTTTCCCAGGAAGATCTGGTACCCAAAAAATCACATAGATTGGGTGGAGCTGCAGGTGCTCAGGGACTTGCCTAGGAATCGAACCCGAGACCCTCCGGTCAGTAGTCCCACGCTCTACCCCCTGGACTACGGCAACCCACTCTAGGTAGGTTATTTTTCTTAAAATATTGCAATGCTGGATCCTTTCCAAGTGGACCTTGTATTCTTACCACTGTGCATAAAACATTTCATTTTCAACCTTTCAGCAGGAAAAACTTCACCCACCCTTTTGATTTTATGTTTCTAATAGAGGAAACCTATTCTTCCACTGAAATCATATTTATGCGCACATTTGAAGGCAGAATAGTGGATATTCAAATTGCAAGTACAAAGAAATTTTACATTTCATTGATATTCTCAGACTCATGAAATAAATGTAGGCATTTTTCTTCGTGAGAAGTATGGATTTTAGTATTCATGTACAGTAATATTCATCCACTACTTTGTGCTTGTTTGTTACAATGTATGATGTTCATCCTAACTTCTTGAAAATTATTTCCAGAAGAAATGTGTAGTTGATATGGAAAATAATATTGGAATTATAAATAGAAGTAAGTGATTGATAAATTTGAAGTATACATTACCATTCACAACCCATTCCAGTCTAAAGCCATTGTGAGCCAAAGATACATCAGTCTTAAAATGTATTATGACACGTGGCTTTGTGGATGAAATTGGTGGAGGTAACTGCATTCCACAATATTTTCCTATTAAATTGTTGGTTCCAGATTCTTCAAGAGATTCCTCCTTAATCTAAAATGTTAAAATAATTTTAATAAGATTTAAGTAGAGTGATTTCAAGTTTGATCATTCTATATTTATGTAGATCATTTATACCATTCTGTTGCAGGGAAGGCAGAGTCAAGAAATCCTAGTCTTGGGTTTAGCCAGTTAGCAAATTTACTCACAGTTATTTTTCTCCATTTTCTCCTTACACTATACACTTCTTATGAATCTGCCATTTTCTTACATGGATTCATACATGTTGTTCTGTTCTTTAAACTTCAAATATTCCTTTACTTGAGAATCTCTTTCATTGCATTCACCCATGACTTTCTCAGCCTACCTCTTGCTCTCAAACCATTTTTTTTATCTACTAGTTTGGTGATTCACTTTCATTCATTTCTTGACAACACCAAACAGTATAGCTCATTTCCTTCATTCTTGTCTATAAACAGTTCAACTAAACCACATTATTTATTGGCTCACAATTTCTTCAAACTATTTCTCCTATTTTTACCACCAGCACTACTCAAGAACCCTATCCCTGCATATTTCATTCCTTATTTTTGCTTGGTTTCACATGGCTCATTTTCATTTGCATATACATACAAGTATAATATGGGGTGGGGCACAATTTTATGCACAGCCATTTTTGCAGCCTTAGACAAACATCCATTTCATTTTATACTTCAATATATATTTCTGCCCATCATTTAATACACCTTTTGATCCCTACTATTTTTCAGAAAGAATTCTGCCTTGATGTACAAAATCATTCATTTGTACAATAATGTATTTGGCCATTTAATTTCACTATGCAATCATTCTGGCTATTCTCCTAATCCAACATGACCTCTTTCATTTAGATTCATTTACCCTCAATTTCATATTCTCTCTTCCCAAAACTGAAGCTCCCTGTGAATCTTGTGGATTCCCAGCTAGTAATGCTGCATCATCAATGAACAAAACATGGAAACATTTATACCTACAATTTTTTCTACTTATTTTTCTCTCGCAGTTAATAGCATCAGATATAACTTTGTGAAAATAATGGATATCCATGGACCAATAAATCTACATACAAGGAAAATGTTCCAGCTAAACAGCAGGAAGAAGTCAAGTTACCTTCATCAAGTTACCTTTATGAGGATAGCCTAAATTGCATTGTATCTTTTAGCTGAAGATACAAGCTATAATGTTGGTGAAATTATTGTCAGCAGATAGCTACACACAAAGTGAAACCCGGTAGCATGCAGTCATAACAAATCATGTCATCATATGCAGAGAACAAACTGGCAGAGGATTCAAACTAAGGAAAAAGGAGCATATAGGTGGTTCAGAAATTTCCAATAAAAGTCTAACTTCGTCAAGTATATGTTTGAAAATGGCTTTACCAATGTCTTTAACCTCACACTGCATAAAGTGAAGAAAGGTAGAAAAATGGATCTCCTCGGATAGATGGTGATTGCCATCCACAGAGGCAAAAATAGTGCACTATGTATTGACTTCATGTTTGGACACTTATCACCCTTAATGTCCCCAAGCAACCTCCAAACCTAAATTCCTGACCTTCCTGCCCCTTTTAACACTTAACCTCCTCATTAGTCCCCACTAAAAATACTCCTTATGTCCACTCTTCCCACCATCCTCCTAAAACCTACCATTACTTGGCACTTGATGTAACATCTGAACCAAAATCACCCCTTCCTTACCCTCCACCCTTTTTTCCCACCTTTCCTTCTCTCCCTCTTCTTCTCCCCTCTCTCCCAAGGGCTAATACTGAGTCTAGTCTAGTATCTAAATGATGATTTCCAGCTACTATACAGAGCAAAAATATACTACATTGTAGTGAAATGCACTGCACCATGTACAAATAAAGTTGCAGAAGAATATTTAGTAAGCTTGGTGCAGAGAAATATTTAGTAAGCTTGGAGCTAGCTTTAGTAAGCTAGTTGCAGAGAAATATTTATATAAGTTATATTTTTAGTTGTATGTACCTCTCATACATTTAATTTATCTATGAAAGTACTGGAAATCATATTCTTGTTCCATTCCTTCATTTCATTAAAACCAGTAACTGAATGTTCAATTCACTCTGATACTTGCCCTACTATTTTCATAAATTGCTGTAACAGTATTAAATAACTATTCATTCACTCCATGTTCCACTTTAGGCTGTTTATTCTTTCATATGACTTCGCTACATCAGAAATGCACAATAAACTTTCTTTGGCACATCTTTAAATATGTAATCACCGACTCACTTAAGTTTAAACACTTGATTGTCAGAATCTCCTACCGGGAATAATAACACTGTACTTCCCCAATTTCGTTCAATATTATTTTCTAAACTCTATCAATCAACATCCAAGCAAGCAATTTTCACAGTATACTCAAAAGATTAATTAATTCATTGCGCTCATAGTCCATCTTACTTCATTTATTCTAACTGACATTCGCAAACATATATTAAATAATTCATACAGAAGGGTAATAAGCAACTTTCTCTAGATCAACATTTTGCAAAAAATACCATCAACACCGGCAAATATTCCATTATTCATAATTCTCACCAATTTTACAACCCCATTTTTACTTAAATTAACCACTCTACTTTCATGTTTATAACATGAATTATATGGTTAATTTTCATACCTAACTGGACACAATCACAAAATCTTGTGAGTATTCCCATCAGCAGTCTCTTGATTCTGCATTCATCCTAGACACCATTATTACCGTTTTTCTTTAACACATTCATTCCTTTGTCCTTATTACTCATTGCCAAAACAGCCTATTTCCTTCTAAGTAATTTTGCATTTTTTCTGCTTTTATCATTTGAGTTCTTTGCCTCGACTCTTTCAGTCATTTTCTATTTGTATGCTACTTTCTACATTTCTCAAAAAATGGTCCATACTTGACATGCTTCTATATCACCTACATACTCGTACAAAACTGAAGGGTATTTCAGGAAAGAATTTTAAACATCAGTCAAAGAACACCGTCCTGAACAGCATCTCCAAATACCACAATAGTTTTGTTTTTTCAAAAGAATCATAAAGAATTATATTATTATTGTTGCCAAGCTTCTACCTCTTTTACTGATATCATCTCATCTGCATCTTACTTTGCATTCAAAGAATCTTCTACTTCTTCATTCCATCCAGTATCACCTTTCATTATTTCAGCCACACCTTTTTCAAAAGTGCTTCTAGGCATTCAACAATCATTCCCTTCAAACTTTACCAGTAATCACTGACAGCTCTGTTTTCCATAAATGAGCTGACCCATTCTGCTGGACTTAAGATAATGCTCAATCATGCGTTCACCTTGAAATTCCCAAAAGTCTGAAAAATTCCCTAGCTTCATAGGACAGATTGGGAATACAAGTCTGGTATGTGCAAGAATGTATGCATATGTGTATTTCTTAATGTTTTCCTTTCTGCCAATTTTAATTTTTCCTTTTTCCCTTCAAATTTACTGATTAGCTTTGCCTTCCTATTTCTTGAGGGCCCCATTCTCTTCATTTTATCATGACTGATTCTCATTCCATAGCTATCACAGTAATTCTGTAACATTCTCAGCAATGATTACTGTCCCTTTGCTAACAGGCTAACTAAAGCTTGATCTTCCTAAATCAAATGTACCTGATCAGTTCTCTACCTACTTTCATTTCTATTTCTTAACCTTCTCTTGCCATTTCCTCCATGCTACTCAAAGCAGAGATGATGACGGATAACCTTTGTCCTATGGCTCTTCCTATCTTACCTCTGCAGTCTGAGACACCCTGACCCGTGCAAACTATGAAATGCCCTGGTTAAAGATAAGCTGCCCAATCTTTTACTCCTTTTTTCTACAATGTGTTCTTTAGTTGTATCCAAAAGACTGTTTTTAAACTGGAAATCCAGCATTGGTAGTATTTTCTAAGGCCAACAAAGATTATTTGTGTCATATTAAGCACCATTGGGACTACCACCTTGCTGCGTCAATGAAGAGCTGCTAAGTTACTCATTTGGCCTAGGTACTGAAAGAATTCTTAATAGTAAACCAGATACACCACCATGGTATTTCATGTGTTAAATTTGATAGATTCCCAAGATTTGTACTACATATCTTATTACTAGTGTTACTGCTAGTGCTAGAAGTAAGAAATTCATCATCCACTTACCTCTAAAAAGTCATAAGGACAATTTTCCCCTGATGAGTCCTCCAAATGAAAGTGTGAAAAACTTAGGTTAAGAAGATTTCCCATGGGTGCACTTATCTTCCAGGTGCATTCATAAGAGGACGGGTATGGGTTAGGGAAATTAGGGCTCTCCAGTACACCATGATGACCCGTCAGTTCTGCATTACAATCTAAATTACATACAAACAAAAAAATGAGTTACTATGGTCTTTGAGTGTTTGCAAAATAAATTTATCCAAATTTAAAAGTATTGTATTAATAAATTTGCAACAAAAATCATGAGCATCAAGCTTTCTTACTATTAGATCCCTTTATGTTTTTGTAAATCTCAATGAATGGAAAATAATTTTTTTTCCATGTATATACTTTTTCCTTGAAAGATAAATAAAAATTTTACTCATTACATTCATATCTATTTACGAGTCATTTTGAGCATCTGAAATTATTGTCTGGATACACATATCACATTCAAATTCAATAAGCACTAATTTTAAATGGAGTGAAACTATTTTAAAGAATGTTAATAATCTTCTGCCAATACTTGAAGATGCAAACTTATAATACATTCCAAAGATATTTGATCTAAACTTTTAAATTGTAATAACAATGCTGATAGGCTGCATAATGCTCCAGCTTGCTAGTGAAGATGGGAACCCTGCAAACCTGAATGGCTGAAGTGATTCCACCTCCTCAATATAAAGTGAAGACAATTTTTCACTTTATTCTTTATTTACTTCCTGATAACAACAACAGTAAATGGCAGCACCTCGTTGACCTCTATAAAACATTCAAAAGTAATCGTACCCAGTAAAATGTACATGAAAAATAAAACTAATTTAAGATAAAGTACCATGAAAGTCCCATGGCATGTCTGCAAAAGCTCCCCTGCCTCATGAGCCACCTTATTGCTGGAAACTCTTTACTCTCACACAGAGAGTTTCCAATTTTGGCAACTTAAATAGGCTTTAAATAATTTTTAATATCCTTTCCTAAAATGTATTTCTAAGTCAATGGCTATTGTGGTAACTAGGGCATTCCAACTTCAGATGTTGTTGCCTTCCACCACTGGAGAGAAGCTGACATCAGGCAAATTCGATAAACCCCTGGTATAATAATAAGTCTATCAGAAACAAATGACTCTAGTGTATCATGGAATGCGCCAAATATTAATGTTGATCAACACATCAATCGCCTTAAGATAGAGAAAATAAAAGCACCCATTGTAAGCCTCACATGACAATTTTGAGCAATCACACAATGACTAAAACATATGAGCCACTCACAAAATACAATGTCATTGTTGACCTTAAAACAGTGTGGGTTCTTGGATTTTCTGATCTCAAAGTTCTTTGTGCCCATCTGAATTGCAACTGAGCATGTGCCAATCTGATTTCTAATGACCACTTCCATTGCATTTCCATTCCGTGATATATAAGGAAAAGTTTGATGATAAGTTATAAAAAATACTAATTTTGTTCATTGAAAATTTCATAAGGGCTAGCTAGATTTCACAAAAAAGTTTGATATCAGTCAGCCTTTCATTTGAATTTACTCTGCCCACTTTATGTGCTTCTGCACCAATGACTTGTAAACAAATTCCATGATGCTCATGCAATAGCCACAACTACCAATCAAGCACTGATAGTCATCAATGCCAAAACTGGATGCAATTGATATTGCTTTCCTGCTTAAGATAAAGTCCACCATTCAGATGTGATTAAACCAATCAAATAACCCATTCTGTATCTTGATGAGCAGTTCAAAACTTCAGTTTTTGTTCAGTACAAACCAATGCAGCTGCTTGATATATTTTGCTTGATTCTTAATTATTATTCACAGAGTTCATTGTGGAATCCTAAAATGGTGAGCAATATCAATTCATTCAATATCTGGAGCATACAAGGATAAATAAATGGTTGTTTGCTTTCTTTTCCTCACTGAAAAAAACTGGAAGGTAAAAACTTATTGAGAAACTCCATCAAAAGCTTTAGGTACACCAGAATGGATACTTGATGCAGGGCATATAATTTTATGAAATACAGTAATTTGATATTAGAACTTGCACCAAATCTCAACAACCCTAGTGACCAAATATATACACATTTTAATGGATAACTGCTCAATCGCACTTAATCAAATCAAAATAGCTTTTTCCTTCAAAGAGATTGCTACTTTCAAAAATTATCAAAGAAAAAAACAATAATTGAGCCACTTTTGGTCCTAAATAACTTGAAAATGTTGGCTTGGTTCTAAATTACTTGTAAAATTTGGCACCTTTCCTCACTAAAAGAATTGGCCTCCCAGGAGGATTCGCCAGGAAGTGCATAATACAAGGGCAAAGAATAAAGATTAGAAGGGATAGCATGTACATATATGTACATTGAATATGCATGTATGAAAATAACATTTTTTCATGAAATAGGCATTAACAAAAAAGTATGAATTTCATTAATCATCCAATTTAGAGTCTTTCCACTGAAAAATCCACCGCTGTATTTCAGGTGCAAAAGCACCTGAAATAGTGAACATCAATTAAGTTTACAAAAAACTCCTGGAAATTTAATCAGCATTTTAGACTCGAAATAACACTCCAGCTAACATCCAAATTGGCGAACACATGAACATACTTGGTGCTCAGATAATGCTGAAAAGTACAGCTCCCACGAGTAACTTTATGTATAAACATTAGGGGATGTACTCCGTAAATTACACACTTATTTTCAACGTATAATCCCGCATACCTGTAGCATATCTTAAATGAAATCCTCTTCCTTGATTGGTAGCATCAGATCTGAATCTTATCCATAGCTGATTGGAAGATGACAGTATAGGCAATGGATGATCTTTACAGAGGAGACCAAGCAGATCACCCCTAATGTCTGCTCCATCCCTTATCTGAAACAAGGGTTCAACTCAAAATCGGTTCAATAATTTGATGAAATATTATTTAATCACTTCTTTACTGATCTCTCTATAAACTTAGAGTTAATACTTCGCATCTATGATAAGTTAGCCAAATATTACAGCTTAAAACTAATAATAAGGAAAATGATGAAAATAGTTTCACTGACCTCAATATAATCAAATTCGCAGGATGAAGTCTCTTCAAGATTCAAATCAGCAAAAACTACACTAATTTTACTACCTTTACTAACAATTACTTTCCATACACACTCAGCATTCCTGCCATAGCTCTGTGGGTAATTAGGAGACTGAATAGAACCAGTTGCACCGGTTAATATTCCTCCACACCCTGAAAAATTATTCTTAGTTTTTAAAAGATACTTGCAGTAAAAAATAAAATTATTTACTGACTTCATAAGTTTTTACCTGTTGAGGTTCCATCCCAGGTTATTTTAAATCCTGCATCAGAAATAGATGAATCAGTAACAAAATGGATCAAGATCTGATTACCCAAGGATGTAATTTGGCGAGTAATATTTGCTCCACAATATCTTCCAACCAAGGGTGAAGTAGCCTGACCACCATTTCTGCAAAGGCCACATCTTTCTTTAATGCATTGAATTTATCTCATTTTTGCCTACCCCACAGGTAAGACAAAATTCAATTTGAACTTAAACATTTCAAATTCATCTAGCAAAATAGTTTCATAAAGAACCAATTCCTTTATAACTGCCATATTAAGTTAGTTGGCTATTATTTTTTTATTAGCTGTTATTTGACAAACAGTTCATGTAAATCATTAAATTTCAGCCCTTATGTGTTAAAATTAAGAAACCCTATTTTATGTCTAGTTAGTTATTTATTATAATATAATATGCACATTCCAATGCTATGGTATCATCATCAGATAAACTTCACCTTCTTTATCATTCTTCTTTATGGTCTGTAAACATGTTCTTTAACTGAATTAAGAAATGGGACATCCTATCCTGTACTATTTCAATCAAGCTTTCTCTCTCACTGATAACAATGATCCAAAGACATTATGATTATAGAACTACCGCTAAAGTGAATACAGAGCTATATGCATTGTCAGTATAAGACTACAGTCATGGTTATTTTAGGATTATAGTCTTAGCTATGGAATTATACCCATAATGATAATGGTACAATAGCCATAGGAGTAATGTTGCAAATAACTGTAGAACAATAGCCATAGTGATTAAACAAATATCTATAAACACTAGAGATGTACTTCAATAGGAATTTTTTAATGGTTGCTTGCTATAATAGTTATTATGGGAAGAATCTTAAGGGAAGAATCAACCCCAGCCATACTCTTACAAATGGGCAAATGATGGGCGAGGGAAATTAGAGAGGAAAAAGAAATAAATATATTAATCAATGAATAAAATAAAGAAATAATTCAAATAAAAAAATGACATGGGGGGATTTAGAACAGAAAACGATTAAACCAAAATATGATAACAAAAAACACTCTGGCTAAGGTATACTAGATAGCATTGACCCTCACCCTAACCAAGCACTCACCAGTCAGGGGCTTACAAGAGAATTATCTCTGTGCCAGTGGCCCACCAATCGCATGTAATAAAATAAAACGAATGCAAATTAATCATGCACTCTCTAGCTTGGATTTGCTATACAGCATTGATCCTTGCTAGTCACAGGCACTCATACAACTAAGGCTTTCGAGAGGTTTCCCTCTGAGCCAGTGGCCCACCAATCACTCACTTGCTTGGGTGTGTGTAAACGCCTTAACTCTTGCAAAACTCAATCAGTCACTCACAGGTCTACCGTGGAATCTCTTCCAACATTAGTCCTGTGACTTTCACTTTGGGAAAGGCAAGGGATATGCCCAGAAGCTATCTATAATATAAGCTATAGCTATCAATTATAATAATAAAAGCTATTAGCTATCTATCATATAAGCTATAATAGTTAGCCTATAAAAAATATATATAACCACTCTCTACAATCTCTATATTTAGGGTACTATTTAGGCCAGGTAAATGATTCAACTTCATGCAAATGATAATGAATTTTTGTTTGAATGAATTTTATTAGAATGCATTTTTGCTGTTTTAATTACTCACCGTATTTCCAGGAAATCATATGAGCAATGTGAGCTTGCTTCCAGTTTAAAATTTGTTACATTAAGCTTAATTTGTTGTCCAAAAGGTACATTTATTACCCAAGTGCAGTCCATGTCATTACGGTAGTTATTTGGGTATCCAGAAGAAACTAGCATCCCAATAATAGAATAATATGTTCCCCCACAAACTAAAATAAATGAAAAATATTAGTGATGTTATTTATAAATAACAAAAAATCAAATTTGCAAACAAGAGAAAATTATTGAAAAATGATTAACTTATAATGAATTCTACAATTTTTTTGTAAATAATAGTGACACACTGTGCTGAGTTACTGCAATGTTAACTGGCTCCAATATTACCAGCTTCCTACACATGTTTTTGCATGTACGCATTATGAATTCATCAATACAAACTTTTAGGCATTATAATTTGCCTAATATCCTGAGCATTAATCATTATAAGCGGTATTACAGCTTTGTACTGGTAAAGAAATGTTTTTATCCAAACACGACACCACAAAAATAATAATGTAATTTTAAGATTCAGAATCACTAGGAAAACTATATGCTCCATCATTTCCTGCTTATTTTATCACTGTTGATTCATTCATTATTGAGATATAATGAATTATTATATTGATAGATTGATGTATCTATCAGTGATAAGGGTGCCACATCCCTCTTGTGAACACATGTACCTATTTTTCTGCTGTCAAATACCATTATTTCTAAAGAAATTTTTCATAAGTTTGTGCTTAGCAAGATATTCATTTGCTCATGAGCCATTAATTTGCATGAGAGCTACTATACTCAAGGAAATAGCCACAAACTAGAAACCATCTAATACCACCAGAAATACTCTCTAATCTTTCCCTTGGTATTTTACCTCCACTTCCCTTATCTCCTTACAAACCCATTCACCTCACGTACCTATCCATCCCCCAACTTGAGCATTCAATGAACATTAGAGTGCTACCGCAGTGACATCTTACTGGTGTCAAGCCAAAAATACATATATTCCACTTTATGCTGAACTTTTCAGACCAGAATATCAGTATGAGAATTTCTTCATCCATTGCACACAAACTACATTATTCCAGACTTATGAAAATTACATTAAAAGAGTACAGTTAAAAATTTCCAAAAATTCATGAATACATATGCAAAGCTAGAGCAGATTATTTAATGGTGCATGTTCCTCACTATTTTCTTTTAAGTTATAGCTATCATGAGCACACATGCATAAACACCACATCCTTTTACCAGAGCACATAATTAAGAATTAAGTTGAATGCCAACCAACATTACAGAGGATATAATGCACAGTTCACATTTTAATTTTGAAACTCATGTGTAACAGAATGGAATGTGAATAAAAACAAGCATGAAAAATGAATTTCAATTCACTTACTTGATGATGCATTAATTAAGGTATACTGAGCTGAAAACCCAGCCTGCGATATACTGTAATCAGTTTGGAATATGATTGTCATAACGTTTTCTAGAGTTTGCATGGCTGGAGGCAAAGTAGTCCCGCAATACCTGTGAAAAGAATGATGAAGTGACTTGCTTAGACAAACTCTTCTTTTCTTCTTTACAATGACAATGTAATTACTTTATAAATTTAAGAGATTAGTTTTATATTCATTTTTTGTGAACAATTTTCTACAGTTACAAGTAAATTTGATAGGATATTCTGTTATTAACATAATGGGCCAGAAAAGGTGGAATGAAAATATGAAAACTTGTAAAAGAGCTATTTCCAAATTTTTCCCAAATTCTAAACACATTAAGTGACTCCTGAATTTTCATAATTGTTTGCATAATTTTCTCATTTGATGGAGACAAAAACATTAGTTTCCAGGCTAATCCTAAAGGTATGAAAGCTCGAATGGAGCTGATTCTGCTAATGACGTTATAAACATTCACTTTCCATTATCCATCATTGAAGTGTTTTCAAATGTATTCAACCAGCAACAGTTGTACTGCAGCAAAAACTCAAATGTAAAGTGTTGGAGGGACCCAGTTGAAAAATACATGTGCACATAAAACTATGCCAAATTGAGGTTCATGTTAAATTATAGTCAGTAGAGGGATAAACGTATTTTAAAACCAAGGTTTCATGTTCAAAAAAATTAAATTCATACATCATTGGATTGAACGATAAACACTGTAATCAACCCAAAGGTTGGTTTGGTAGGTGATGGTAAAGTTCACCCAGTACTAAGCCTGACGATATGTAAAATTTACATATCAGGGTAGGGGGGACCAGTTCCTTTCCCTGCACTGGTTATGGTTCCCAAGGAAGATCTGGTACCCAAAAAATCACATAGCTTGGATGGAGCTGCAGGCACCCAAAGAGGCTTTGCCGGGAATCGAATCCATGCCCTACGGTTAGTAGTACATGCTTTACCCCTGGACTACTGCAACCCACACCACTGGGTTATAAAAAAATAAATACAATCACCAATTTTTAATGCAAACGTACGTCATCAATGGAAATAAAAGTTTTCAAAATTAAAAAAAAAAAAAATTTCACTTATTTTGTAAAAATGAGGGAAAAATATTAAATTTACACATAGAATATGTTATGTCAATTGAATCCAAATGGCATGCATTAAGAGTACAGTCAGTATATTGTGAAACATGGTGAGTATCTATTGTCTTATTACCTTCTAATCATATGAACAAATGAGGATTCAGTGGCAACAATATGTGCTCATTACTAAATAGTATATTTTGGTCTTATTCATTCAAATAAATCCTAGTTAAAATTTTTATGGTTATTTCATTGATAGGTTATATTTAAAGGTGGTGGAAAACATGAATGAAGAGCATTTTGAAGCATCTACATAATACCCCGCAAACCACAGCAAGGGCGTGTGACCACCTCTTGTGTTACCACCTGTAAAAGGGAACAAAACCACGTGCAAGCCTGTACCCACAGTGGCATATACATTCATTCAAAAATCCTTCCAACTTACACGCATACAAATACATACTATAAACTAACAAATAATTTCACCTTAGGAGTCAAAAATTTTTGTAGTCAAAAATGTATCCAGTAACGTGCAAGCTAGAATTTGAAAAGTAAGTTAGCAAAATTCCACTACCACATGGACATACAACTTACAACGGTCTCCTCCCCAAAGGACCCAGTTAGGGAAAGTGACCCGATGCTGCAGGTAGCGGGAGGGTCCTCCCCACAGAGAGGGGTGAAAGGGAAAACTTAAAAACAGACAAAGTAGAGCAAGCAATACTGTAAAGAGCACTATATCTTTTAATGGCATTCTAATGTGGTCATACGGAAAGGGTTTTGATAACAAAACACACGAAGGTTAGTGAAAGTGCATGCCATCCAGAACTGATTATTCCCTAGCTGCTAATAATTGATAGGCAACGGTATGCTGACAACTGCGATAAAGGAGATAAAGTTAGGCAAGTGAAGTAGGGGGAGGGAAAGGATAGGCAAGTTCGATGAAATGAAGTAAGGTATAATGTGTAGAACTGAAGAAGGGTTTATCGTACTGCATGGCCAGGATGTCTTAGGATGGGCTAATAAATGTATTGATTAATTCCAAAGAAACTGTGGGAGATGCCGCAACAGTAACTTTTAATGGTGAAATGTATTGATGTTAACTTTGTGTCCATCTGACCTTAAATAGTAGGCTACCAGATAATAATTTCATGAATGCATCATATTTCTCCTAATATAGTTCCCCATTTTAATCAAGTATCTCATCAACTCTTCTGTCTTTCATCTTTTTTACTTGTGCTTGTACATGGATACCAGCAGGAAGTCTATCTTTAGACATACATCATTGGATTGAACTATAAACACAGTAATCAACCCAAAGGTCGGTTTGGTAGGTGATGGTAGAGTTCACCCTGTACTAAGCCTGCAGGCATGTGAAATTCAGACATCACAGCAGGGGGGTCAGTTCCTTTCCCTGTGCCGGCTATGGTTTCCCAGGAAAATCTGGTACCCAAAAAATCACATAGCTTGGGTGGAGCTCAGGTGCCCAGAGAAGCTTGCCCGGGAATTGAACCCAGGCCCTCTGGTCAGTTGTCCAATGCTCTACCCCTGGACTACCACGACCCACTAACTGATTTTATTTTGTGTAAATATGACTTTAAGAAATGCGATTTTTTCGCTCTGAAAAATTACCTGTTGAATATTAACTGGTGCTATGAACTCATCAATCTAAATACAAATTAGGCTTTTAATTACTTTTATGATGTTCCATTTCATGGCATCCAGGTGTTCACTCCAATTATCACTTTTAAAACTAGTAATTTTCCCTGGTGGTTTAGCTTTGAACTGAAAAATTTAATTGGTAGGAAGAAATTACAGCACAAATTATGTAAACAAACTGGAATGTAATCTGATTATACTAAATTTTAAAAGTTGAGGCCAAAATGTGGTAAACCAATAAGGAATTGCTACAACAGATACATCATTACAACTCAAGTCAGCTATCAAAATAACTCAAAACATTTTTGGAATCATGTCAGCAGTATGAGGAAGACAGACGGACTACCCAATGTAATGTGTTTTAATGATCTTTCTACTTGTTCATATGATGACATAATAAAACTTTTTGCAAAGTATTTCTCATCTGTGTATGCAAAACATGATATCACTCCTATTTACTATTTTCATACTCACTCCTCTATTTCTATCTCATCTATAACAATCTCAGTACCAGACATCAGAACTAAACTATGCCAACTTGACCTCCAAAGGGTTGTGGTCCTGATGAACTCCCAGCCCTACTTCTGAGTATGTGTCTAGTGCCATTACTTTATCTATTCTCTGTATATGCTGTTTAATAAATCCCTTACTATTGGAATTTTTCCTAGCTCACTTAAATCCACCCACACAGTACCAATTCATAAGCAGGGTAATAGAAATAATGTAACTAACTATCGTCTGATTGCCAAGCTCTCATTAATAGCAAAAATCATAGAATCATTGGTTGTAGATAAGCTAACTCCTATCTTTAATAGTATCACTATCCCAGAGCAGCACGGTTTCCCTAAATAAAGATCAACACTCACTATTCTTTTAGTTTTTCAAAAGAATCTTATGGATGGTATGGAAAAAAGCTTACAAACAGATGTCATATATTGACTTCAATAAGGCTTTTGATACTGTTAGTCATGAGCTTCTTCATAGATAGTTGGACGCATTGGGAATGAGTGGTACCTTACTTGACTGGATGGAAAGTTATTTGACCAAAAGAGATGTGGTAGTCAAAATCAATGCATATAAAAGTAAATGTTACAGAAAATCCACCAAGAGATACTGGATGATCATTGAAAGTGCGTGAGCTAGCAGTCATAGTAGGCATTTCAAATTGTCCACAATAGAGCAGTTCATCACATATTGACTGAAAATTTGGACAGGAGAAAGCTGTGTGCAAGAAGGGTGCCGCATTTGCTCACACTCGAGCAAAACCAATGTTGTCAAGATGTTTCAATAGAGTGTTTAACAAAGTTTCACAGCAACAAAGCAGAATTTTTGCACCGGTTCAAAACCATGGATGAAACATGGGTCCATTACTTTGCACCAAAGACAAAAGAACAATCAAAACAATGAATTCAAAAGGGAGAACTGCCTCCAAAGAAGGCAAAGACCGTTTCATCGGCAGGTAAGGTCATGGCATCAGTTTTCTGGGATGAACGTGGGATGACTTTCATTGACTATCTTGAAAAAAGAAAAACTATCAACGGTGAGTATTATGCAAACTTATTGCAATGTTTGAGTGAAGAAATCAAGTAAAAGCGGCCGCATTTGGCTAAGAAGAAAGTGTTGTTTTATCAAGACAATGCACCAGCTCACAAATCCATTATTGAAATGGCAAAAATTCATGAATTAAAGTTTGAATTGCTACTTCATGCACCCTATTAGCCAGATTTAGCCCCCTCCGATTATTTTCTTTTTGTGAACTTGAAAAAATGGCTTTGTAGTCAAAGATTTTCCAACCGTGAAGAAGTGATGTCCGCTATTTTGAGGAGCAAGACAGTTCTATAGAAAGGGTATCAACTCATTGAACATATTTGGGAAAAGTATACAGAGCTGCAAGGAGATCATGTTGAAAAATAAGTACATTTTTTCCATAATTTTTGTGTTTTCTTTGTTGGGTGGGGTACTTCTGGGATTACCCTCGTACTCTAGCATTACATTGACCTTCCCATCATCATGTTGGGTCATTGACCCAAGACAGTTCTATAGAAAGGGTATCAACTCATTGAACATATTTGGGAAAAGTATACAGAGCTGCAAGGAGATCATGTTGAAAAATAAGTACATTTTTTCCATAATTTTTGTGTTTTCTTTGTTGGGTGGGGTACTTCTGGGATTACCCTTGTACTCTAGCATTACATTGACCTTGGCAGTCAATTTTTCCGTGTGAAAGCAAAATTTCAATGCAGTACTGGATGTTACCTCCATCATTGCCCATAGGGAACTGAACATGTTTCAACTAGCAACATTGGCTGCTGATGCAATACTGGAGACAAATCAATCAAAATTGTATCACATATACAATACACATTAAGCAAACCAAATGGGATACTGTAAAAAATTTTCACCATATATTATGGGAATGAAAAATGTACGTCCACTCTTCATTGAAAGGGGTCTTACACATGGAGCTCCAGGTAAACATTAAATGGGACTATATAAAATCAGGATTCCACTGTATATAGAGACAAATATGGACCATAAGAATAGTACATACATTCTATGATTAAGTATACTTAGCTTGTGTAAATTCAAAGTTCCATGGTATGTGAAATGATTCAGGTGACTGAATAGGATGAGTGGTTAGATTAATGAAATAACTGTCAAAAAAGCAAAAGATGGTCCAAAAAGTATGGAAGAATTCAAGATAGTACACCACTTAATAAATTACCATACAACCAGGAAATATAAGAGCTTTCTAATAAATATCACATTACTTTCAGTTATCTGCTAATGTCTTCTCTTTTTTACTAAACATTATTGGGACTCTACTATATATATATGTAAAGTATAGGCAAGGCATGCCAGTGGTAAGGATAACTTGCATGAAGCAATACTAAATTTTGAGCTAAAAAGGGCAATACATGAAATGTATGCAAAAAAGCCAGTTCAATATACATAAATATGAAAAGAATTATTCAGAATTATATGAGGCTATTCAAAAGGAGCTTTTCTTGGACATGGCATTACATCATGAGGAGGGATATGTTTGGAATACTCCATTAGTTCAAATTTTATTAGAAACTGTGACACTTGTTTCACTTTTTCAATATTATGCCTAGTTACCTCATTTAATGCCATGTTATTGGGGCAAATGGGACCAAATGGTCATCATAGAAAAGGTGGTCATATTGCTCTTTTGAAAATACATTTATTTCTTCTGTCACAGAGATTTATTTTTTAAATAAATTTTTCAGATATGTTTTTGCCGATCAATACATATTTATTCATAGAGGTGAGATAAATTCGGTATATTTACTATTATGTATTTAAATTTAACTCTAGGGTGCGACATTATTTGATTTTAATAGTTATGAAATAATAGGGCTATTGAACACATATATAAATATATATATATATATATATATATATATATATATATATATATATATGCATATGTATATATATATATATATAATGTTTATTTTCTAATTCATTTTTGTGCAAGCTAAAGCAAGGAAATATTGAGGATAACTCCTCTGTGTGTGATGTGGTAACATGAATATAGCACCTGTGCTGCTCTCTAATTGCAGTGAGCAATACCTTTACATTCCCTATGACCATGCTGTAACAAGTGTACTGGTCCAGTCAACTGTATGCTAGTTACTGTTCACAAGAAAGGGAAAAGTAGAGAGTAATTTATGCACATAGATAGCTGGTGATGAAAATTGGATAACCATGAGATATTTCCATATAGACTCTTCTATTAATATTAGTATGTACAAAAAATCCAACCATGTTCTTACTCCAATTCCTTAACCAAGATTCCAACCCATCACAAATTTGTCCTGATCCATTATTTCTATTTATTCAGCAGTTTTACCCCTATCCATTTCAGAAACTGCAGAACTATCCATATGCTGATAGCATAGCAAATTTGAAACTAAACTGATCCACTAAAAAATAATATGCATGAAGCAAAGATGTCATATTGGTGAAAGCATGTTAAGAGTGTGCTAGCTAGCGTTTCATGTCCTTGAACAGCAAGCAAGCAAATTAAGGGCTCCCATCCAGTTTCCTGCTATGCTTCAGGGTCTAAGGGGAGAGGGGAAGCATTGAGTCCTCTACCCAGAAGACCTCCAAGAAGATCAGAGAGGGTTTAGAATTCATGTAATATGGACACCATTAATAATTGTATTTCAAAAAAAGGTGTGTGTTTATACATTAACTTTTAATGATGTCCATTGAATTAATTCTCCATGACATGCCCTATGCATTTGCCTTAAGTATCACCAAGTATCTTAGCTACTGGGAAAAGAAACATTATTATCATTATTAATTATAAGTACAATTACTTACTGCCCCATAAGAGCTCCTCCACTGATTGAGCTATTATCAAAAATCTGCACATAATCTAGAGAACAGGACTCATGTCTCTCTAATGCAAATGACTGCCATGTAAGCTGCACCACTTTTCCAGGATCCCCTCTGATGACCCATACACACATTAAATTTGGAGGATACTGTCCCATATGATTTGGAGATGTTATACTCCCAGATGGTGCTGTCAAAATACCACCACACTCTGAAAGAGACAAACAATTATAATTTTATTTTCATTTAAAATAATTTTGACTTTGATCTTAAAGAGATAAATATATATGTATATGTATATATGTATGTATGCATATATATATTACGTATGTATGTATGTATGTATATATATATATATATATATATATATATATATATATATATATATATATATATATATATATATAACTATTGAGTACCCTTACAGTAAAGAATTAAGAGGATGAAGAAAGGAGTTTTGCTTTTAGCAATATTTTATGAAGAAACATAACATTCAAGTTCTATAGATAAGGCAGAGATAGAACTTCAAAAATACTATTTGGCCATATTCAATGACAACAATTCCAGTGTATCTACCATGAGATTCAGAAATTGGCATTTTTTGATGTCAACTTTGAAAATATGAAGATCATTTCACCTTCATTATGCATCAGATAGAACCAGAAAATATGCATAACTTTAAAAAAATTTAAATTTTCTGAAAAATGACATACATACAATTTTGAAATTCTTACTGAATAACTTAATAAAAGAGGTTCAATATTGTTCATATTTCAGACAGATTCAGCAAATACTTTAGTAATTCTAAGCAAAGAAAATAATGCTACATATCTAGAGGCTCAATAAACACATCCTTTATGCATTTGTTTTGTGATAAGGAATTCTTTTTAATCAGGAAAAAATGATTTGCAACAGCAATATAGAGAATATATGAAACTAAAATATGATGCAATTCATTTTGCAATGTTTGATGAGTTTTATAGAGTGAATGAATTAAATCAAGTTTGTGTATGATTTTTGTGAACAATATTCCATATGTTATCTCATCAAGTCGACACACTAACCCCCAGTATAATCATCATTTATCAGGTATGCACTTCCCAATATTTTCCTATTTTCCCAAGAATACCTACTATATTTTCAAGGAAACCCCAGGGTATTTGAACCTCCGAAGGAACTATGCAGAACATATTAAGAATTCCCAGCAGGTCTATGGGTGTTTCCAGTAACTCTACTACATTATTCCTGGAACTTCCCCAGGATACCCAAGTGTTATATAGATTATGAGCCACACTGAGAATATGTAATGCAAAGAAGTTTAGGGGAGGTCATGTGAGTTAAAAATTCAGGGATTTAATTCTAAGAAAATCATCAATAGAAGAAGAAAGAGAAATTTTATCAGTTAAGAGTCCATTTTGCAGTTAATTATAACAAATTTCTGTAAAAGGAAAACAATTTTTATCTATTTTAGTCACTGATGTTTTGTTAAAAAGAACAAAATTCTTGAGTATCATGTTTTTTTTTCAATTTTTTACAATAAGCTCCACCATAGTTCAGGTAATTTGGGGGCCACTGAACTTTTCATTATGTTCAAGTGATCTCAAAATTCTTCACAAAGTAATTATTTAAGTAATCTTCACAAATTAATTATTTTATTAGTTTGGTAAAACTGTGAAACTTGCGTTACCTCCTCATCTTTTCAATATGTCCACAGGTGTAATTATGTCTTCACTCTCATTTGTAATCTGCCCAATCACAGGCTTGAAACAGATTAAAAGCTAAGTTATTATACTATTAACTCGACCATTAACAGCCCTGAACTGTTTTCTCCAAAAAGTTAGAGAGAATCATCTCAACCTACCAGTAGTAAATCCTTAATCTATATGCTTGTTCCTTATCACTCAACAAATACTTTCTTTTATTCTTTTGCTCCTTTCCTAAATTCACTTTCTGACAGCATAGATCCATATTCACTACCCTCAAATTCATTTACCACACAAGTTATATCTCATATCTCCAAAAACTAAGTAATTAGAATCCTCCACTTCATCATTAGTTATTACTTCGTTACCATTATTCTTGCTGACATTTGTATGCATGCATCTCTGATTCTAGGTTTTGCTACATGAGTCACTGTAAATTGGCAATACTGCAGTACACGGAAATTTTTTCTAAATAAAAAAAAAATACTTTTTGCCACAGTGTAGATATGTGGTTGGTAACACAATCTTGCCTTATTTCACAATAAATTGAAAACAATCAATTTTTTTCCAAATTCTCCCAAGGTAACAAGGTTGTGCACACATGCACTATAACTCATCGCTTAGAATTAGGTGAGAGGTAAGTTGAGTGAATAGAGGTCCCTCTAAATCAACCAAAGATGAACCAACCATATTATGATAGGTATGAGAGAAAGTATGGATTTATGCATGAAAATGTTATACTTACGTAAAGGAATTGAAGTATAGTTTGCCAAAAAGCCTCGTTTATGGACAGAGGAATCTGTTTTAAATTTCATCCAGAGATGATTGAGGCTTGAGATTATAAATTGAGGCAAGTTATGAGGTCCTCCACAGTATTTACCAATTAGTGTTGAATTTTCATAGTCTCCATCCCGAACCTTTGAGGAAGGAATTGAAGAGCAATTATAAGAAAAAAATTTTAAACTCCAAATTTTCATTAAAAATTATTAGGCATGGAAAAAGCAATATTCTTAATTTATTCTATCATAGTTATACTAATAGCTAATAAATGATAAAATGCAAAGGATTCTATTCTGCAAGTCAATGTGCTACAAGTGTAGAAAACATTACAGAACAGATATCATATAGGGCAATGTGTCTCTTGAAGATAACAATGGCAAAATAGCCATTACAAGTTTGGCTGATAATATGGCAAATAAATAGGATCAAGTACTGAAAATTTATTATATATCAGGGTTTAAGAATCATGGATATCTCAAATTTAAAACTCGAGCTACCTAATAAGTAAATCCTTATTTTACATCATCATTGGAAAAATAACCCTCAAGAATGATTGCCATTAATGAAAAGATGAAACTGACCAGTATGGTAATGGCAAGCATACTGTGAATGTGCCGATAATAAATGATTAAATCCTGGATATATAGATATTTTATTTTGAATTGATGATGCATATTGTAAATGGGGCACACACATAGTACATGCCTGATTTGATGCTTCACTTGAAAAGAAAACATTGTCATGGAGGAAAGTTAGGATAACAAAACTTTATTGAAATCAAACAGGAGAGAGAATAAAAAGACCAGTGTTCATAGGTAAATACAATACTCATGGGTATATAAATTGCATGGATAAACAGGCTCTCCATGATTTATGACAGTCATACAAACAGACTTACCTATGAAATGGCAACATTTTAATTAATCAGAAAACAGTTTGTGAAAAACAGGAAAATATTTCTCACAGTTGCAAATTTCTCACTGATGCAAGCTGCCATAAAATGACAAAGAAGCAGATGCTATCATTTCTGCCACTTTCTGCCAAATTTTACCATCAAGTCACACTCTTTGGATAATGCTTCCATTATGTTGCACATCAGCAGTAATTATTCAACTTTTCAATACATAGAAGATGAAATACTCAAATGCCAAAAATGTGCTTATCCAGGAACTTCGCAGAAATTAGGGTGGTGTGACCAGTCATGATGAAAATTATGGCATGTGAAATTAATACAAAAATAAAGCTGTACAACCAGGCTCTGGCCATGAAATCCAAGAAAGTGATGATGGGTACATAAGGATGGCATCTATCTGAGTTACACTCAACAAATGAAGACAAATATTTGATTATTGAGTAAAAATATGTAGAAAACAATTCACAGAACTACATTGGGAAAGTCCAGAAAAAATTACTAACCACTTCAGACGAAATATTTTTTACCGTGACCTTGACATTATTTATTTTAATATTATTTTCTTGGTGATTCAAAATAATAATTCTGAGTCAAAACAATAATAATGTTTCTTTGAAGAAAACTTAAACTCATTTCTCTGCCTGGGAAACCAGCATAACAGAAATTAAAAAAAAATAGTTCTTTATTACATACTTAGCTATTTCAAACCCTAATGCAGTTACATGATAATAGTTATAGATATAATGGAGGTTCTATGGCCTTAAAAAACCAAAATTTTCAGCTATATTATGCTCATTAAATGAATAATCATATGAATAATTCAATGAATTAAAATACACAAAGCTATGCTCTATGAAATGACCATTTAGATATAAGATAGTTTGTTCTTACAAGAGAAAACTGCAGATTCAATGGAGTAAAGCTTATAAGTGATTTTAGTTCATTAAACTAATACATACCTCAATATAGTCAAACAAACACCGAGAACTGTCTTCAACTTCCATATCTTGGAATGTCAACTTAATGGCATTTTGTGGTGGAAGAGCTATATGATATATACATTCTTTATTTCCTGGATATGGATTTGGGTAATATGGAGAGTGTACAACTCCATTTAACTGACTATAATCACCTCCACAAACTGTAAAGTAGACATGCAGAGATAGATTAACAAATTATTAATTTCCTCGACCTAATACCAATATTTGAGAATCAGAAAAATAATGAGGTAGTGAGTACCAGTCTCATATCTCAGATGAAATCCTTTTCCACTGACTGATGCATCTGTCTTGAATTGTATCATCATTGTGTTTCCAGTTGATAAATATGGTCTTGGCACATTAACTCCACATAAACGTGCCATAAGTGGACTGTTTTCAGAATTTCCATTATGAATCTGGCAGATAAAGAAAAATATGATATACATGGCTGGATCCTAATTTAAGATTTTATAGGATAGTAAGATTTTATGAAGTGTAGAGGAATACTATGAGAGTAGCAATGAATTTCCATTTTTATTGTATTTAATATATTTGAATAGGCAGGTAGAAGTGATGACTCAAGGTATATAAAAATAAAATAATATACTACTGGAACATGTTTTTCTGTGATGTTTGAAAATCACTAAAGGTTATTTAAGGTACTTGTTTCAACATCATTATCTTAAATTCATTAATACTTCTCATATTATGAATTAAAAATATGTTGATACATGAGAATGCTGCACTGCAGCAATATGGAAAGGAAATAATTGTCAATAACTCTTTGATTTAAAATATAAGAAAATAATCTCTTCTGGAAAAAAGCACCACATTAAATGATGTTGGATTGTATGTTGTGGGTTATTAAATGCGATAAAAATACACTAAATCTGACTTAATCTAGCATTATTACATCATTGACATAGTTGGCCATAACAGGCACAGATGGTGTTGCCAAAAATTTCACTGTAATAAGATTTTAGCTAGAAATTCCTTCATTAATTACCTGAACATAATCAAACCTGCACCCATTAGAGTCTTCAACATGAAAGGTCATAAATGTAACTCTAATTCGTTCCCCAACTGGTACTCTTATGAGCCATTCACAATTCACATTGTGCACATAATCATTTGGATTATTAGGAGATGATATTTCACCAGTTGGACCAGTAAACAGGCCACCACATCCAGGTGTTCCTGAAATGATAATAATATTCCAATTATTAATTGCAATATCATACATATATAAAATGAAAAATACTGTTCATACACTATCTTTTAAGTAGGTGATATATTTGGTTTATGAACAGGTTTACATGTGTGCATGTTTCTGTATTCATAACTAAATGTTATTGTACCTGCTACTTTTGAAAATGTAAGCTGGAATCCATAATCAGAGGAGCTGTTGTCTGAATGGAAATACAAAAGGGCATTATTTCCTGAAGTCACAAGGGGAGAAGGAAGAGTAGAATTACAATACTTGTTCAGAAGTGGACTTGAAGGCTGCAAACCATCCCTGACCTACAATAAATATTTTAAATCATTAGACTTTACAAGTACAAAATTTGAAAATGACTCAAAAATTGGCATTATTTTTTTACATTCATGTACATAATGGGATGCATCATTCCAAAAAGTCTATGAGTACAATAGCATAGACCTATCAATCAAAGAATTGATGACACCTCTTCGTATAAGCAAATATGTTGTGGTAAATCATTTTTTTTAAATTTAAGAAGGTAGAAGCCATAATCAGAAGTGCTGTTCTAAAGTTCTAAATTAAAATTCTTTTTGATCCACTACCTTCTACTACCTATTTGACTTATCTTCCACACTAATTTCCATGACTAATGAAAGAAATGATGCTATAACATTTATACTATATGCCAATAGAACATGACTTACCTCAAGAAAGTCATAACTGCAGTTTGGGTGAGCTTCTATTTGTAGAGTGAAGAAATTCATTTGAATTCTACTTCCCAGGGGAACAATGAGTTCCCAGTAGCAGTCTCGATTGATGGGATACTTCCCAGGAGAACCAGGTGACTGAACAGAGCCATGAGAATTGGATTCAATTCTCCCTCCACAGACTGAAATCAGCATTTTATTATTTTTCATATTAAAATCTTTCACAGATCAATGAAATAATAAATTAATACAATAAGTCACAGAGAAATGAAATGTTAACTAAAAAGGAAGAGCAGAATATTTTATATAGTTATTGCGAGAGTTTAGAGTGACTAAAAAATTGATTCATAACATCATAGAGAATAATTAGAGAAGAGCAAAATATGTATTTTGAGAGGGTGAGAGGGAGTAGAGGGAGACTTGTTTCTGTCTTATGGCTGCCTACGTAGTAAAAACATTGGTCACTTATTAATGTAAATTTATTTAGCATTAACCACACAGATGCTTTAATAATATAATCGGTCCTCATTTTGCAATACACTGACAAGAAGCCCATAGTTTACTTTAAAAAATAACTGCATTATGATTGAGTGCATCCTTGAAAATTTTGCATCTTATTGGGGTTTGAGCAGTTCTCATTGCCACTGCCCTGAATTTCATGCTCACTGCTAGTATAGAGATTCCACCAATGGAGTCACATTGTCTTAAATGAGTCACGCTGCTAAAAGGGATTAAGAAAGAGCTTTGGACAGTGTTATACCATGCTAAGGGATTGGGGTTTTCATCACAACAAGCTACCCTGTCTTTGGAACTCTACTTAGCTATGGAAAAAGCTACTAGGGTCTTCCACCAGGTCAGTGCCTCCATCAATGACGCCAACCTTTAAGAAAACAAGATGCTCTCCATCCTCAGGGCTGATGATGTCACAGCCAGTAGTGTCTGCAATGGCTCTGCCAACCAGAAAAATTCATGGTGGCTGAGCACTCCATCCAACAAGACCATGTCATACTATGGGACTAAGTTAAAGTCTTATTCCAAGAGAATAAGTTTTGGGAAAGATTAAAGCTTAGCCAAGGAATCCATCAAGATCCAGCTTGAAGAAAACATTTTCAATTGACGAGGGTTGCTTCCTCAGTAACACATGGAAATCCAAACTGAGGAAGATCAAGGGGAAAAGAAAAAGGGGGGAATCCTGCGACCAATCAGAGGGCACCTGAGAGCATGCCCATCTGTATATAAACCGGCCATCACACAGTCTCGATACTATCAGCCCTAAGGATGGAAAACGACTCGTTTTCTGAAATGTTGGCATCATCGATGGAGGAACTGACCCGGTGGAAGACCCAAGTAGCCTTTTCCACAGCAATTTGCTGGGAAAGCACAAGATCATACTTCTACCTATACTATGTGTACAATTTTTTGTATGATGCAGTCTCTGGACAAATAAAAATTATTATTATTATTATTACCTAGCTATGTTTGCAATAAGGTGGCAGGTTCTTTACATTGGTGGTTGTCAGCTGGCTTATAAAAAGGATTACAATTGAGAGTAGAGGGTTTTCAAAGCTACCACTCAGTGTAGGAGCCAGTGTAGTTAATTTTAAGAACTTTTAGACTTAAAAAAAAAGACCAATTAGGGACCTTTTCACCAAGATTAAAGATTATATTTGACTAACATTTGCCCAAATGGCTTAATGTTCCTTTAAAGCTGCCAAAAATTTCAGATGTAAGAGGACACCTTGATAGCTTAACTGGCTAAAGCACTTGGCCAGACATCGAGGGATCTGGGATCGAATCCCGGTCAAGGCGAATGACTTTTACTCTGCATTTGATAAGTATATCCATAGAAATGGGATTAATATATGTATAAGCAAGCTGATTTTGTTGTAAATAATGGGATTGGCAGCATTAATGAAGGATATGAGGGCAATGATAGATTTTCAGTGTTGAACTGACCATTATTACATAGTCTTAAAGAGAGGATTTGAGTAAAATGTGAGTAAAAAGAAATATTAAAACTCATGAGCAATTGACCTCATGAGCCAATATGCTTCAGGTGGTTTGAGAGAAATACTCTGAAATGAAAGTTTGAGTGATGCTGGGATAAGGGCAAGGTTTGCAAGAATGATTGTTTCATATGCTGCTAGTGTACATGATAAATGAAGAAGCAACAACGTCAAAGTGTAAAAATCATTCTCGCTGACCAAGATTTGAACCTGGATGCCTTGATGTCCAGCCAAGTGCTTTAGAATGCCTTGGCAGCTTAACTGGATAAAGCACTCAACCAGACATTGAGGGATCCGGGTTTGGATTCCAGTCAAGGAAAATGATTTTTACACTTTGAAATTGTTGCATTATGATGCACATTTAGTGAATAACCCTGTCAAAAGTTAATGTAGCAGCATCTTTTGCAATTTCTTAGAATTTGATAAATGAAGAATTGAGTACGCCTTTTCAGCATCCTTTGTGAAGATTCTCTTATTCATCAGAATGGAAACATTACTTAAGGGCCAGAGAGGCCAGGCAACATAATAATGTGCAGAGTAGGGCAGAGAGGAGAAAACATGCTGATTCATTGGTAATGGAATTTACAAATGTCAAAAGTAGGGAACTCAAAAAATTAAAACCTAAACTACTAATTAGATTCACAATTAAAATTTTTCAATATTCTCATAAAAATTTCATTTGATTTTACTCATTGACACATTAAAAACATTAAATTTCACATTATATTCACCAAATTTAAATTAAATACTCACATTTAACCTACATATGTATTTATAGCATCATTGGCGTTTTAAAAATAACATTTATGAACCATTATTTCTCAAAAAAATTAATTTTAAAAAATTGCCACATATTTTGGACTCTAGCTAATTGCTGTATTTTTAGGAAATTGTGGGTAAATCGAGGAATCAATATTTTGACAAGTGCTAAAATTTTCTTTTAAAAAAGAAATGAGATTGATAAAAGAAACAGTTGAGGAGTGACTGCACATGCAGGTTCTCTTCACTGTGGTAAGCTTAATGCTATTTCAAGTGTCTCTGGAAAATTTCATGTTGTTTATATTCTAATGCATTCAGTGAATTGTAGTAAAATATTTGCACACTGTAAGCACCCATAAAAAGTATAGGCGTTAAAGGAAAAACCTAATGAAACTATTGAGAGCCCATGATTTAAAAACCCAAGTTAAACCCAAGCTCTGCTTCCATGAAGGTATGCAACCCAAAGTGGCATCCTGACTATGGATGAACAAATAAAAAACTAGGTCTCTTGAAACTCATTAATGGGATGTTTTAGTGAAATGGCTTCCTCGTTGATATACCTAAATATAAAAATTCCACAGTGACAGCTTAATATATATCCTGAAAAGTCATAGGAATTTACAAATAACTGATTATTAAATATCCATTGGAAAAAGTCACAGGTTCATTTATGAAAAGTATACCAGGACCAGGTAGAGAGAGATACATTTGTACAAACCCATATTTGTAGAAGGGGCAAGTAATAAACCATTTCTTTAAATCAGATTTTTAAGCCTAGGTAACATGATAGATAGGTTAGTAGGTAGGTTGCAAAGACCAATAAATGCATAAAAAAAAACAAAAATGAATAAAAATTAATACCTTACCTGGATTAGTACTATTCCAAACTAATTCAAATCCATCATGTGATACACTGCGATCAGATCTAAACCAAAGGTATAGAGTATTGCGGGTAGAAATAATGTTACCACCCCTTGGCCTGTTGGATCCACAATAACGTCCAATCATAAGATCACCTGCCCCGACTCCATCATGAATCTGAAGTAAATAAAATATATCCTTTTATGCAAAATATCTAGATTATTTTAATGTTTTCAATGCATTATCCTGGCATTGGTACATGTATAAATGTTTTCGAGTACTGCAAAGAGAATAATTTTTATCATTATTTTAGAGCTGCTTTTTCCAATTAGAAGCAGGTAAGCATCATATCATCCTTAAAAATATTGGAAGAAAATGTATGGAAAATATGCAATGCCACTTGGAGATATTCAAAATTGTTGTTTGATTCACTTCTGTGTTTTGCATTTAACGTGGCTTTATTTTGTCCTTAGGATATTCAGTAATGTTCTCATTAAAATTTTCTTAGGAAGTGCTATACCCATTGATATATAAATTAGACAAAAGTGTAATCCCACAAGAGGACTCAATATTCTCCCTGATATATAGCACCAAAATCCTCTGGAACTGGGGACACCTCTTGCAGATGTCCCAAGTCCCAGGGTCTTTCCTTTTATCATTTGGGCCCATAAAAATGCTAACAATCGGAGAGTACATGAAGACAGGAAGCCTCACTTTCAAATCAGATGTAATAAATGAAAAAAATTGGTTTGTGATATCATATGAGGAAATGGCTATTGAGTATCTGTGTCATGTTCTCTGTCGATTCGGGGTAAATACTTTTTTAGGAGCTTTTGATCCATTGTAAGCCACCATAGTGGATATGTTGCTGCTATATTTGAGGTTACACTCAATCATTATATTGAAGTTTGGCAACATTGTAGCAACTCTTGATCAATTGAAGATCGGGGGAGTGTGAGGAGCCATTCTAGCAGAAACATGAACGAGGAGTCACTTCATCTTACTCTCAGGGGAGTTGGATTGCAGGTGAGCCAAGAGAAGAGAAAATGAGGAAGAGTAGAGAAGATAACAAGAGGAGTGGAAAGGAAGTTGTTACAAAAGTTTAGACAAAGTGAAAAATATTGTACTATACTGAATGAAAAAAGCACAAGAGTGTAAGATGTTTTCCTAATAACTGGCTACTTTGGCTTTAATACAGAGATGCAGTAAGAAAAGATTTCATTTTACTTTAACAAAGTGTGCCATGAAGTGATGGATGGCATTTGAGAATTTTAATACATGAATTTTAATTTGCCTAATTCTGAACTACTGAAATTTATTGATGATTCACACAGCAATTTGTATAAATTGTTACTAATCGGTTTATGTAAATGAACACTCAACTAGAATTGTAACTGAGTTATGAAAGGCAAAAAAGTGGGCAGACACTCATTTAATTTTTGTTCACATTTGAGATTTCAAATACTATCTTGGATGCATTTAATGCAGTCAACATTAATTGAAATTATATATTGAATGATTAAAAAATATTAATATTAAAATGTATTTAAATTAATGTTTCAATCTATTCCATCTGTTTAAAAGGAAAAAAAATGTCATTTACCTGAAGCCAGTCATATTGGCATGAAGGTGACTCCTCCAATGAGAACTTTGTAAATGTTACATTCAGCACTTGGGTCCCATTTGTAACCAATAACCAAGCACAATTAGTGCTATGAGGATATTTTTCTGTTCCAGTAGCAGGAAACTGTAATACTCCAGATATGCCCCTTAGTGTCCCTCCACATGCTGTAATTGACAAAATAAATTTTATGATCAAAATAATAAAGACTATGGTTTTTCATATTTTTATAGCAAATAAAAAGAGGTGCCATGACACAAAAACAAAAAAATTCAACGTTGCAATCAATTTTTATAGCATTACCACTATCTTGGAAGCCTAACCACTAAGTTAGAGCATTTAAAGTGCCTCAAAAAAGATCAGAAAATTATTTCATAAAACCCTTAATTTTCTAAAGAAAACTTACTTTTATTTCAGCTTTTAAAATGAAATTTCCTTTGCAAGAGTCATTGATTAAATCTTGTTGCATTGAATAGATAGAGGTGTAGTCATAAAAATAAGGTTTTAGTATGCATTACATATTTTCTGATTTTAGAATTTATTGAGTAACTATAAAAATCAGCATTTTCATAAACTTCCCAGCACTAAATAAATAAAGTCTCTATATTCATAAGCCCTAATAAAGACGTTTAACCATCTATCAACATAAGGAAACAAGAGTGTTCAGACATCACTTAAAGTGCCCTACTCAGTTGCTTTTTCACGTTGCACTAATACAGAGTAAGCCTTAAAATGAATATTTTGCACAATTGTTATGCCCAGAATAAATACTTAGAAATATTTTTTAGACAAACTGGCTTGCATTTATAGGTTGAAGTTATACTCATATAGCTCCAGCCCATTAGATGCAGGCTGTTTTTAGAGCACATTTTGGGGTAAAAAAATTACATCATATGGGCTGGGAAACACGGTAAATGATATTAGCCACCTAGATGGAAGCAACAAAAGAGGGAATACCTCTTCCTGAGGCAAACAGATAAACTGCAGGCATGGTAATCACATTACAATCAGCACTCTAAATTACACTCTAATGCTATTATCAGCACTGTAATTAATCACTTAGAATTGAAATTGATAATTTGGGAACTACTTTCTTTAGCGAATGTCAAAAAACTCACATAGCATAAGCAGTTCCTGATGAAGCAGCAGCTCTACACTAAGTCCCTCCAGTCTCATTATATTTAAGGCCACTTATGCCAAGCATCACTTTTGTCTTAGCTTTTATATTTGATTTTATAATCTGTGACTACCGTAATAACCATGCCTTTACTAATTTTGAGTAATAAATAATATCATGTATATGGTAAAAATATATTTTATACTTAGTACTAAACATGTGTGCTTTTATCCAGGAATTCAACTTGCATATAAAACCACTCCAAAAACATTCTCAGTAGCATATCAAAAAATTCAGACCATTCGTACCAAGGCAATAAAAATATTATTGAGCACATAATTCCAGTCCGAAGTATGACAATGAAAATGAGAATAAAGGAGTAAAACTTCTTCCATCAGTTATAAGACCTTTCGATGGTTTTGAAAAGATCAACAGATATTAGGCATTATCAGCAATCAGAGGTGAATTACCTATGTAATGAATACAGTGGACTCTTGAGGATGTCTCTTGGAAGCATGACTTCCTTGTAAGCATGTCCAAATTTTCAGATTCCAGTCCCAACCTAAGTAAACAATAATAGTTTACAAATTTTGGTAACCTCTTTTCTTTCAAACCAACCCTCAAGTTGATTATTGTGGTGGTTTCATTTGCAATTGAGAAGTTGTACTCCCAAGTATTTTAAAGTAATGGCTTTTTATTTACATTTATTGTACGTACTTCTTTTGAAAAAAATCATGTTGTTCCTATTCTTCATTTGAGGATCATCCTATGACATATTCAATTTACAAAATATAAAAATAAGCTTTTAAAATAAGCTTATACCTGACCTCAATTAAACATTGACCTACATATTGATCCAATCCCAGGCTTAATGAATGTAAACTTGAGGTTGTACCGTAGACACACATGATGCTATCATGAATATAAATCACACCTTTGATAGCAATCCTCAATTTCATTCATAGTGAAAAGACTTTACCCTATCTTAAATAACTATAAAATAAATAAAAACTGAAAACATAATTATAACTACTTTAGGTGGTAATACACAGCTGAAAAAAATCAAATTGAATGGGGTGGAGTTTCTTTCTTTAGAAGGGTTATATCTGTAAACAAATATTACATTCTATTCTAAGTCTATTGTGCTAACCCTTTGGACCACGTATGTTAGAAAAAATTACATAATTCAATCGTCTTAACCAATAACCAGGCAGGTGACAATATGGCAATTTACCTTGCTGCAATGTTTGGCAGTACTCTCCAGTGTATTCCCGAGAACATTGACAAGTAAATCCAGTTGTATTACTGCTGCTGCGACATGTTCCTCCATTTTGGCACGGGTTACTTTGGCATGGATTTTGTCTTTCACATCGTAATCCTGTAATATTTTAGGAATGAATTAATAATAGAATTTACTGCTAATGCCAAGTAATAATTCTTGAAAAAAAAACAAAAATTAACAAGAAAAATTTATTATGTTGTAGGGACTCCCATTTTCATCATGTGTGAATCCACCTCAAAGAATATTGGCTTCTTTGAACAGGTTGCAGGAAACGATAATGAAAAACTAAGGGAGGAACATCAATTTACCTGGCTACCACACATAATTTAGCAGATTAAGCAGCATAGATGAAATATGGGAAATGCTCTTTAAAGAAATGTAGTCTTTCACTAAAATTTCTAATTTGGCTATTGGAAGATGGGATCACACAGACAAATGGCTCATGGGCAACTGGGTGTAGGTAGGCAAATGTTTCAGTTCAATATTGTAAGTAAGTTAACGCAAAGCCCAACAATAAATATTTCAATGGTAATATCTCTACTAAAAACCAGTAGCCATGCATCAATTCCTATTTGAACAATGGTTTTGCAAATGCAGTTATCATTGCAAAGCAGATCACTTTTTTTCACTGGTCCACCATGGAAGAATCTAAGAAAAGAAATGCTCAAATATGAGGCTTGGGATGATCTATCCACCAGCCTAGAAGGGTAATTCAAAATTTATTTCCATTGGACTAATGACTGGAGGGCCGAGGTTCAATAGCCAGGCATGCCTCTGGACACTCTCAGCTTCCCCAAGCTGTGAGATGCATCGGGTACCAGATATTACTCTGTCCAATAAATATGGGAACTGAGGCCAGAAAAACTTCACTTTGCAAAAATTAGTCTACATCGATTTCGCCCCTTCAAAGTACTCTCCATTTGTTGCTATGCATTTATTCCATCTGGCAGCCATGACATGGACTATAGCCCTGCCTACTAGCGGTGTTAGTTGCCTGAGACCCAACAAGCTGTCTGTGCTTGGCAGATCATTGAGCTCTGCATATTGTACCAGTTATGTTAGTTTCTGTTGTCCTTGTTTTTACTGTTTGTCGAAAACGGAAATTGACGAAATTACAGAGCAACAAATCAACATCAAGTTTTTTGGTGAAGTGCCCCAAAAGTTATCAAGAAATTACTGAAATGTTGACAGCAGTTTACGGAGATAATGCTCTGAAGAAAACATCCGTTTTCAAGTGGATTAAGCATTTAAAAGATGGCCAGCAAGACGGCATGGATGATGCAAGACTGGGACAACCTTCAACCACCTGTGTTGATAACAACTTTGATTGTGTGCAGTCCCTTGTCCTTACCGATCGTTGAAAAACTGTCCCAATGATAGCTGATGAACTGAATTTAGGAAAATCAATAGTGCACACTATTGTAACCAAACATGATGGATGGATCCTTCACCATGACAATGCACTTGCACATTCAGCATTGATAGCTCGCCAGTTTCTGGCAAAATATCAATCAACATCCTTGATCATCCTCCTTATTCACCAGATCTTGCCCCCCATGACTTTTTCCTATTCCAAAATTGCAAAAATATGATGCCCAATGTCACTGGGAAGATGTGGACATAATAAAGCAAGAAACAATGAGACAACTAAAAAGCCTAACTGCCGAGGACTTCCAAGGGTGCTTTAAACAGTGGAAAAGAAGATGGAATAAGTGCATAGCAATGACTGGAGAGTACTTTGAAGGGGTCAATATTGATGTAGACTACATTTTGCAAAATAAAATTTTTATGGCCTCAGTTCACGTATTTATTGGACAGACCTTGTATTACTGTATTTGAATCATAAAAAAGACCAAAATTTGCAAAACTGAAAATAAATTATTGCCACACAAATTTTTATATTCTTTCACTGGCCACAAGTATGAAGTCTTTAAAATATTATTGATAAACAAGTCAAGTATGGGCTAAATAAATATTCTACCATTTCAACATAATTTTTCATTATAATTACATGAAAAATGAGTAGATCAATTGGGTAAGTTATAAAATGACTACTGTCAAAATACCTTCAAATCCAGGTAGGCACCTGCATGATATGGCGGTAGGATTCAATGCAAAACATGTGCCCCCATTGAGACAGGGATATGATGAGCATGGATCTGCAAGACTACTGCTTCCCCCTGATAATATTGGTCTACAACCTCCAGGTCCCAATCCATTTCCTGTGTAGCCACTAATGCAGATACATTCAACATAGGATTGACTGATTCCTGAAAAAAGAAAATTATAAATAATAATGGTTCACCAAATTAACTTACTTAATGGGAAAAAAAACACTTTTAGCTGAGGAATTAATGTGACTGGACTGGACTAGTAAAGTTCCTAATGTACTGTCCTTTCATTCCATTTGAGGTTAAAAGAGCACCATTAAAAATACCGCAGGCTTAATTTTATGTCAATTTAATTCTTAGGTACATGCCGCGTGGAATGCAAATACAATATTTTTGTCACGTAAGATATTTAAGTATGAATCTCGTGGTACATTAAATGAATGCGTGATACTGATTACCATATCAATTCTCTTCACTCTTCATCCATGCTCTCAAGATTTTTTACATATTCTACTTACTCTGACAAACCCAAGCAAGAGACTTCCAACGATAACTACTCTTGCTACTTTTTACATAATACTTTTTACGTTGTCTTGTCAAAAGCCATTTAAACTATGAGATATAAATATGTAGTATTGAAATAAATATGAAACTTATAATTATTTCAATAACATGTATTTGAAATTATTAATTTTTGGTAAGTTTATTGACTGGTGAGCAATTGGACTTTCCTAAACATTATCACTTTTAAAGTAAAATAAATCTATGAAAACAAAATTTAAAACATAAAACCACAAAGCAGCATATAATATACCTCCACATTTAAAACAGCACACATAGCATTTCCTATATTATGGATCATTCAGCACAAGTCTCTAATAAAGTCAAAACATGTGAATCAATTGAATAGATTGACAGTAATTTCATTGAGTATTTTGAACTTAAAATTAATAAAAACTTAGTGAAGAAAACTAATTGATTCAATCACCTCTATTTATAATTAATCATTTTTGTCACGAATGTGCTAATTGTACTCTGAAGCAAGAATTTTCTAACCCATGGGTCAATCAATGTAAAAGGGCCTTTGAGAATCAGACAAGGTGAAGATTCTTGAGAAATTGGATGAAACAGTTTTCTGTTATTTGATTGGAATCACTAGAGACACTATCTGATCTGAAAAGGCCTGCAATAAAAGTGCTCTTATTTTTTTTTTTGTTATTTGCAGTGCAGCAAGGTTGGTAAGATTACATGCTTTGATTTCACAGGAAATAATATTGTTGTTTCTTCAGCAAATGGATAGAGGGATGATTATTGTTTGCAAGGCTGTTTTGTCAAAGTTTGAAAACGAGTTTTATAAATCCTGTAGAAACATAAGAAAATTCAAATCATCAAATTTATTTCCATCAAACTGATCCACAACGAAAAATGCATACAACTTCTTTCACAGAACTATTCATTTCACAGCATAGTATCAATGGCTGATGATAATGCAGCATAGCGATACCTAGCCATGTTTAATTCTGTGTTGCATGCACCCCGCATCCACAGAGAAAACAAGAATCAGGTCAGTGGGCCAGAGCTCATCAGACACCCTACCTGGGGAGCATGGCACTTGTTACACTTTGACTGACAGGATCAGGTCGATGGGCCTAAATGCAATCTGTTGGCTGTGAGGGGTACCTTTCGGTTTCCATCAGAATTGGATGTGATAAGGACAATAAAATCCATCATCAATGACAAAGTCAATGGATGTCAAAGGATTGCTAGAACATTTATCTTTTTTCACTTTCAAATGGTTCTTAATTCATGAATCTTTGGCTAAGTGAGTAATTTTTTCCATTAAAAAGTTCTGAATGAGCTATTTTCTACCATCCAACTACAGCCTTAAATTTTTAAATCAGAGTAATCATGACTTGAACCATAAAAATGGAAGAATAACATTACTGACAGCCTCTGCAGTTTATTTATTATATTTTAAATCAAAATTTTTATTTGATATTCAAAGATATCCATGATTGATGAAAACTAAATGATGAACTACAAATGATGTATGATTCCTATTGTAGTATTATAAGCTAAAAAGCATTGAAAAATTTAATATTGAGCAGCTCATTCTACATCTAATTCCCATACATGTTTCTGCTGAAATTGGAAGGATTCCTGATACATAATAATATCCAAAGTACAGTACAGTGAAAACAGCTTGGACTCAAGAGATTTGTATGATCTTGAACATGGATCTAAATTATACATACACTCAGGTGTCCACTTGCCAGGAGAACCAAACTTCACACAGAAAAGATGTGGCAGTACTCACATAACAGAGTATAAACATGTTAATCTCTTTTGCAATGATTTTCTCTTTATTTTTTGACATTTTCATGCAATAACTAGGCCTACGATAATTTTATCACTATTCCATAAAAGAAGATGATAGCCTAAACTACATATGTAATGTATTTCAAACTCAAAATTTTGCCAATATTAGAATCAAATCCTATTTGAAATACCTACAGATTACTTAAAAAAATAAGTGAGATTACACTGCATTATTCTTGACCAATCTAACAGCAATGTTGAACTTTGTAGACTCTAGGGTAAAATAAGAAAATGCTAAGAAGAATGTGTAAAAAAATTACTTGGATTTTCAAAGCATCTGGCCATTTGATGACATCCTCCATTATTGATTTCACAGGCTCCTCGGAGTATGCATGAAGTTCCATCACCCTGATAACCTGGAGGACATGAGCCACATGTCCGCGATCCCTGAAATTTAGGAGAGAATAGTAAAACAATCTTATAATATCTGGCATATAGTCTATTTGAGTCTAAAAATTATGGTAACAATGATAGAACATTGAGTGGAACATTTGACAGCTGCCAGAGAGTCCCCAAGTTAAAACTCAGGGATTGTAGTGCGGATTTCAGTTATCTCTCCCAAGGAGTACCCCCCAGCATACTAGACAATGAATTGTGATGTAGTGTGGGTTTCTTTGAAACCAAGACAAGACAATGTCCTCCACCCAATTCCCCCTTTTTGCTACAATGTAGCTATTTTGACATCATCCCCCCCCCCCCCCCCCCCCGAAGGAACGATGGCCGCCCTATCCCGATGCCTTATAAAGTGAGACGATCCTGGAGCAGGGGCCCATTCCCTTCCTCATTCCTCACCCAATACCCTGCCTCTGAGTCCATCGGTCAAGCCTACGACCACACCAGAGACGCCCAGCCTTTCCCTGCATCTCTCCCGACGACCCAATTCCTTCCCCATTCCTCCCCTGAAACCATGCCTCTGAGTCCGTCGGTCGAGCCAATGACCACACCAGAGATGCCCAGCCTTGCCCTGCACCTCTCCTGACATTCCATACCACCTCTGAGTCCATCGGTCGAGCATACGACCACACCAGGGATGCCCAGCCTTGCCCCGCTCGCTCGTCCCGACTCCCCACTGCCTGAACCCCATAGCTTGAAAAGGATTAAATAAAGACTCATAAACCAAATATTACTGTCTCATTCTGTGCCACACTCCCACCAATGATGCGACAGGATGGCATTATAAACCTCAATTCACCTTGTGTCAACTGTATGATTTACTAAACACTACAACTTTCTGGGAACCTAGATAAGGCATGGGAAAAAGGGTAAAATAAATCCCTTCCCTGAATGTGTAAATTTTACATGCCACTTGCCTTGAGGTGAGTCCTCATCACCTAATACTAATCACAATAGGTGTTCTTGTACATTGGATGGTGCCTTCATTACCATTCATGGAAAATATTTGGAGGTAAACATAGATTGGCCGGTCCTCTCTAATGTTAAGATTTCAAGACTCATGCTTAAACACTGCCCCTGGTTCACAAAAAGCAGCAGCTACTAGAAAAATGTACATTAGGGAATCTAAGTAAAGCTGCCTTTAGCTAACTTCAAAAAGTTATGCGCTGGCTGGAGCAAAGAATGACCTTGAAATAAATTAACTAACTTCAAAAATATGGCTGGAGCGTGGCTTTTTGTTTTTGGCGTGGCATTTGCCACTGATAGAATGTAGTATAAACAATAATCATCCTAGGGTTGGTTTGATAAATGACGGTAGAGGCCACTCAATGCTAAGCCCAATAATATGTAAAATTCATACGCCTGGATGGAGGGACCAGTTCTTTTTCCTGTGCCACCTGTGGTTTTCCAGAAACATCCGGTACCTAAAAAATTACACAGCATGAAAGACCAAGGGTGCTCAGAGGTTTCACCAGGAATTGAACCCAGGTCCTCTGGTTAGTAGCCCAACGCTACCATGCACCTTAGCAAAATTACATTTTGTTATTCATCTCAGAAAATGCTATATTCATATAAAATTGTTGTTAATAGACTTTTTACATTCCAAGTTATAATTTAATACTATCATCTAAGGCATTTGAAGAAGTGGTTCACAACAACATTATTGGCGGGTCTACAATATTACAAAACATATTTGGAACAGAATTATGGGGACTTGATGTAATGACAAACAAAAATTTCTAATTAAATGATTAAGTAATGTCTGGCACTCGCAATAGGAATTTAGCATTTTATGCCTTGTTGAAAAGATAATATATTAAAAACTATCAACCATGAATATCAATTGAAATATTTCATGGAAGACAGAGTACCCATACAAGATTGTTTTAAAAAATTAAAGACTGCATTTAAAAAGCAATAACATTAATTACAAATAACATTATGGTTAACAAAACACCACAATGGTATCCTATTTTCCTAGATGCTTCAAAAGATCTACATATGCATACAAATCTGGCAATATCATTTGGGAACTTACCCTGGTGTTTATGCATGGCACATATGGGGACATACTGCAACCACCATTATTGACAAGGCATTCATTGATGTCAGAGCAATAATGGCCATTTCCACTATAGCCTGAAATATAAATGATTAATTTGGTGAGTTAACTTATTAATAACATTACACTTTAGCATCAGTTGCATTGTGAGTGACAAATTGATTCCCGTTCATATTATGTAGACTGCAAAAAAGAGGAAGTTAATTAACATTATCTCAATTTCCCTACACAAAACATCCCTTCAGACCTCCATCTCCCAAACTGAGGGCCACTTTTTACTCCACCACTTTCTCAGCAGATGCCCTCAAACTTCCAAGTGCCTAGCCTGACTTCCTCTTAAATCTCTCCAATTTCATGCTATGTAAATATAACTCCTTTTCAATGACAACCACTACCTCCAGCTCAAAGATTGTGCTATGGGAAGTACATTCAGTTCCACATACACAAATCTTTTCCTCGGCCTCCTTGAAGAAAAGATTCTTATTACCCATCCCATGAAACCTCCAGGGAGGGGGGGTGGTATTGATGATATTTTCCACTTTTGACAACACAACACCACTCTCTTCAAGATTTCATTTCTTTTCATATGCCACCTTGCCTCTTCCTTTTGCCTACATAATCCCTGCCGCACAAATAATTTTTCTAAATGTTAAAATCGCCCTTTCTGAAGGCAAAAGCAATGCCTCTGTCAACATTAAGTCAATCAATACCTTACAGCACTAATATTTCAACAGTTGCCACCCTTCACACATGGTGTAAAATACATGGTTGGGAGGTGGCAAGCACCTCTCCCAATTGGGGAATGAATTGTTATGCCTCTCACCGAATTGCATCACCGCAGCTCACACACAGGTCCCAAGCAAGCCATCCCTACTGCAGTGATTGGAAATGCTCAACGCATGGTATCTCATCCAGTACCTCATCACCCAGTGTCTGAAGATGGTGACATAGATGTGCTCCCTTTTACTCTGGCATGACATTCATACCTTCTGCCTGTGCCTGATTACGAAAGTATCCAAGGCCTCCAAGTGATATAGGATCTCTCACGATAGACCAAGTATAATTGAAAACCTAAGCTCATTCTACATGACCCAGTGAAGGCAGTGGCATCTAATCCTCTGGGGAGCTTCCTAATTAAATTTGACCTGACTAATGCCTTCTGGCAATTTCTAAGTGTAATGCCAAGGTGTTCATTTTGTTTTGGCTGCACAGAACAGCCTTCATATTTTTTGTTGAGGGCATAGCCACACAGAGAGATGTCACGGGCAAGGACAACATTGTTGCAAATGCCATTAGCATCATCTCTTCCGAAATAAGTTTTTCTGCATTGGCAGCATTGTAGGAGACTTGTGAGGAATTGAGGGCTACTTGCAAAAATTCTCCCAATGTATTTAAAAGCATTTTCATTCCATAGTCGCCCAAGCCACATATTTGTGATGTGCCCACTCTGAATACCTAATCATTTATCACAGAGCCTTTCAGGAAGCAATTATTTGCTTCTATACACAAACTTTCTCACCCAGGGATCTGACAGACAACCAGGTAGGTGGCACAGTGCTTTGTATGGCCGTCTATGATGAGACACTGCCACAACTAGGCCCACTGCTGCAATCAGTGCCAGAAAACAAGGCAGCCCATCATGTGTCAACACCTGTTGATAATTCTTCCATGACTGATACCATATTCAGCCATGTCCACACTTATTTGGTTGGGCCACTTCCCAGCAGTCAAGATTTCTGCTATTTACCAGCGTGGCTCACTTCAGTTGATGGCCCGAAGTGAATCCTCTTGTAGACATTATTGTGAAGACCATAGCCAAATTGTTTTTCCAATAGTGGATTTCTCCATTTGGCACAACTTGTCACATCAGCACAGGCCAGGGACATCTATTATGGTTCAAAAAAATTTAAAAAGTGCATTTGTGGACATGATATCTCAGTCTCCACTGACCATGTCAAACCTAGTTTTATATGTAATGACAATGTCACTGGTGATCCCACTCAGGAGAAAGTGTCATGTTTATGCCACAACATGCCAGCAACTCTACACCTGGTGTCCAGTGCAATGTTGGTCACTGTCTTCCAACACCAGTTCAAAGGCAATCAGGCAGAAGAGTTCATTTTCCGAGGCATTTTGTTGTTTATGTGAAATAGGTGGGCATGTATTACGTTTCATTTCTTTTCTTCGTTTGTTCCTCTGTGCGTATAGTGCAGTTTTAAGCCATTTCATAGTCTGCTCCAGATTTTGTTTTTTCTTTTGGCTAGTTTTCTACACATTTCTTCTAGTTGTTAGCCGTCTAGTTGTAGCTAGTTGTCTTCTTATTCCACCAAATCAGTGGAATGCTCTGATTCTGCTCTAAAAACTACACTGGATCATAGAATTTGGGTTCTATCATTCGGCAAATAGTTTTAAATTCTTGAAAAGAGATAAATATTAAATGTTTTTCACACCAAACATGGACAGCAATCCAGTTTCCATTTTGCCATTTCTGTTTACTTAGAATAAACTTCTATTGGCTTCTGCACATTCTATTAACATGGCAATTTTAGGAGTAAAATATTTAGCACAAGGTGTGGTATTCCTTTGATTTCTCTGTGACAGTGTCATCAATCATCATGTAAGAGAAAGACTTGATACCAACTGATTATATGTAAGTTGACAATGCCTGACATTCACCTTTCCTGGCATCTGAGTTTAATATTTGACAAATAATAATGACAATATTTCATCAAAAATTGGAGGTGAAACCATGAGGACCAGCTGTGAAGTCATTTGAAGTTTCACGTTTGTATGATGTAAACAAACAAGTATTCAGTGCATTCGTAAAGACCTTTCTCCTTCTTATTCCATGGTGCTACAGCTCAGACTCGGCTTTGGGCTTCCTTTGCAAAGATCATCATAAATTAAAATAGACATAATTTCCTTAGGTACAATATTTGATTTGTGTATATATTTTCCATGCCCATCTTTTAAATATTTGTTTATTGTGTGCTTGATGAGTGATTTGAATATATAATGTTGAATTGAATCAATGTTTGGCTTTGAAAATGGCTTGCCTAATTACTTGAGTGGTGAGTGTGTATGTATTACCTATGCACTTAAGTACACGTGCGTGTAAATGTTTACTAATGAACAAAAAAAATTGCATTACTAGATATGTATACTTGATACTACTTTAAAGAGACTCTCTTTCTTGTTCTTCCACAATTGCAGAAAAAAATGGGAAATCTTTTCAGCTGCAAGGTTTAAGTGTTTCTGTCAAGGTTCTTTCATTAAATGGAGGAAAATGCAAATGCTGCAAATCTTGGCTAAGGATGAGTTGAAACATTGTCTATTTAAAATAAAATAAAGTCACCATGAAGTAATAATAGGAAATATTTAACTACTTTATCACTCAATGCAACGTGATGATTGCGTAGAAAATATTTTATTATAGTATCTCTATTTTCCACATTTTAAAAACGATTTTATGAATTAGTTTATACTTAAGTTTTACAAACTTTAAATAACAAGGAGCAACAATCGCACAAATCATATAAGTTTTTTCAGTAATGGCATTTACAATCTCATCTTACTCGCAAGAATCTTCTGGTGATTTTGTGAAATTGGGTATGCAGGGGTAAACCATGTCTTGTCAACTCTCACTATATGAGAGTTTCAGTGTCATGCTAGTCATAAAACGTATAAATAGAGGCCATAAAAGGTTCTCATGTGCTTTGTATGGGAATGTACTCGTTTCATATTTTGGGTTGGAATGAATTCCATATAATACATTTGAGTTTTCATGAAGATACTTTTTTCAGTGATTCAAGTATTCATTTTTTATAATGTAGCTTACTATAGTAACTTTCGACTTGAAGATTTCATTACTAAACCTAAATCTATTGATAATCCTTAAAATGAGACAGGATTATGCCATGACTTTAAGAGCCTTACAAAAAATATCTTCCTGTTCCAAAAATGTCCAATCCAGCATTTAACAGATTTAGATTATTCATCATTTTTTAACAAATAATATTAACACTTAACATAATGATACTTATACATATATAAAAAAACCATAAACACGGTAATCAACCCGAAGGTCGGTTTGGAAGGTGATGATAGAGTTCACCCAGTACTAAGCCTGATGGCATGTGAAATTCACACATCAGTGTAGGGGGGCCAGTTACTTTCCCTGTGCCGGTTTTGGTTTCCCACGAAGATTTGGTACCCAAAAAATCACATAGCTTGGGTAGAGCTGCAGGTGCGCAGAGACTTGCCTGGCAATAGAACTCGGGACCCTCCAGTTTATTTTTGCCTAACTCATCCATCATCTTATTGCTCATCCATTTACTCTTACCTAACTCATTCATACATTGCTCCTTCACTGTTAGGAGGGACAATATGCATTTAATTTGGCAGCCTTGAGCTGTATCTAGGAAAGGTCCCTATCACTCTCCTTCACTTATTTTTAACAAATCCAATAAATATAAAAAATAAACTGACTAAATATGTTTAAAATTAAACTTAAGAAACTGCTATTAATCAACAGCCATTAGAGGGTGAATGAGTTAATGAGTGATAACTTGTAATTGTTAGTTGTTTCACATCTAAGGGTATGTATGAAGTGTTCCAGTATATTTTTCTAAGTTTATTAATACATTACTAAATGTCTCCTATATATATTGAATCATTAGCAGTAATAAGCAAAATACTTACCATGAGGACAAGAGCCACAAGTAAAAGAACCTGGAGTATTTATACAAAGCACTGGAGGGTCATGTGAGCAAGTAGGAGTGTAGGCAGCGCATTCATTTATATCAGCAGTGCAGGAAGTCCCCCCATTTTCTTTTGTCCAACCCTATCAACCAGATAAAAAACATGCACAGTGATTAAACAGTTTTTATGTTTATTACAATAAACATTCCTATAGTTAATACAAGCACCAACTTTGTTGAGCCTTTCAAATACCTAAAAAGTGCATACATTTGCTATTAACGAGCTCTCTGACTTGCATAAGAGCTGTCCAAAAATCCTTTAAAAAGACAAGTTGTGTGAAAGGTGGACAGACTATGCCAACTGAAGAAGCAAGAGAACAATGTAACCTCACATTTCCATCATTATATGCAGGACATACTCCATAATATGAACTGCATAATATTATGTAATATTTAATTACTCAGTAACCAAGGCTAAGCACTAGGTTTATGTAATATAAATAGGCTTTATTATAGAAAATCTGCAAAGTAATCAACTAGACCAAAACTCAGGTTTACAATTGAGTGATTTAGTCCAAAAGTTGTCTCTGCCTAGTAAGATGTGATCAATGGGAATATGAATACTATCCACAGCACTATGAAACACTACCCTATATGTTCTCCAAAGACAGAACTCTCACAATCCCACATAAGCTTCACCTCAGTAATCAAAACTTCGCAAGCTAGAGACATTTATAATAGATAAGTTGGCACAATAATTAGGCTGATATTTCATTCACTGTCAAAAATGAACCATTGAATAGCAGAGATATATTTTTGATGGAAATAGAAATGATTTGGTACAATAGTGAAAATAAAAACAATGATTTATTCTCTATGCTAAACACATTATTGGCATTATTACCTTAACTGATTAAAAAGGGGAAACCTAACCTACAAAATTTAATTGATTATATTTAGAGAAAAATGGTGTTGGCCTCCCAAGTACATACCTGGTTACAGATGCAAGTATAACCTACAGATGTTGACTGAGGAACACAAATGCCATGCCCACATAGTTCATAGGCAGAGGTAGTGCTACAATTATCACTCTTCAAAGTGCAGTGAATCCCAAACCATCCAGGTGTACATTGACATCTGTCAATTAAAGTTAAGTGCCACTCTGATTAACTTTTAATGTGGAACAAATATGGTAAAATATCACAATAAAACAAATACAGAATAAAAATTAGAAAAATATTCCCAAATAACAGCAATTAGTAAGGAAAAAATGTTGAGACTTAGCACTAGCTCCAAACCAGGAGATTTCAAAATATTTTCAAATTTTGAAAAAATTACTTTGTGATTTTACAGGCAACTAAAATTGTGTTTAATTGACCGTATCCAATTACAAGGAACAATGGATGATGCCACGACAGTTGATTTAACAAAATCATTTGCTACAGTGCATTAAAGTGGAGGAATTTCACAGGGTAAAAATCATTTGCCTTGACCATGGAGCAATTAAACCTGGATCCCTCAATGTCTAGCTGGGTGCTAAGTTAGAATTGGTTGGAGCACTTGGCTGGATATCAAGGAACCGAGATACAAAACCTGATTGAGACTAATGAATTTTACATTGTAAAATTTTGCTATCCAATTATTTTACTGAAATATTTATACCAAAAGCTTTAAGTAACATATCAATAAAGACCATATTATAATTAATGAAAAAGTATCATATCCTGACATCTTTTTGTGTGGTATTAGTGTAGGCAATAAGAAGAATAAATTTCTATTATATTCTGCAAAATAGATTGTATTTTTCAAAACTTCAAGTTCCATCTTTGAATATTTAAAATAAAAAGTTATTCCAATGAATAATAATACTAGAGAGGTTTCCTACTGCCATCAATTAGTGACTATCATGGAACAATGTTGACATACTCGAAAAATATTGAAGTGGGGAGCCATCAAAAGAAATAGGCGTTCAACTGAGCAGAGCCCACTTTTTTCTAGATGGCCCAATTTTCACAACTTAATGGTTATTAGAGGACTGCCTGAATGAAATTTTCTTACTATGTTGTCAGAACATATTAGTTACATGATATATTATTACACACATTGAAGGTATGCACACCAAAAATTAACTGCAATTACTCACTCATACAATCCTTGTCTGTTGATGCAGGTAGCACCATTTTGACAACCAAGTTCAGTTCCAGCATATTGTGTACACTCATTGACATCCAAATTACAAAATTTTCCTTGCCAATTAGGAGGGCAAAGGCAGAACATATCATTATACATATCAATGCAAGTGCCACCATTTTGGCAAGGAGAACTATTGCATTCATTAATCCCTGATAATCTTCTAAATTCATTCATGAATGTTTCTAGCCGCGTCAACTGAAATGTGCAATTGAATATTTGCATTAATATACACTTACTTTCCCAATTACCCTCTAAATAAATAAACATAGTTTCCACTAGAGTCACTGCCTAGGAACATAATGATGCCATTTTGCCATATTTCATTCAATGAGGTTTGAAAAACACTTTATTTAACACAGTGGGTCACATTCCTAAAAATTTTAAATGAGGGCTAACAGGGGTGGGTGAAGTACCATTTTGTCGCAACAAATCAAATCAGTAGTGAAATGATTCTCCATTAACACATAATCAGTAAATTGAATCAGAAAATTTCACTCATCAAGGCACATTCTTTATTTTTTTATTTTTGGCCAATTGTTATTCTGGCCAGCATTAGATTCTGGGGATCAGCTATTCATGACTTTAATGCTAAATTCAAGTAGTTAATCACTTTTAATATAAAATGAAACAATAATATAAAAGATATCCAAATACCCCATCATGCTTCCAAAAGCCAAATTTCATTCATGTCAAGTGAAACATTTTTAATAATGGAAATATATGATATTCCTGTTTAATACATGAATCAAAGTATGGGATCATTTAATTGAAGGAGTCAAGTACCATATTATTAAGAAGTATTATTTTTCTTAACATGCGCAGTTTGTAATACACAAACTGTGCAACATATATTGTTTATTCACATAATTTATTGTCCAAATATTTGTTTCGGCAAAAATATGGCTCGCAGATGACATAATTGACTCTGAAATTGGCCTTAATTGCGTTCATGTTTTCAGATGCAACTGATTTTTGGTAACATACATTAAACCCTAGCTGGGGTTGTATTAATAGCTATAAAATCTAGTCCCAGGCTATAATTAGTGAAAGTAGGTAATAGAGAATGTTAAGCAAATCTTTCTATCAATTTTAAAAGGGCTCAAAAAGAAGTATCATGGGGGCTGATAACTTCCACCTAGCTCTGGGAATGAAATATATGCCTCATCTTGTGTACAGTTTGAAAGCATTTGTAATACCAACAATTTTAAAAACCTAGTTATACTTGGGAATTATAACTTACCAGGCATTCCAAGGTTCCATGAACAGCTTAATTAGAATTTGATAAACCCAAAAGTCAAATTTTATGAGACTCTTTTTATAGCCTTGGTACACAAATTAAAGAGCTGCGTATAATTCTTAATATTTGTGGAAATCGATTAGTTTTTACATTTAAAATATACCAGTTGTAGTTATTGGTATTTTACCAATTAAGGTAGGTTTTCAATGGACACAGCCCATACAATGTCGCAATAAAGCATTCCCTTGCCTCTACTTACAAACAAAAACTGACATTTGACATTGCAACAAACCCTCTTCAATTCTGAAGACTATTTCCTTCTCTTCATTCCATCCAGCATGACTATCCTACTTCTATCCCTTCCTCACTTGCCTGATGTCCTCTCCTCTATCACAGCCTTCAACATCCCATTGCCAATCTAAACACTCAGCCTACATCTTTCCTGCCTCCTTGGGATTTCCCTCTTTTTCAATCCAATTAGTTCTTCCACATTCCATTTCCTTAATTGTCTTCCTTTTTTTATCTGTTTGAATCAGACACTACACTACATAATTACTAAATTGTGATCCAAGTCCAATCCTAAATGCCTATTGTGTTTTTTAAACCAGGTATTCTCCGTGTTTAAGCCCTATCTGTTGCAGAACTATATCGCTTTCTCTCTGCAGTCATCCCTTGTTCCTAAACTGTAGTCCCCTACCTTACAACTTTCTCTCCCTGCAATGTCGCATTCCAATCCTCCATCACTTTCAAAAGCTTCTCTCCAGGAACACCCACATTTATGTTCTATAAAGGACCGTATACCTTATCAAGTTCTTTTTTCCTTTGGTTGCTTGTTATTAGGTATAACTGAAAAATGACCAAGTTCATTGTTCTGCTTTTACTTTTACCAATAGTATGTTATCATTTGCTTGCTCTATGTTAGCTATGCTTATTCATTCCTTTTTATTCAATATCATTACCAGCCCTCTCATCCTTTCCACTTTATATTACCCAATAACTATCACTCTAATAATCCCTGCTATCCTTCCATCTCAATTTGCACAGCCCTAAAATATCTACATGTATATTTGCTGCTTCCGAATTCCAAGTTCCCATTCTAACTAATTCAGCCCTTTTCTGCATCTTCTGTGCTGCTGCTGAAGTCAGTTTTGCTTTGCAAGGAGATCATGAGATGATAACCATGGAAACCTTGCCTGCCCTGCTGCCAGTCATGGCACACACCTGATTGCCATAGTTGCCAGGACTCATTTTCATTGAGGTGTCCATCATACAATGTCTGTTCAAAAAAAGATGAGACTGTTTGAATAAATACTTGATTTTATTGGTTACCCTTTAATCATGTTTATTGCCTTTGAAATACAGCCGCCCCTGACTGCCAATACAATGCTCCCAACGTTTTTTGCAGCTTCCACATACCACCTGAAACGTTTCTCTTTCAGGATAGCCTTTAAGTCTGCGGTACAGTTTTGTTGGATGTCTTCAATAGTTTCCAATCGGCATCCTTTCAAAATGGATTTCATCTTGCGAAATAGAAAAAAAGCCCCCTGGATCAAGATCCAGAGAGGAGGGTGGCTGGGGGAACACCAGCGTGCTGTTTTTGGCCAAAAACTTAGTAACAATAAATCATGTGTACACTATTGCATTGTCATGATGAAAGCACCAAGACTTGTTTTTCTATATTTGTGGTCTTTTTCACCACATGGCCTGTCTTAGCCATGTGGTGGAAAAGGTGTTCTCATAACCTCTATATAATGCTGCCCATTCACTGATTGTCCTTTGGGGACATATTTATAACAAATAATTCCTTCCCAATCAAAGAAAATGATCAACATAACCTTCACCTTTGATTGCAAAATCCAAGCTTTTTTTGGGTCTTGAGGAAAATGGTCCCATCCATTGTGAATACTAGACTTAAGTATCTATTTCATATCCATAAACCCTGGTTTCGTGACCCGTGACTATTGATTTTGGTCATTGTTTGAACGATGAAGCAATTTCTGGCTGATGTGAAGATGTTTTTGCCTCTGTTCATCCATTAACACTCATATCACAAATTTGGATGTGACGTGCTGCATGCCCAAAATTTCTGTCAAAAAGGTGAAACATTGATCCAACACTAATGTCAAGTTCATTAGCAAACTCCCTGAAAGTCAACCTATGGTTTTCACATGCTAAATCATTCACACTGTTGATGTGGGTGTTGCTTGTTGACGTCAATGGTCGTCAACTTATCGGTTCTTCATTGGTCAAGGCTTGTCCAGACTGGAAGCTGTTGCACCAACTAAAACATGGTGCTGGATTCATTGCCAAAAGCATCTTGAATCATTGAATAAGTTTCAGGTGAACTGTACCAGAGGTTAAAACAAAATTCAACACATGTGAACTGCTTCTTTCACACCTTAATTCTCACTGACACAAGAATTTGTACGCCAAGTGCATGCAAGCTCAGACAAGAATTGCTGTTCTGTAGAGACAAGTTGAGATAGAGCCACAAGTAAGGCAGTATTTTACTTCCCACAGATGCTGCTAGAAGGTAACACTTCATTGGTTGTGATCAACCAGGCAGTTCACACATAGAAAGACCAGTCTCATTTTTTTATACACCTAGGTAAAATTTTGGGATGAATAAGTTGGGTGGTTTCCTGTTGCCTTTTTCAATACTGTAAGTTATGTAATATTATCACTCGACGGCCATCCCACTGGGTTCAGACACCTTTGCAGCTGCTTCACTGAGGAACAAATGCTGCCCGGACTATCTTTCGTCTGGTTCCTATCTTTGACCTATCGAGCATTACGACCCTACCAGGAGTATATAATATTACCCCAACCAGCACAGCACTAGGGGTCCATGAGAATGTGTAAGCCATTCCACCACGTCAAGGTTGTAGTCCATGGGAAAGGCTAAGATAAGTATGTATCTGGAAAATTTAACTGGAAGGAGTTATCAAGAAATATATTTTCTAATATCAATGCCACAAAACTAATGCATGGCTTGACTAATTTTGAATTTAGCAAAAGTTTTTTATGTTACATGGTTATATTCACTGATTAAATAATGTCAAAACTAAAATATTTGGATTATAACAAGAGAACCAGTCCAGATATATTTCTCCTGTTACCATATAATACTTCTGCTGTTTCTTTCCCTGATCAGGTTATTTTATATGTCCCACAATTACACAATTTATTAATGTAAAATTACTTGGGTTTTTAAATGAGAAATATTTGTCTGATAATAAACATATCATTATTTTAATTATAAGCATTTATGTATCATACTCACCCTTCTACTAATACCTCTTCGAAATAATCGAAGAGAATTTCTGTTTAGGGCCTGAAATAATGAAAAAGATATGAATGTAATTAGGTAATCACAGACATTTCATTATAAAGAAAATAACATTGTAATACTATGTACATTAGGGCAGTTGTCATTATTTGGAGTGATTGCAAAGCCAAAAAGATTTATTGGAAAGTGGTAGAATTTGTTTCAGACGAAATAGTTGGTTTTTAAACACAATTGGAGCCAATTGCTAGTTGTTTATTTCAATGGATATAAAGAGTTCCAGAATAAGATTTTTCTAGACTACCTTAGTACCTGGGTCCAGCAGTGGATAGTTTTGCCTCCTCATATTTCAATAATACCTACCTACCTGCCAGAAAAAAATATGAATAGTACCAGCATTGCAGCATTTTCTCCATCATTCTAGTTTACTCGTTAATTCCTTATTGTACAAACTGAATGAACAGATTCATTTCAAAAAGCATCACCATCGATTATGACAACATAATTCTCTGAAGTATGCATTTTGCTTGCCTATGAATGGGGAAAATGTTATTTTTTTTGTACATTCTAACATACAAATGTACATAAATAAAATTTATCAGAATAAGTGGAAAAGTATCTTACTGTAAAAAATACATGAGGAAGCATGAATCTAGGGGTTCATCATGTCAAAGCATTCATGAAGTTCACTTAATACAGTCAACTTACACAGCACAAATAATGTAGCTTTTTGCTTGGCATCGGTTAGCTGGCAGAGGAGTGGGGGAAAACTTTTTTCAACATTGTATTAATTCCTTCTCCCAGCATGCTAATTTATCAATATTTCCAATACTCCTCCTCCTACCTCAACCAATCCTTGCTTTCCTCCCTCCCTCCTCTTCCCTTCTGTCCAGAGCTATATATACTGTGTTTGACTTGTATTTTTACCAGATGATGTTATACTATAACGAAACCTAGGTAGTAAATAAAAATTTTTTCAATGTTGAAAAGACAAGTGGTTTAATTATAAGTCCAATATGAAGATTTTCCAACAAGTGAGGCCAGAAACTGCTTTATTTATCATTATACAATTAACAAATGTACATATATAGGTACCTGAATAGATATTTAATTAACAAATGTATATATAGGTACCTGAATAGATATTTAATCTAACCAAGAGTCAGCAAATATATAGCAGGATGATTTTCCAAAGTAACCATTCTCTGCTGAAAAGTGTTGCTCAGGTGAGTTTAAACTAGTGATGGGAGTAAAGTACTTAATCATCACAGCTGTGATTCATAGGCAGTAAGGCTTTATGCATTGAGTGATGCTACCATAATCACGCAAAAACTCAAAAACAGGGTGGAGCAGAATGGATTCCCTAGTTTTAAAAAATCACTGAAGAGCGTGCAGGTAAATTAGGGGAGTTGGAGTAGTGGCGCTAGCTGGGGGAAACGACGCCATTTTTAGTAGTCAGCATGCACTGGTCTGGTGAGCATCAAGGATTTGCCGTAGAAATGTTCTTTACACGACGAAGTAGCCCAGGTTGAGCTGAAGGAAATTTTTCATTTATTAATTTGTAACTTTCATTGTTTTAACCTAGCCCTTGTTCATAAATTTGGCATTTTCGATAGAATTAGGATGGGTTCCACAGGGTGCTCTGTCGCGGTGCACGTCTGCGCGGGTGAAAGCGTGACTCTAAGGTTGCTATCGCTGAGTTGGAGGGTATCGTGACTGAGCTTTGTTCTAAGGTTGACGGGAAGGTTGCTCTTCCCCGGAAGGGTATGACTTTGTGAAAACTCGCCGCGCAATTGGGGCCGCGCGGATTCATCCGAATGCAACATGCGGCGGAGTGATGGAAAGGCCACCCGGAGTCGGATATTTTGATAGGTGAGGTGGGAGAGGTGCCGTTCCGCAAACCAGAGGATTAGAAGGTTGTCTCGCGCAGTAGGGGGGAAAGTTAACGCTGCGGCGAGGGATGGGAGATGCGAAGGCAAACCTCATCCCCGTCTCTAACAGGTATCAGGGGCTATCAGAGCATAGCCCAGCGATATCTGCAGCCCCGACCTCCGCCACTGTGAGAGCACCACCCAAATTTTTTAAGGGATTCAATTTAATAAGAAGACGACCCTATTTAAAAATTCAAAAAAACCGTAATATCAAGGGAACATTATCTGCATTGGAAGTGAATTTCCGAAGTTTAAAAAAACAAAGTCGCAGTATATCATCACCTTATTCAAAGCACAGGCGCAGATATAATTATTTATTGAGACAGCAAGCCGGTTACTCGCTGATATTGCCGACGTAGAAATTTTCCCGAAATTCTTTTGCATTTACAGAAATGACAGAACAAATAGAATCAGGGACGGTGTCTTTATTGCAGTTAAAAATTCTTGCGTCAGCACACTAAGGTAATTCCGGGCAATGGTTTGGAAAGCGTTTGGTGCTCCATTAAAAGTCCTCAATACAAAAGAATGTATGTATGCGCGTTATACAGACCGTCAGTCGACAGAGACAATTCGATAGTAGAATTAGATCAGCAAATTTAAGGTTTATCCCAACACAAAGATCACGACTTTATAATCGGCAGAGATTTCAATGTCCCATATACCCTCATGTTGTCCGCAAATCGTCCCATCATCCTCACCCATGTAGGCGTTGCCCTCACTCACGATCTCCCCTGGGTGAAACACATATGGGGAATATATGGACAAGCTAACAATAATTCAGATTTATTAGAAGAGTACTAAGTAAATGTGATGTAAGAGACAAAGAGAAATGTTATCTGTTGCTGGTTCGGTCTCATTTAGAGTATGCTGCAAGTATATGGGATCCTCACGAAGTTGCATTAATTGCCGAATCGGATCGCGTGCAGCATAGATAAGCTAGATTTGTACAACGTTGCTATGATAAACTTAGTAGCGTATCCAAAATATTAGAGCAGCTAGACTGGGAATCACTCACGGAGTAAAGGTTAAATTGCAGATTGAAGCCCTAGCATTAATTAGAAGGAGGCCTCTTTAGCAGCGATGTTGAAAATGTATTATTACCCCCATTGTACTACGGTAGGAGAGATCATGTCAATAAAATTAAAGAGATTAAGTTTAGAAGAGATAGATTTTAGATGTCATTTTTTCCACGAACGATAGGGGTGCTACACACCCCAGCGGTGACTTGCAGGGATTATAAATAAAAAAACAATGATAGTGTGGTGGTGACGCAGAGGGCTTTTCGTATGCGGTTTGGTTTCACTCGTCCTGACAGGGTTCCTGATTCGGAAACCATTAGGAAATTGATTACTAGTGTACGGGCGACAGGATCTGCACTTCCTAAAAATGTGACCAGCTGGGTGACCTTAATGTGCGCGGACACCTGAAAACACCGTGGCAGTGAGAGCGCCCATTGAACAGACTCCATCGCGCTTTGCGCGGAAACAAGCTGCTGCTCTTGGATTATCGCCCCGAAGGGTAAGGCGAATTTTACACTCTGACCTTCACTTACACCCCTACAAGATGATGGTTGTTCAAGAATTGAGTTCTTAAACCCTGAATTAAACTCTTCTGACTAAACTTAACGTTCTGGTGAATTACTTATTTCATCAATTTGTTTGGACAGTTGTGGACACCATATTCAAAACAGACACTTCAACAAAAATGTTAAGAACCTGTTCCATTCAGTAGGGAATTAATAGAATAACACTATTTTCATTATAAACAGAATAACAAATAGCATAGGGATGTTTGCAACTGTGCAACTTTTCTTTACTCACAGGTGATGTGTTGCTTGTAGTTAAATTTGCGACCATTCTCTCCAAGACATCCAATCTTTGTGAAAATTCTTGGTGACTGGAGAAAGTTCTTTCAAGATAATTGGCACTATTTTCTGCTCCTAAAGATTCTATTAGCGTAGTTGCAGCTTTTGCCTTCAGAAGAGTATAAAATAAATTAGGTATCATGCATACCAATAAATAATTAGAATATGATGATATAGGTACGAATATGGATGACGTTTTCAGTATTATTATTAATACCCAGTAAAAATGTTGTTTGTTAGATTTTTATCAAATGCAACAAAAATGAAAATCAATGGAACATAATGGTCTATTAAAAAGGATACCTAAAGAGTGGGGAAACAATCTGAATCCACACTAAGAAAATTGATGGTGAAAATTGATGATTGAGGGTTTCAAGCAGAAATCTAACAGGACATTTACTAACATAACCTTACCTGTGCCACAAGTTTCACTAGGTTTTCACCGTTGAGGTTGACAAAACCTCCTCTGGATGCCTGAATACTTATGTTCCTACCATCAGCGGCCAAAATTTCCAAATGACCATTTTTCACGACCATTCTTGGCCTATGAAAAAATACATCAGTTAATAGCATTATATTTGATTACAACAATGAGATCTGGGTTTGAGAATTCTCTTTAACAAAAAATACAGTTACATGAAATTTGCCAAGGATGGCAAAGCTCAATCCCTGGTAAAAAAGTGATATAGAAATTGCGACTATTCGAACCACGGCCACTGCTAAATCTCCATATCGAAGCAGCCATTTATACATTAATTCTGCATGACTGTTCATCACACGTCATGTTTTGGGAAGAAATAATATAACCTCTAGACATATTTCTCAATGAAAGAAGACGAAGGTGACAAATTTCTCTCCATTAGCGATGTTAAATAACATTGAGAAAAGGCGACCGCGAGAGAACTAGATGAACTCACTTCTCTAAACTTCATTGCCGTCGAACGTCGTCTCTCAGCCTTTTAGGCTGATTGTAACTTGGCGCGCCAAACGATCTCCTTAGAATCAGTAGATCTACTACTATCTACTGAAATCTAGATGCCCTACAAGACCATCGTCCCGTTCAAATAAAAATAGGTTGGTTTTGGGATGACTATTCACGAGCAATTCGTGACCGTAGCTCAAACGAAAAAAAACGCAAAAATGGTGGGTTAGATCCCACCGAGCCAGAGCTATCGCTTCATTGACCTTAAAAGAATTTTTGTATATTTCCACTCACATGCTACGCTCACAATCATCTTATAATACCACCGACATTTTCTTCCCTCCATCTCCATTAAAACGCATTCTAACCAGACATTTCACAAGTTCGATCTCGGTTTCCCCATCACTTCCCGCTGCCAGGTTTCTCGGTCTTAAGGATGGGGATAGGAGAAATGAAGGAGTATGGATGATTTCTGACTACGTAGGGGAGATTAAAATTCACTCAAGGCTCTATTTGAGTTCCGAAGGGTACGACCCAAGACCATCTTATGGTAGGCACAGTGTCCGCTAAAGCCAACCCTGCTGTAGAACAAGCCCTACTGATTCCAGCATCGCCGCTCATGAGGGTCCCAATTCCCCACTCCCAGGAAAGTTCACAACATTAAGTCCTTGTGCACCAACCATTACTTTCGGGTACAGAGCCCAGTTTCTGTACCCTCCTCCAGGGCCGGTTTTATAGAGCAATGATGGGCAAATTGCCACGGGTTCCCCTGCCCAAGGGGACTCTAGGATCCCTTCCATACAAAATTTAAAAATATAAAATGGACGAAAATATAAAATTGAAATTATGCATTTGGCTTTAAAAAACCTTATCAAGTGATGGGAGTTTATTTGTATTGGAAACGAACTGTTGATATTGCTAATGAATATTAAGTCCACGGGCGTGCCTTAAGAGGGACTCGTCTCCGCAAAACTCTCCTTGTGAGGGATAGCCTCACCCAAAAGGAACTCCTGAAGTCTTGCGAAATGAAATACTTGAAAACTTTCGTTTGCCATTGGTCGAGTCACTCTTTACAAAGACAAACAGTCATAACTTATCCAGCCGAAAAACTATAGTCCGGGAAGAAGTTCCATTTAAGTTTAAGGTATTTGAATCTTGATAGGTTCAAATACTAATTTTTATACCTGAATAGTTATCAGCGCACAATAAGTTCATATAATGAAACGATAAATGCTAGATACAACCATTATCCAAAAATATTCTATCCACCATCGTATGAGGACGGAACGAGGACTGGATGCTCTGCGCTAGGGAGAATATTTTTTGTTTGACTACGCAGGCAAATCTACTACTAAGGCAATTTTTCTTGCAGAGAAAAGTTTAACATGCGGCAAGATTTTCCCATGAGACAAAATATGCCACGTGAAGTCCTCAAGATCTTCAATCGTTATCCTTCCTCCCATTTAATTTCGTCGAAGTTGAAAAAATAAGTTCGCTGAATATCACCGCCTTATTCAAAGCACAGACGCATGTATAATTAATGGAACTGAAAGCTAGTTGTCTACTGAAATCGCCAGCAGTGAAAATTTCCCAAAATCCTCTTCGGCTTACTGAAATGAAAGAATAAATACAATCGAGGGCTGTGTCTTCACTGCAGTTAATACAGGTAACTCTTGCGTCATCAGGACTGAGATAATTTCGAACGACGCGACTCTTTGGAAAGTGTTTGGTGTTCAATTTAAAGTCCTGAATACAAAAGTTACGCATGCGCATTGTGCATACCGCCGGACGATAGCAAAAATTCAACACTAGAACTAGACGAGCAAATCAATAGTTTCTCATCCCAAAACAATGACAAGGAAATTATAATCACTGTAGAATACATTGGTCCATCTATTGATTGGAGCATGTATAGTTGTAAAACAGAGGGTAAAAAATAGGGTAACCCCTGTTAGTCGCTATACCATTCTTTTACGTTGGACTCTACACATCAACTAGTTAGTTACTCCAACAACTATTATGCTCTTGATTTGTAATCAACAAACAAAAGTTTTAAATACAGAGATTTTTAATGAAATAAGTGACCACAGAATAGTACATGCTAAATTTTCCCTATATGGAGTCCAAAATAAAAATCTCAATGGAAACATTAACTTGTCAAAAAAAAGGGGCTTTAAAGGTTTAAAATGCGTGGCACAGAGTTCATTTGCAAACTTGAAGAAATGCAGTAAACACTGATATACTGTGGGTATGTGGAATCACTTTCTTGGCATCAAGCGCTCAGCAGCCAACAGGTTCATTCCAAGTAACTTTTTATAGATAACACGCAACCTAGATAATATAACTCGAAAATCTCTAAGATGTCAAAGGCTATTTCAAGCCAAGGTAAGAAAATAAAAGGAAAGTTGTCTCTAGCGACAAACGGAATGAGATTATTCACGATTATAAGATATCTAGAGCGAATGCGAAGAGGGAATTTCGTACAGCGTTAAGCGGATTCAAAAGGTATAACTTAACTGAAAATATAACAGAGAGTTCAAAATTATTTTGTTCCTATGTCAAAGAGACTCAGGGAAATAAGTCTAGAGTTAATCAAATCGAAAGCATTTAAGGGGAATGATCACCAGCAGTTTATAAAAGGCTAATATAATAAATTCCTTCTTTCAAAGCGCTTTCACTCGTCTCGCCGAATATCTCTGAGAGCGTCTGCACAAAATTAAAATTTCATATAATGGAATAGAAAGTTGCTGGAGAAGATTAAACCAAGCAAATCCCCTGGGCCCAAACAAACAATTGCTAGTATACTCTCGTATTTATTAACCTAGCGTCGGAAATTGCGCCGCATCTAGAAACCATTGAATTTGAAGTCCCTAATAGATCACAAACTCCCATTGACTGGAAAAACGACTAATGCAACCCCTATACAAATGAACACCTAGCAAATAAACTCTGCAATCTTTGCGAGGAAATCTCAGAAAGGACCGAGAATTTTGTTAGGGTAATAGCGCATTACAGCTCACTTACTTCGACAAACAGTATTACCGCGATGGACTCGTATTTTGTAAAAAAAAATGAGAAAGGAAAATAAGAAGGAATAAGTCAGTGGGACCAGAGGATATATAATTGATGTTCTGAAACTGAGTGATTCCACAATAACTCAACACTTGAGTCACCTATTTAACATTACTCTAAATAGCGATGTCTTGCCTAATGATTGGAAAAACAGGCAGTACGCCGATTTTTAAGAGAGGAAATAAAGCAAAAGCTAAGAATTATAGGCCGGTAAGCATTACATTACTTGTCCGTAAAATAATGGAAAAAAGGATCGCTGACTACATTCGGGAGTGGTGGACAAGAGATAGATGATTATAAATTTACCAACATGGGTTTAGAACAGGATACTCATGCGAAATGGAGCTTTTAGGAATAAGTATATACACCGGTGACACAAAAAATGAGGAAAAGAAGTTGATGATATTTGATCTGTCGACAGCTTTCGACCGAAAACCTCACGATAGATTCTTGTTAAATTTCGAGTCATTGCGAATGGACTTGAGGAAATTGGACATACACTTTCGCAAAGCAATGGATTAAAAAAAATCTTACAGGTAGAATTGAAAAAGTGAAAATTTTAGTGAAAAACCTTTTCCAATGACGTGAACGTTATATCGGGAGTACCAAAGGCAGTGATCTTGGACCATTACACTTTCTAATTTACGTAAACATTCTACCGAATAATTTAAATTCCGTAGTAGGACTCAATGCTGATGATTGCCTTATCTACAGACGGATATAACAGCAAACAACTATCTAATATCCAAAATGACATTGATCGCCTTGGTGAATAATAATAGGTAATCTACCGGTTTAGGTAGATTTTGGATGGACACAACTACCAAATAAATCTTCTTGTCCCTCCTAACAGAACACAACCCAACATCCTACTCTACAACAAAGGCCTTCTTCATCTCCGTATCCTTCCTTCATCCCGTCCAACATCCCTGTCCTTGTATTTCTACCCCTTCCTCGTTTTTATAACATTCTCGCTTCTATCACTGTTTTCAATATGCCATTGCCAATCAATATTCTTTGCATCCATTTTTCCTGCCTCCTTAGGATTTCTCCTGACAATCCTCTCTCCTCCCCCACCATACCTAGTACTTTCTCATTTGATTTCCTTTCAGTCCCGCTAATCTTCTCCATCCTTCTCCACACCCACATTTCAAAAGCCTCCAATCTACGTCTATCCTCCAGCTTCAGTGGCCACGTTTCCGCGCCGTACATAGCTACGCTCCATATAAAAGTTTTAACGAGTATTTTCTGAACATCCTCACTCAATGTCACTGTCAACTCCCTCCTTTTGTGAAAGCCTCTTTGCCTGGCGTAATTCTTTTCCTTACGTACCAACTACTTTGACCATGTTGGTCCAAAACACTGCCCAGGTGCCTAAACTGTTCCACCTGCATTATTTTTTGCCCTCCAATCTTAACGTGTACCTTAGTCTTTCTCTTTCAGGAAAAATACATAGCCTTTGTTCAATTAATATCGAATATCATCCCATTTCTATGACAGTGAATTTCCAATTCACTCCGCAATGCTTGTAAACCCTTGGTTGACTGACACACTAGCTTTATCATCAGCAAACCTGACTTAACAGATTACCCGCCGACTTTCATTCCTATCTCAAGCTCTTCCTATGCCTCTTTAATCATTTCCTCCACATATACATTGAAGAGCACCGGTGATAATGGACAACCCTGCCTTACTCCTCTTCCTTACACTGACCATCCGTACTCTCAATCCCTCAATCCCTTCTCACCTGAGCATTCTGTGACATGTATATATATATATATATATATATATATATATATATATATACATATATATATATACATATATATATATACATATATATATATATATATATATATATATATATATATATATATATATATATGCGCGCGCAAATATGCCCAAATATGTAAAGGTAGCATACATGCACAACGTATGTAAAGCAAACCTAGCAGCAGCAGCGCAGAAGACGCTGAAGAAGACCAAATCAGTTAGAATAGGAACTTGGAATGATAGTACAACGTTGAGGGCAGGAACGTTAGAGAATATAAAGCGAGAGATGAAAAGAGGAAATGTAGACATTTTAGGTCTATGCGAGGTGCAATGGAAGCATTGCGGAGATTACTGGAGTGATGGTTATAGAGTATTATTCAGTGGAAGGGACGAGAGCCAGCAAGGGTTGCCATAATACTGCATATAAAAGAAGGAAGAAGCGCAGTCAACATAGAGCAAGCAACGGATAGAATATTACTGGTTGAGGTAAAAGCAAAACCGACGAACTCGGTCATTATTCAGGCTCACAAGCAATCACAAGGAGGAAGAAGTCTATAGGGTATAAGACCAGTTATACCAGTTAACAAATGAGGAAGTGGTGTGGTGAGGGAGGAGAGAGGATTGTTGGGAGAAATCCTAAGGAGGCAGGAAAAATGGATGCAAAGGATATTGATTGGCAATAGCATATTGAATACAATGATAGAAGCGAGAATGTTAGGAAAAAGAGGAGGGGGCAGAAATACAAGGATAGGGATGTTGGACGGGGTGAAGAGGGGAAGGAAGGGTACGGAGATGAAGAAGGACTTCGTTGTAGAGTAGGATGTTGGGTCGTGTTCTGTTAGAAGTGACAAGAATATTTATTTGCTAGTTTTGTCCATCCAAAACCTACCTTAACTGGTAGATTACCTAATAATAATTCGATCGAGCTGAAATTATTGGGATTACTGTTACGCCTAATCTTTTTGATGGTGTAAAAAAATCGGAGGTCGATAGATGAAGACCAGCCTAACAGCAATTATCGTTCCTAATCATGTTTCCTAAGAAATGGTGTTGCCATTTTTCACCGTCCAGGCAATTCAACAGATAAATATATTCCAAACACAAAATCAATGTACTTGAAAGAGACGATAGGGCGTTAAACATTGCCTTTATCCAGTTTCAACTGGAAAATATTCCTCTAAGGAATAGGGATGACCTGCTCCCATTGTTAAATAACACTCCCAACCTCGGCTCCTCTAGTTTAATACTAATTGTATTAACCCAATTGCTATACTATTAAACCCTCAAAGCTAAATATTAATGGTATTGTAGAAAATAGTGAAAGGCAGGATTTATTTTTTATGATTAGCTGAAATTAAAAAAATTGCAGGATAGTGGCATATTGTTCAGAATAAATTATTAGAAGCGAATACAGGAGATATTAAAAATGAAGCAATTCAAATCATACAACGATGCGAAGTAAATTGACGAGGGGAAGTTGTGGAAAGGGATGAAAATTATTGTTCACAGAGTCGACGAATACACGGACTTGGACGTACAAATAGCGCCCATTGTATTTGATGCTTCAAACACGCAAAAAACAATATTTGTAGAATATTTCTTTACCTCCACTCAATGAGTGAGACTGGAGTGGTAAGAGATTAGCCGGAAATATAATCAACGCATGGTGGAGAGATCATTCTAAACAAAATAATCCACCATACTTAACACCATCTCGCGTCACGGAGGTTCGGTAATTCCCACCTCTGAAAGTATGCCGACGACCCAAATTGACCTCATGCGTATTCTGTAACTATCCATTTAATAGGCTGCATATGCTACGCAATATCGAATCTAAGGACTGACAAAACGGTAGCCCTGTCAGATTTATCACTAACGTTCGGACTTTCACGCAATACCATTTGATGTAAAGGACCGTAAAGGTAGCCGCTACCTAATAATGGGAAAGGTATAACGCTGGTAAAAACTAAATAAATTGGTACTAGATGAGATATTATTTTAGATATATTTTCTGTTTAAAAAAAATAAGAGTTCGGATGAGGTGGAGACTTCTAGCCAGACCCTTTCTGCATTAAATATTTGATTATAACATTATTTATCAAGCATATCTGCTACAAATCATTCTGAAAAGAAGAATATCTATGATTCCCAAACGGTCGCAAGCCAAATAATAGAAAGAGTGCATTACAATTTCCAGAGGCCATATTCAGGTTTGTTAGCATAAGAACTGTTTTTTTTTAAGGAGCACATGCTATCCGTCGGCGGAGAAAGGGAAAGCAGACGTTTTTGGCAGGCTTCGTATTGAATAAACAAGGTAAAGCACAACATTCTCCGTCCACCATGGAAAACGTATTTTTTCAGAAGCTATTACGTAAGTATTTGTTAGGAGAGAAGTGGGTGTGCTCCTCACAAGGTGGATCTGCTGTCTTCACAGGCACAAGTCAATACTTAAAAGGATTTTCAAGTCGCGATCAAGAGAATATCCGGTGCATTCGTCAGTTTCAACGAGTGGTTCGTATTCAAGTATCAGCTTACTATTTCCTCACACCCATTCACGGCACCTGCAGACAGTCGTGTCGTGTGATTCGCCCTTCGCTTGGACGTAAGAAGATTTTACATGCACGTCGTTAAACTTAAACGAAGAATTGTTACTCACTGATAGTCGTACGATGATGTGGCTGCAGCACAGGAGAAAAAAGAGAGCGCGATCCAAGCAAGCAGCCGGAAGGAAGAACACACAGTATTCCCCTCCATACTGCTAACAGACGAAAATGCCTCCTGCAAGGGCTCGCTATGCTGAAAGTTTTTCGTTTGAACTAATGCAAAATCTCAACTACTCCTCTCCTCTCGGGTGTGCCTTTGCCGTCTGGAGTAGGAGGAGGTTTAGGGAGGCAAGCTTCTGGCTTATCACCCCATGAAAAGGGGTGTATACGTCCAGCGCATGGCACCGGTAATACTATATGCTCTTGGTCGTTTCAAATGGGGCCATGTGGCTCAGGAAGATGGATACAAAGCCTCCCTATCTCAAATGATGATAGACAAATCGCACTGTATCGGTACTAGTACGAATGCATGCTTGGGGAAAAGTGATGCCCATAGAGCTGAAAATTTAAAGATAGCAAAAAAACGTGATCCGCTCCATCTTCCTTATTCGCAAAAATGGCTCGATGAAGAACGAGATTCTCTTCTCTAACGCTCGTAATACTCAAAAGGCACTTATTATCTAAAATACTAATTAAGAACTATATCTAAAATTCTTTCAGAATAATCAACGTAGGCCGGTCGTTATGATATGGTGGATAAATAACCAAGAGGATAAATATCTGAATCACGTAAGCTAGCGAACGTTGGTATCATCAACTGATTCCGCAAACGTGGATATTTTAAACGTAGTATGAAGAAAAATGTGTACCACTGATAGAGGTGACAATCTGAATACATCTGCAGGAGGCACAATACTTCAGTCCATTCCTTAGATCGGCCTTTAAAATCGGCCTACTACCTAGGCCAACTATCTCGAAGCTCAAAAATAAACCTCTACCCGCAATCTACGCAATAACTGTGGCACATAAAAAGCTTCTGTAAGAAAATTATATTCGTAAATATTTCCAATACGCCCTCACGAGTCCAATATAAAAAAGTACGAGGAAAGTGCTCTCAAGATAGTCCCAGTAATTGTTCCAAACCGTCTTGCAAGGGAACCTCGCGATACAACAAACTATGGGTCTAAAAGTAACACAATATCGAAACCGACTGCCGTACCTTTTTACGCGCGTGAAATATTTCAAGCGTCAAAAAATATTTGGGGAGTGAAAAGCACCCTCAAACAGATAGATGCTGTTAACCAGAGCATTGCTAAAAAAACCGGAAATGTAGGAGGAGATACTAATTTGTGCTTTTTGGATTTTAAACTGCTAGCGAAAAGTATTCAAAATTCTAATAAAATAGCACATCGCACACGAGAAACCCTCTTTTCTACGGTGCATACCCACATTAAAAAACTAAAAATTCTGCTTTAATTTAGTAGCATCGATCCGGATATCGCTATCGTACACTCGGCAAAATTTCCATTTCTTTTATTTCAAAGTCAAAGCGATGTTTCACCAAATCAGTGGAAGGCCAAAAATCATATTAATAGGAGTAATCTCAGAGGCAAATTTACATAAAAATTGGTTACTTTTGAAAAGGAAGTCCCTGGACGGTAGGAATGATCTCAGGAAGAAATCTTAGAGAAACAAACATCGTGTTTCTTTGTGTGAATGTGTGACTGTGCACGACTGTTGCGTATCAAATACAAGTACGTTACTTTGTCCTATGTGTTTTTATTACAATTAGTAATTTGTTGACATTTTTACCTTAGCATTTGAAAACAAACAGGATGCTAGGTGGTAATTTACAGGACGAAAAAAGACAATACTGATTTCATAAAATAAGATGACACCTTCGTATTTTCGAAAATCTTTCAGCAAATTGTTTGGCAAATGTACTGGATATCTCGTTTGTCCCACTGGATCCACTAATGATGACAGCATTAAGGTTTCTCCACAACGCCAACGTAAAGGTTTGTCGTCTACATAAGAGTGTTCGATAAATGACGTCAATATAGAGGGGGAGTGAGTAAAGGGAGTTTTGCAGGGAAGCTGCGGTCACTTAACGGTGGCATATCGCTCGCCTTAAACACGAATGAAGGAGATAAATTGGACAGCCGCAAGGAAACTGCGGAAATTTTGTATGGCCGTTCCCTTTTCCTCTCCGAAAAACGTATCTCAGACGCCGCATATGCAAGAAATGGAGCAGAATTTACAACTTAGTGCGTTTGTTCCTGTTTACATATGAAAAGAAACTGGAATAAAAACTATGGGATCGGGTTAGTGTGAAGCTCGTGCAGTGGTTTTCCACCCCGGGGACCCTATTTTGAATTCCAGCGGCAGCAGAATTTTTCAGAGGTCTCCCGAGCGTTACTTGCATCGGAGTCAGATGGGACGTTAAGCGGTTGACCGTTTGGAGCCTTTTTAGGCTGACTGCTGTCGATGCCATTTTTCTCACCATTAATTCTACTCCATGAAAACCCCAACCTCGACCAAATTATGCCCACCTATCCTTCGTGGCGCTAATGACGATCACTTCCCCTTATAAATTCTACTATAAAAAATAGACGAGAAAGATGCGGGGAATGTCCTAAATATAAGTAGAATTAAACCGGGGAATTTTTTTTTAAAACAACTTATTACAATTTTTCAAAATAGCACCCTTGTGCATCGACACACCGATGCAAGCGCCTATGCTAGTCGCGGTACGTTTCCTGGAAGGCGTCGACGGGCACCTCGTTCAAACCCCTCGTTACGCTTCTTTGACGCTATCCAGCGTCCCAAAAAGGCTGCCTTTCATGCTTCTTTTTATTTTTAGGAAAAAATACCGGCGGTGCCACATCGGGGCTGTAGGTCAATTTCACAGCGGTCCAAGAGATCACGCAAGATTGCCAAAAGAGCAGACATACTCCGATAGCACCTTGGGGACCATCTTGGTACACACCATCTTTCTTATGATTAAATCTTTTATAATAATGCGATGCTCCATGGTTTTCGGAATATTGCAATCTTCTGCTAACATTTTGACACTGACGTCGATCGGAATCGAGCAGGTCTCTCACTTTTTGCCCATTTTCATCGCACTGAGTCGTCCACGGACATCCAGTGCGTTCCTCGTCGTCAACCTCCTCTCTACCCTTCCGGAACATCTCGTGCCAGCGGAAAACCATTCCTTGGGACATTGCTTAATCTTCGTAAGCATTTATACCCATAGTCATGGTCTCCGAATCCGATTTTCCGAGCTCAACATAACATTTCATCGCGTATCGTTGCTCCATGGAACGAGATATCGTGAATTTGTGACACGACTTTCGTACATGGGTCCAGTCTAGGATCAGTCCACTGTAACGGCCCGCAGACAACTGAAGCGAGTCGTGTTACTTTCCTAAGACCTACCACCACCTTTCCGGTCAGAAATCGCCCCACACCAGCCATCCTCGTCGGCTGGAAAAATTCATTTTCTTATTTTTTGGGAAAATCCTGCATGATGATATAATTAAATCATTCACAATTTCAAGTGCTAATTTTCAATTTTTCATATTATTTAATTTTCCGTGACTAAACTTACTTCTGAGGAGCTATATTAAATCCTGAAAATCATTTCAATCATCCGATATATTTTTCAATTCTATGAACGCTAACTCATACATAAATTCCTCCCTGCTTTTAAAAGATAAGACGAATGATATACCAAGTCCAGGATGAATGGATGGACGGCATTTCTCTAAGCTTTGTATTCACCCAGGAATTACACAGAAAGGCTTTCCAGTCCTTTAACGAGAAAAATGGAACTATTTTAGAAATGCTTCACTTATTTGGATGGAACTAGAATAGTGGTGGTGTCCTAAACCCCAATTGAAACATTTTTGGCAAGAAATAATATCCGTCCGGATGTTTTGTAAGCCTTATCTGCCCAGTGAGCGGCTTCTGTTTCTTCTCTACAAGATTTGTACATAAAGTATCGGGAAAATTTTATATATTGCTACACTGTCTCAAAATTCTTCAAAGCACATCCCTTGGGCGTCGACACACTCTTGTCAGCGGCTTTTCCACGAATCGAAGGCTCCCTGGTAGGCGGATTCCGAAAGGTCGTCAGGGGAACGCGTGCAAGCTTATTTGACGGCACTTAGGGTCCCATGGTGGTGTCCTTTGGGGGAGGATTTCAATTTTGAGAATAGGAGGTCTGCTGGTACCTAGTCGGGACTTTCCAAAACTTCGGGGTCTTCTTCAAGGCGTTGCAGAAGGTCTTCGCGAGAAGACACTCGACCCTGCTTTTAGTCATCCGTCAACATCTTCGGGACGAGTTTAGCGCAGATATCTCGCATCGCTAAATTTTTAGTGATAATGGTGTGCACTGTCATCTTATCAATACCAATCGGATCTCCGATCATGTGCACACTTAACCGTCCGTCTAAATTCAGCAATTCACGCACACGTTGTCGTCGGTTCTTAACGTCGACGGCCGTCCAGCGCAGGGCTCGTCCACCAAACTCTCTTAGCCATCTTTGAAGAGCTTGCGCCACTTGAAAACTGCAGTTTGTGAGATTCTTTCATCCTCGAACACTTGGCGAATCATGTCCAACGGCTTAGTACCCGATTTCCCCAGTGCAACACAAAATTTGATGACGAGCAGCTGTTCAACCGTTCGCTGCATTTGCGTGTGCTCCAAATCCCTCGACAGAGACCCACTAAAAACACGATCTAGCCTGAACGAACGCTCGCAGGCGATTGGCGCGTGTTGACAGCCAGATCCCCCACCCCGAGCCTGCACGGTGCGAGCGCGCTGCGACGTACATTCACCTCACGAAAAAATTGTTCCCGATACTTTTTATCCCATGCAGGCGGCCGAGTTCTCGGCGCTCGAGAGTCCTGTCCGAAACAATTCAATTTTCCACCATGCGCCTTTATCCTAATGGTGTGTCCTTTATTTGGCTATCGAAAAAGTATATTTGTAATGTAAAATTTGTTGATTTCTAACGCAATGGGTGGTATCAATTGCGTTGGATTAACATTTATGTTAAAATTACGAAAAACAATTTATTTGACGATTTCCAATTTTAACCAGTCAATATCCATAATGAAATCTTGTTCAGTGAAAAGATATCACATGAAGAATACAACATGAATAATTAGCTTCAACCTTCGTAATCATATTTAAGAGTTTGGATAGAACATCGCCAGGTATTGTCAGCTGTACGTGCTTTGCTAGTGAAACGGCAGCAATGTGAATATTATCATATTTCAAACCACTATAATTTCGATAACTGAATGAAGGGATTTTGTTGATTCATGGAGACGTGAGAATAACATCCCAGACGGTGGAAGGCTTTTAAAGTGGTAGGTAGAATGTATTAGATCACCAAAATGGATAATAAGGCTGAGAAAATTACTCAAATAATTCGCCGTATAAACTGAGTAATTAATTGCAAATTAGCAAAACACAAGTTTTATATTATTAATATTAAGTAATCTACCCGGTAAGGTAGGTTTTGGATGGTCAAAACTACCAAATAAATACTATTTTGATACTCCTCACAAAACACAATCCAGCAACCTACTCTACATCAAGTCCTTCTTCATCTCTATATACGTCCTTCCTCCCTTTATCCCTTCCAGCATCCCTATCCTGTTCTTGCCCTTTCCTCGTTTGCCAAACTTCTCCCGTCTATTAAATTCTCCAACATCCCACTGCCGATCAATATGCCCGCCATCCATTTTCCCGCCTCCTTAGGATTTCTCCCAAGAATCCTATCTCCTACCCCACCATACCTAGTACTTCCTCATTTGATTTCCTTTCGGTCCACCTAATCTTCTCCATCTTTCTACACACCCACATTTCAAAAGCCTCCAATATACGTCTATCCTCCTGCTTCAGTGACCACATTTCCGCGCCGTACATAGCTACGCTCCATATCAAAGTTTTACCGAGTATTTTCTGAACATCCTTACTCAACGTCCCTACCAACTCCCTCCTCTTGAGAAAGCCTCTTTGCCTGGCGTAATTCTTCTCCTTATGTCCCTACAACTTTGACCATGTTGGTCCAAAACACTTCCGAGATACGTAAACTGTTCTACCTGCTCTATTTTTTGCCCTCCTATTTAAATGTTTAGCTTAGCCTTTTTCTCTCTGGAAAATCGTATAACCTTTGTTTTATTAATATTGATTCATATTCTATATCTATCGCTTTGAATTTCCAAATCACTCATGCTTGCAACCCCTTCGCTGACTGGCAAACTAGAGCTTGGTAATCAGCAAACCTAACTGATTTTACGAATTTCACTCCAACTTTCATTCCTATCTCCAGTTCTTCCCATGTCTCTTTGATCATTTCCTCCACATATACATGAACATCACGGGTGTTTATGGATAACCCAACCTTACCCATTCCAAACACTTCCTTTTCTAACACTGGAAATTCGGACTCGCCTTCCCCCACTCGCACATTAGCAGTCTGATACATGCACAGGTTGCAGATTAGTCTCCAATTTCTTCCTTTAATTCCCTTTCTTCTGCAAAACATCTCTCATGCATCCAAATATGAAAATAATGCGCATTATTTTATTGAGACGCGACTATCCATGGCAGCGCGGTAAAACCGGTCGGGAAATGTGGTTAGGGGTCTGCCCTTCCAACGCAGCCGGACGTTAGTTTGCCCCGAGCAGTAGGAACGGAAAGACGTGCCTCCGCGTGAAGTGTTTTTCAACTTTGTAACTAGGTGCGATGGAGCGTTCGCTTGAACAGTGATACACCATCATGTTTTGCGCACAGCTTGGAAGGAATGGAATCGAAACATTCCAGATGCTTCAAGGGACCTTCAATGACGACTGCATATCAAGGCCACAGTTCGGTAGGTGGCACAAGGCATTCAAGGATGGCCGGGAGGAGGTCACTGACGATCCCTGTTCTGGACGCCCAACAACGGCCAGAACCGACGAAAACGTGAATCGTGGGGGCGAAGTTCTGCGTTCCGACCGTCTACCTCCCAAATTTTCCTAAACCTTAGTAGTTCCGCAGGAATATTGTCTGCCCCTGCGACCTTATTTGATTTCATAACTGTTATTGCCCTTTCTATCTCACCGTCGTGTAAACCTGGACCTAAGCTATCTTCATCTACGTCATATTCTCTTTCTATATCCAGCCTTGCTGGCCTAAATTTTCTAACATACGGTTCTTCTATATATTTCTTCCCTCTCTCTTGCATCTTTTCTGATTCAACTAGCATTTTCTCCGACTCATCTATAACTGTTTACATACGTTTTCCCATATTACATCCCAATAGTGTTTTAAATTCCTGGCATAGCTCTCCAATGTCACCCTTCCTCCATAAATGTTCTATACCCTAGCACTACGTCTTCCACCAATTTTGTTTTGCTCTATTTGCTACCACTCTCAATTTATTATTTAACCCTTTGTACTTCCATAATGTGTACCTGAACAATGACCAAGTTCGTCGGTTCTGCTTTTTCTACTAATAGCGATATTCTATCCGAGCGATATATTGCTTGCGCTTTGTTAAATACTCTTCTTCGTACATTTTTATTCAATATTATGGCGATCCCTCGTTGGTTCTCGTTCCCTCCGCTGTACATTACTCTACAATTACAAGGGCTCTCCCAAAAGTAGTCGGACTTGTTTCTTCCCGGATAGACGGACGGATGAGTGGTGGGGTCTCGGGCTGGGTTCTAGGGAGGTGAGTCTCAGGAAAGCCTGGAGGACGATGGCAGTTGCCTTCCAGCCTCTGCGGAGTGCGTATCGTTCGTTTTCGAAACCTCTTTAACGTGACCTCGTTACGCTCCCTCATGAATCGGTTATTGGAAAAGCGCTACGCCATCAAATTTTGCATAAAACTGGGACAAACGGGAAAGAGACTCGTGGAATGCACAAGGTAGCTTGGATATTGCGCCATGGGTTGTTTCGGTAGGGTAGAGAAGTGATGACACCGAACGTTCAAATTACCCTTCGCCTTCAAAAAGTGATGAAAATCTTGCAAAAGTGAAGGTTTTGTTGGATAGGGATCGTAGATGAAGTTTTGTGTGTTCTTCTGCGTCCTCTGTGCTGCTGCTGTCAGTTTTGCTTCGCATGGGTTTCGTGAGATAACGACCCCGGAAGCCTTGCCTCTACCGCAGCCGGGTACGACACACGGCCGATTGGGCCGAGTCCCGCAGTTGCTAGGGATCATATTCTCCATCGTGCCCATTTTATTCTTGAGAATGATGGTTAAGGTTATTTCCCGCTGCCTTCCTCAATAAGTGTTTTTAACATGATATCATCACTCAATGGCCGCCCCACTGGGGATAGACGCCTTTGCAGCCGCCTCACTGAGGAAAAGGCACTACGCGGACTACATTTCGTCTGGCTCTTAACTTTCGACCTATCTCGCATGGGTGACCCTACCAGGAGCAATTATCATTGCTCCCACCAGCAGAGCTCTAGGGGTCATCTGAACGTCAGCGCCATCCCTTCCACCGCATCAAGGTTGTAGTCCATGGGAGGGCATATGCCAATAATCATTACTAATTTAATGCCTTGTATGTATTGCTTTTGTAGATGTTGAACAAATCTTTAACAGTGTTAAATTGAAACATTTATTTGATCTACTGAAGAAAGTAGGGTAAAATATAACGATGGAAAGATCATATGGACCCTCTATGCTAATGAAAAAGTGATTATATGTTTAGGGAAAAAGTTGGAGGAAGAATATGTTGGCCCTAAAAGTTATGAGAAATGATTGCACCCAGTCACTCATTCTTTTCTACTTGTATTTTCAAGATGCGATTTAAAAGGTACAAGGAAGGATAAGTTTAGGAGAAAATATTGAGGGGACTTAAGTCAACATATTAATATTTGTAGATGATAAAGTTGGAACAGAGTTATTATTGATATGAGATCAGTTTTAGTTCCCATCCTACAAAAGTGAAAAGTGATTGTAAGAACCATATAAAAATAAGTTTGGTTTCACATGCAGCTAATGTGGTATTTAAAATCATCAATAAAAAGGATGTAGAGGGAGGACATTGAGTACTTGGGGATGTTCAGTTTGGCTTGAAGAAGGGGAGTATACAGGATGGAATAGCTGTAATGATGCCACTAATAGAAAGGAGCGTAAAATACAACCAAGAAGTAATCGTTTATTCCATAGATTTTGAGAAAGGGCTAGATAGAGTACATTGGTTAGAAATAATGAATGTATTACAGAAGATAGGAGTGGACAGGAGGGATAAGCAACTCATCCAAAATCTGTATATGTCACAGCCTGCTCAGATGCATATGGAAGATGTTATTTTGAATTTGAATTTAATGCAGGAAAAATTCAGGACAATGAGTCAAGGATGCTGACTAAAAACTGCTCTTTTTCAATATACATGCAGAGATAAAGGTAAGAGAGGCATGAGAAGTGCTAGAAGCAGGAGTGAAAGTATGTGGAGAATCCACACTTCATTTAGGTTTACAGATGATTAAGCTTTAATTGGCTAGTCATTCAAGGTGATACAGCCATTAATGGGCACATTAGAAAATATTGTATAGGATTGGATATTGGTATTAGATAGAATGGTATAGGATGAGAAATGATGGAAACAAAGCAAAGGTATTAAGGTTTTTGAGAAAGAAGAAGGCTAAGTTAAACATTAAAATTAGAGGGCAAATACAGAGCAAAAGTAGAACAGTTTACCTCTCTTGGAAGCGCTTTGGTCCTAGATGGTCAAAGAGTACGGACACCAGAAAAAGAATTGTTATAAGCAAAGAAACTTTCATGAGGAGAGAGTTGATGACAGGGACACTGAAATAGGTTATTATAAAACGATTGGTGAAAAACTTGATATAGAGTGTAGTTGAAATGAAATGAAATAATTTACTTTGTAATTTCACACTTTATTTAATAAACATGACCCAGGTTTCGACTTTAAATGTCATCATCAGGTGGTCCTCATTGAAGCAAACTTGCTATATATACCTTCTGATCAAAGGAGGGGGGTTGGTCAGAGAGGGAGGTTGGAGGGGTAAAAAGGTTACAATATAGCCGGGAAGAAAAGAGAATTACATATTTTGACTTAGAAGAGTGGTTGGTCTAGAAGTGGGGAGTGGGAGGGATACAAAAAATACCCTACTTTGATCAGAAGGTATATGTAGCGAGTTTGCTTCAATGAGGACCACCTGATGACGACATTCAACGCCGAAACCTGGGTTGTGTTTTTTTTTAATAAAGTGAGTGGAATTATAAAGTAAATTATTTCATTTCATTTCAATATGTTATGCAAATTCCATAAAGTTACGCCTGAGACAACAATTTTTTTTTATAGAGTGTAGTTTTTGCAATTGTAAGGCATGGAAATTTGGTCTTTGAAACAATATGATAGGTGTAGATTAGAGGTTTTTGAGATATGGGAGTGGAGAAAGCTGGAATTAGTATGATGGATCAAAAGGAAAACAAAAGAGGAAGTGATAAGCATTTGGGGATGAGAGGTGATTGTTAGAAGAAGCTCTGGTGAAGCTGAGGGTACCCACTTGTGAAAACGGTCTAAAAAGTAATAAAATTCTCTCAAGTATGAATAACATTTTGATAAAGGCAAATAACAAATGCTGCAACATTTATTGCCTGCAGTGGAATCGACGTGTAAATTTAAGAATGATAATGTCTTCCATGCAGGATGCTCAAAGCCTCCAAATAGGACTTGTATGCATCATCAATGAAGCCCCATAAAGTCTTCAGAAGAGTTTTCAAAGTAAATTAAGAAAAAGATACATATGAAAAATAATAAAAAAGAAAAAATATAAGAAATTCTTACAAAAGAAAAATACATTTGCAATTTAGGTGAAATATCTTCCTGAAATGTTATTTTTCTATAAGTCACCCGAAGACTGCAAAAAAATCAGAATAAGGTACATCGACAATTTGACATAAGGTACCTCCGCAGTTAGCAGGCCTAAGTTTTAAGGAAAATCCAGTTTGAGGAAATTCTCTTAATTTATTTTAAAATTGTGTTTTTATAATATGGCTGTTGTATATAAACAAAGATATATACAACATATACGATATAAAACAATGAGTTTTTGGCGTAAAACCAGGTGAGAATAACCGTTAAAAAATTTTGAAAATTTATGAAGATAATGAAATATCTGAAATAATAATAAAAGCATGCATTCGTACTTATCCGCCACACTCAAGTGGATGTAATCCTGATTCCGCCATGAGAGTTAACTTCATCCAATATTCAGATAATAAAATTGTCCTCGACCTCCTGTGACAGTATTTTAGAAACCTTACTAAAAATCTTTGTATCTCCTAGAGCCTTAACAAAGACTTTTACCTTGTTCACAAACAAGCAATATTCCCGGAAAAAATACATCACTGTACAGTTGGCTAAATGTATATTCGTGGTTGGCTGCCTCTATTAGTGAACTTTAGGACTTAGAGCAGCTGTGTTAAGTTTGTTTGGTACATTTCCGATGTAAACATCAGAATCCTTTGTTTTGAATTGTTGTTTTATTAATTTAATGGATGTGTGTTGTCAATGCAATGGAGAGGCGAATGAGGCCTCGAGCCGTATTGTGCAGGATGCCTGTGGTCACCGTAAATGCCGAAAATGCCTTTTAGAAGAAGAAAATGGTTGTAAACAGTGTGACAGGGGTCAAAGTGGTAAAAATCATTGTTTATTCGTTTAACTGTACGTTTTTCACTGTGACATTCCTAAAATAATTTGCAACTGTCCATGTTATTCTGTACGCATTTTAATGTTTAGTTCAAAGGAACCCATCGATATTGTTCATTTTTTTACCTCTGCTGTAGAAAAGACAATTTATCAGATCTAGGGCATGCACCCGAAGAGCTTGACCTTTAATTAATAGCAATTATGATAACCAATTCAGGCAATACATACATTTTGTTTCGCGAGTAACAGTTTTGGTAGAATTGAATATCTATTTTGGTGCTATGAATTATCAATGACATAAAGGCCTCGGCCGTTCTAAAATTTTCGCCAATAACCTGATAGATAGATAATCTTAATTATTAGCGGCTTATTACCCGTTTTAGTAAAAGCAAATTGTGATGCGATGATGGCGATATGCATAGTTTCTTTGACAAATTTCCATATATTCTTTTGAATTCTGATTAAGAACTGCACTTTCTGATTAATAAAAATTACATGTGGCTTAAATTTCAGTTTACGCATAACATAAACTCATTAATGCAGCAGCAATGATACAGACCACACCACTGCTGTTGTCTTGTTTGGGTGTACCACTTTAGTAAATAATGTCCCCATTGTTTTTTTCAGAATTTTGCTTTCCTTCCCAGGGAACAGTGATTCCCTAAGAGAGGTTGCACTGTCAATAATTGTGATTCCAATAGAATTAATGATCAGGATGATATACTTACTTGATATTCTTCATGTGTTTGAGTACTTCTGGCATACAGCTGGGAATTATTTTGCACACGTGATATCACAATAAGACAACTCCTTGTCGGGTGTTTTGGTAGTGAGTCCTGTTCCAAGGGTCATGGGTTTCATTCGTGCAAGGTTCTTTTTTTATTACATCTAATATAGTATTTGACACTTATTTAACTTTGAACCCATACTCCGTTTTTAAACTGGGATGTAAAAAATACATTTTTGTACTCAAGAAAATTTTTAAATGTATAAATGCATTTCATTTCAGACAAAACCAATGTATCATCTAATGCACTGCATGCAGATTCATCAGGAGACACGAAAATAGAATCACCAAAAGCCTCAGAGTCATGCATTACCGAGAAAAAAGTGAAGAAGGAGCCAGTTGTGCTAAAGAATCATATCAAAGTAATAGCAGGTATGTATAAAAATATTTTATTTCTTCCATATGTCCATTCAGAGTAGAATTCTGCTTTAGTAATTTTATCGTAAGTGGTAATATTTCTAATATTTCCCTTAGGAAATCCTCCAATTTATAAATGTGATATTTGCAAGAAATCTTTCAAAACGAAGGCACATGTTCGTTACCATGATTTTTGCTCAGGGAAAGATCGCCCACTGCAGTGTGATGTATGCGGATCAAGCTTTATATCTAAATCTCACCTTAAATATCACCTATCAACACACTCAGGTGAGGTGGCACCAATATTCAAGTTGTCAGGCTCTATCAATTGGGCATATGTTATTTGTTTATAATGAAATCCTTCCAAAGTAATGTGCACTGACATAAAATTCAGGAGATCGTCCATTTGTATGCAGTGAATGTGGTAAAGGATTCAGCCAGAAAGGAAAGATGACTAGGCATATGACCTGTCATTCAGGTTAGTAAACCTTTATTTTTTACTTCTATGCCTAAGAGGAAAGGATTAACACGATTCCATAGTCTATAAGAGATAATAAAAATATCAGATGCATGAGAATACTAAAACATTAGAGAATATACTCTTACAATATATGGAATTGTTCCCATTAATTCATGACTTGCAAATTGTGAGTTATATCTGTTTTAGTTTCACGTTATTTATGTTAGGTACATAGTTTTAGATGAAGTTATTCAGCAATTTTATTTTGCGCCTGTTTGTGATTTCACCCTGTTAAATGACTCAATTCTGTTAAATCTCCAGTAGGTAAGACCATAGGTTACAGAAAAAGGAAAGTAAGCCTACTTATGCTGTAATAAATGGATATGGATTTAAGTCCAAAGTGGTTGGAGACAGTTGACTGGTGGTTTCAGGCATAACTTTATGGAATTGATTAATATTTTGATGAAAAATTATAACTTTGTGATTCCACAGTATTTTATTGAGATACCACCTGGGTTTTAAACATTCAACCTGATGATGATGTTAAACATTTAAACTCAGGTCATAGCCAAATAAAGTTTGTGGAATCACAAAATTCTTATTATTTTTCATTATAATAGGAACGTACATTGTCTGTCCCAAATGAAGCGGGATTAATCTGGGAAAAAATGTATTTCAGATTGCCAAGTATAAATTACTGAAGTGTTTTAAAATAGAACCCTTGTACAACGATACCAGCAACTCAGCCAGTCATGGTACACTTCCTGGAAAGCATTTATTGGAACCTCATTCAGGCAACTCATCATGACTTTTTGATGCTATCCATCATTTCAAATTAGTTGCCTTTCAAGCACTTTTATATTTTTGGGAAGCAAAAATATAGTCTGGCAGTGCCACCTCAGGCTCTTTTGTGGCTGGGGTCGTGTTGCCACCTTGTGCTCGACCAGGTACTTGGTCATGAGGAAGGCAGTGTGGGATGAAGTGTTGTCGTGTTCCAGCCTTCAATTGGCAAAGAAAGAATGAATTCACTTTGATTCCAACCATTAGTGTTGTTGTGAAGGTAGTCTAATAAACTATGGCACCCTACTGGCAGGAGGTAAATTTGTACACGTTTATTATTTAACCCATATTTCTTTTATTTAATCTATTATTGACATTTATCAGGTATACATTTAATGGTTTACATTTCATACATTTGAGGGATTTTGGATTCTGGGGATCAGTATTATAATTATTGCAGTGGTCAAAGTTTTCCATCCATCATAGAATATCCCTCTTGTAAAGACTTATTTCTAACTCTTAATAATTACTCTCCACAGCCATATTTGTTTTGAAATCAGGGTATTCATTTCATCTGGACATGATTGTACATTCTTTACTTTTGGGCCCTCTGAATCATTACCCGAAGTCACCCAAGTGTTCTTCCTTAGATCCAGGTAAAATATTTAATTCTGTCTCTTCTTCTTTGGTATTTGCTACTTCTATGCTTTTCTCAAAATTTGAATACACACAGTACAATAAATATGTAGGTATTTCGGATGTAAGTAATTTGCCAAACGTTGATAAATATATGTATATTCCTTTTGTTTCTCATGTGTTTCTAGTTCACCTTATTGCCAAGTCCAATCAATAACTTCATTGACTCCATATTGTTTGTTAGTATCCTTTATATTATCATTAGCATGCCTCAATTTATTTACTTAAAGACTTTCCATATCTTGGAAAAGATGATATACTAAATGATGAATGTATAGATAATGTCATAATAAAATTGGCATAGCCATATTGAAGCAAAGGACTCAATGCAACACCAGGTAATTATTTTATTTCTCTAATTTGTCCTAAGATAGAGGAACCTGAATGGAAGAACTTAGACATAACCAGTATGAGAACTGTGGATTGAGCCTATAGAGAGGTATTTTTTGAGGCAGAAGAGATGAAGCAGCCTAAGTTTTGCTAGTTCAACAAATAAAAATTTTAATAAATGACTCCCTCTGCCTATATTTGACATCTTGAGTACTGAGGACCCCCTCAAATTGTTCATTTTTATAACAGTGCTAAACACACTAATTATAATTGGCATGAAAGTTCAAAAGCATCTAACAGAGATAAATAAGTAAATATAGGCTGGATTTTACATTCCTTCAACAGTATTTTGACTTTATTCAAAATCAGTAGTCATGTGATGGATAAAGCTGTATGAGGGAGTATGGCATCAAGAGGGGAATATTTGATGAACATTTTTCATGATTTGGCCATCAGCTACATGATGTCAACTGCTGCAATATTGTGTTTGAAGGAATTACCTTTGGATTCTTAAGATATTATGATCTTTAAAAAATTGCCAGATCCAAACAAAATGGAAATAAATCACTGTAGGTAAATACAAGGAATGCAGAAACCAAAATATTCCTAAGAAAATTATAATATATTTATTTAAGAGTTGTGTTTAGGTTCTCAGATGTTATTGTAGATATATTATTGTGAAGATAAAATTTAAGTTCTACTCTATTATGTTGCCATTAATAAAGATTTTTCTTTGCCTTTGTGATAGTTTACTAACATTTTAGGCATTTAAACTCATGGTATTTGTGCAAGGTACTGAAGGAGCAGTACTTAGTTGGTAAATGTATTGCAGGAAATAATCATCCAAACAAAATTCATATAAAACATTAAAAAAAACTTTGACATCTCTCGATAAACCAAGGTATACCAAAATGGTGGATACAGACAGTGGAATGATTCCATTAGGCTGGGTATCCTCTTGTCAATGATCAACTTATTCACAATCAAGTCCTTTCCCTTAGTGCAGTGACTAGCCTTGAAGCACCACAATTTTTGGACAGATGAGTTGTCATATGTAATGTCTTTTGTGTATTTACCTGTAACATTAGGCCATTCCTGTCTGTGTTCTTTGACTTTCTCTTATTAAATCAACAATGAAGGTCTTGGTTTGTTCACAACACCATTTTCTCAAAATCCAAATAAAATACTGAGTTAATGACATAATGAAAGTTTCAATTCGACATAATGTATATACTTTGTTCTTGTCTAATATTTTAGTAATGTGATAATATTTCTTTACTTATCCAAAATTTTATTAATTTAAGATGACACTATTGATTATGTTTGAAAAGATAATGATTGTTTCCCAATTCCATTTACAGTGAGCTATAAAAATTCCGGTTAATAGTTCGTTCTAAATCATTTACAGGATTTTGGTTTCTTGGGTTCAAATATGGTCATAAATGTAGTTCTTCTAGTTAAAACGTTTCAATATTTGAGCATAACATATTGTCTTCTTTCATATAATTTCTTACAGACAAAAAACCTTTCAAATGTCCTGAGTGTAACAAACAGTTTGCTAGCCGTCAAGGTCTTGTTTCTCACTGCATTACGCATTCAGGAGAGCGTCCACATGTATGCACACAGTGTGGACACAGCTTTAATCAACTCACCAATCTTAAAAAGCACTTAATTGTTCATTCTGGTAAGTTTACTATAAACATGGATGACTTTTCACAATGAATGTTATGCATTGAGTATAAACGCATTTGATTATCATTTTAAAATTATTAGTTCTCTGCCAGTAGAGCCTATTTGGACCTGTAAAAGGCAAATTTTAATTTTTTTAGTGGTAACAACTTAATATGGGAAGTGCGTTGAAAGATTGGCTTGCAATGTGTTGGATTTCTTGCACTGTATTTGCAATCTATATTTGGATGGTTTGCTCCATCAAGGCCTATTTTCCGTGAATTAAATTTGCTACCACTCCCATGCATCTACATATGTTTTTAATTCTATATATAAAAAATAACATCGGCAACTATTCTCTTAACTCTGCCTATCATCATCATTACACCAGAGGCAGGAATGACTTCCATTATGGGAATATAAGAACTAAAGCATTGAAATTAGGACCCAATGAAATGGGCATCAGATTATATAACAAACTACCCAAAAGTATCAAGGATACAAAGGGAACTGCTGCATTCAGGCATAAATCAAAAAGATATCTACAGCGCAATATGTTTTACTCGGTTGATGAATATCTCAACAATATTCCCAACCAGTAAGTTCATACTTTTAGTTTCTAGCAATGGTCATGATCTGATTCATGTTGGTGATCAATGATTTTTCTGAATTTGATATTGTATGTGCATGTAACAGCCAATGCTCATGGGTTTGTACCAAACATTTATGTAACTATGAGCATCATTTCTTTTCTGTATTTTAACTGAGCCTGTGTCTTTGCTCCTCATTGACGTGCCTTATATCATGTACATACACCACCCACCTGGTATTTTTGTATTGTGATCTCTGGGCAAATAAAAAGTAATAATAATAATAATACCTAATTTTCCTAGCTTACTAAATTTGGCATGAATGATGCCTTAGATCTGATAGCCATGAAACAACATGTACCAGGTCTGCCCAGAAATAAGGAAATCTTATTATAAAGTAAGATGATGAACCAGCACAGCCCAATTACAGCTGTGGCCAAATAATTGGAAAAAGTAGGGTTGGTGCCACAGCCTGGTGGGATTTTGCTCCTGAACCAGTTTTTCTGGGATTATTAATTATTAAACTATAAGTGAACATTATCATGTGCCCTAAATATTTTTGAAAGATAACATTCTCATCAATGTAAAACAGCTAAAACTTCCTATGTTGAACTCAAACTTGTATATTTACTCTTATATATGATCAGTAATAAGTAGCATTTCATCATATTGACTTAGTTTATATATTATATATGATCATTTTGTTTCTTTCAGGGATCAGATCATTTGTTTGTGAAGGATGTGGCAAAAAATTTTCATCAAAGTGGTCGCTTGATAACCATAGACGGATACATTCATCTGCTCGACTGTTCAGCTGTCCCACCTGTAAGCTTGCTTTTAGGAACCTGAAGGATATGAAGAGACATTGCCATGTACATTCTGGTGAGCTAAGATTAATGTGTCATTTTCTTGACAATTAATTAACATAACATAGATGAATTACAGTCAGTAGGTAATGACATAATTCATTTACTTTTAAAAGTCAAAGACATTATTATGAATGATTTTTTTCACCAAAAGAATCACTACTTTTCTTTATCTCTTTTTCACTACTTTCAGAAAAAGTCAGTTCAAACCTTTTATAAAAATGAAACCAAATCAAAAAAGAAATTATATTGATTTTTCAGTGGTAAGGTGGTTTAATGAGGGCAGTTAACACTAGAAGTTTGGCAGGCTTACAGTTGGTAATTTTTTTATAACCCTTTGGTATTTCTTCAGCTAATTATCTGGTTGTCTTTACTTTCTTGACTGTTAATTTTGTCATAGAGGCAGCTTGTAGTATATTTTTAGGAATAATAAATTTAATACAACATTTATTATCTCTCATTAGTAACAGAAGTATGAATAAGTAACAATTTAAACTGTATTATTTAATGACTTAATCCCCATTCAAAAAGGCACTTCACTGTTATTTAATTCTTTAGATAAAAAAATTACTTTTACTTAAATACAGACAAGGAAATTTCTTATTCCTACGTGTGGAAAACTGCCACGAGAAGGTAAAATGTGTAGTCGCTTGCACCCAGTCTATGTACTGAAATTAAAAAGAACCCAATCAATAAATTAATTTCTTAGTTCAAGCTAGTAGTTAGTAATTGATTAAGCCTTATTATTAAGAATTTAAAACTCAAACTGTTTCTCCAATCCCGATCTCTCTTTCTAACAGAACAGCATTTAGCATTAAGGTTTGTAGCAAATCACCAAGAGTTGTCAAATAAAATGGTTTGCAGTGGCAATCAACTAGTGAATGGCGATTATCTTTTTTGGACACCATAGGACGTCACTGTGTAAAGTACAATGAAAAGAATTGTCAGAAATACATTCTGACTTAGAAAGCCCTGAACTTTTCTTGTGAAAATTTGGAGGATACTAGAGTAAACCACTTTAAAAATCTCCATCAAATAAGGATTTCACAGATGAATTTTTTAAGAGACAGCAATACAAGGTCTGTCCAAAAAGTATAGCGAATTTTGAATTTCCACAGTTTACGTTTATTTGATTTTTGATATTTTGTGGTGTTATGTATGGTACTTGTCTCTCCTTGGAAGTGGATGCAAACATGCAGCTTCTCTTGCTCTGTACCAAAGCAAGAGATACCCTCAGACTAAGTTAGAGAGGCAACATTAGCATCAGAAAAGGAAAGCAAAGCGTGTTGTCAGGTGGATTGCAGTCTCAACACAGCCCATATCAATGAATTTTCTGTCTGATCCCTTGTGATCCCCTCTGAGCCCTTGTGATCTTACTTTTCGTGTCTCTATTTCCCAACTGCCTCACTTATTAATTACTCAGCTATATAAGTGAATGCAAAAAAAGAAATGTTTATAATTTGCAAATGGTGGTAATGCCTGACAGCTTTTTAGTATTACATTGAGTTGTAAATATGTTGATGGTAATAGGAGATTGAATCAAACCATTACCATAGCTTTAAGAATGCAATAAGTAGATATGAACTTAATGAATAATTTGTGCATTTTTTCAGATGTTAAACCATTTACCTGTTCTCTCTGCAATACCAAATTCCGAAGAAAAGACAACTTTGAAAGGCACATGAAGAATACTCATCTTGAAACAGATGAAGGTTTAGAAATGAGTAGTGTCAATCAGTCTTCTGCAAACCCAAGTTCTGCAAGTAGTAATATTAAAGCTAATTAATAAAGAGCAGTGTGTAAGTTTTGGTTAATCCTTTGGCTGATATGATTATTATTCAAAAGACATGAGTATCAAAATAAGAATAAACTTTCAGAGTTTAAAACTGTATATATTGCTCTTATATTTTAAACTTTTTAAAAAAAGTGTAATGTTTTAATGGCAGAAAAGGGTTTACTGAACGAAGTTTTATAAACCCTTGGTTATAAACACAAATATGATGGCATTTCTTGGTTCGTATTCAGGAAAATTAATATTTTCAGTGGATTTTTGGGTAACTTAGTAATTGAACTGAACAAAAATTTAAAATGTATTGAAATGATATTCCTTGCTGAAAGGAAAGAATCGAAGTGTATAAAAATATAAAGGTGGCCTGCTATGTAGTGAGTATCCTTCGTTCCAATATAAGTAAATTGGATTGGCTCATCAATATGCAAGGTGTTTCTTTCTGTGTACATTAGGTGCATAATATATGCCTTACTTGGTGTGAGCTAACTGGGTGGATACTATTCAGAATTTTGAATCATTGTGCTATTGTAACATATAATCATCTACTAATAAAATAATCCGATTATTTTGCTTTCATTAATAGTTACCACTAATGTGTGAAACTTAACAAATTAGCAAACAAAAATCACTTATCACTCATTATTTGAGATTAGTAATCAAATTATAAATTATATTGTGATAACCTCCTTGATATGGAACAGCAATTGACCATATTGTGCACAGATTTGCTGAGTTACATGGAATTTGAGCTACTGTCTGTTTCAAAATGATAGAACTGTGAAATTTGAAAATGTGTTACCCTGGTCACTTCTGTCTTCATCATCATCATAGATGATGTAAGTCAATCTGATGATTAGCTTGCAGCATTACTCCAAACTCTCTTTTCCTGCCAAACTCTTCATTACTTCATTCTCTTAGGTACTTAGCGAATGACTCCATTTTAAGTTACTGTTGAGGCATCTCCTGCAGTTTCTTGGAATTTGTCAAAACGTAAGTGGTTAATGTAGCCCAGAGCTGGTCCCTGGTGAGGGAAGAACTTCCCCAAAAACCACTTTAGGCTAACCATTGTGACTGAGTGTGTATTTATTAGTTCCCGACTATCGTCCCTTGTAATAGGATTTTAATTTCCTTGCAAACCTTTTTGGGAAATAAACCCCCCTGTGTAAATGTGAATTCCTTATTGTTTTGAATGTGTCTGAATACTAGTAAGGGATTAACTTTCCCTGTAAATTACCACACCAATCACATTATTTCCCTCCTTTTTTACTTTTACAGTGGTGTATAAAATCCTTCACGGCTTAAGGAAGTATATTTAATATAGACAGTCTAAGTATACATATCCTGAAAAGCTTCATGTGTATCCTAAACACATGGAACAAATTCATTGCCATGCATTAGAATTTAATGGCTTTTAACTGGAAAAAAACACGCATGAGGCCGAAAAAATTGGGTGCAACGTATGCTTGGTCAATTTTTTATTACTATCCATGATAACCCGTTTTGTTTGGGCCAAGGAAATTTTAACAACTTTATATGAGAGGTCGATCTGCCCTTAAAATCTTTATCGGAGCATTAATAATTTTTGTCATGGAACTTCACATTCAGGTAAAAACATAAATTCATTGTAATTAAGTTTTCGAGGAAGCGTAGGAAATTTGAAACACGCGGTTTTAGGACTTCCGATTTCGATACAATCGTGCTTGGATACGAGCGCGGCTTGGCGCATCAGTAGTCATTTGTGTCGCCGGAAGATCTCCATCGAAAAAGTAGTAAACAGTAGTTCACCGGGTCTTATTTTTCTCTTATTTATATTTTTGGCATCAATTAGACAGCGGTGTAAGGTAAGCTGCCTGTTTATACACACCCTTTTTTTGCGGTTGGTGTTAAATCGTTATAAAATATGGGGTCATAATTACGAACTGTTGTTTTTTGCACAAATAATTTATATATGCTGATTTTTGCATTTTTTCTGGAATCTTATGACAGAGATGGTGCTTTTTCGCATAATAAATATTGACTGCATCACGTTGCAGTGCTTGTAAGAGAAATCTTTTCATTTTGTGAAAATGGGCGTTACCTTCAGTTCTATTTTTGTTACCCTATTTTTATGGCGGTTTTTTGGTATAGTGTTAAAGTCCTTTTTTGTTGTTAAAGAGTGATAGCCTTATTTAGGAAAAGCGTTGCTAATAGGTCTTATGTTTCCTAGAAGTTTAGAATATCAATTGGCGTTGAACCGTAAAATTATAATAAAATTTATGTATAAGGGCGAGCATCGTTGGACTCGAGAGACTGATAAAATTTGATGTTAAATCTATTAATTTTCTGGCGAAGTGACTTCATTAAGTTGTTTCCTCCACAGTTTATTAAAGGTGTTCACTCTGTCTAATCTGAACGTGACCCATAATGTATGGAAGGATGCGAGGGAAATTGAGTGATCGAAGTAGTCGACAACCGTGATTTTTTTGGACGATATTACTCTGAGATATAGTTGGGAGTATAAATTGATGTCTGAAGCGGAGCTTTAGCTGTATTCCGTTCAACATTGTCGTAAAAAGTGTTGTCAACAAACATATGGGTCTGCTCTAGCAGGTAGCTGTGGACAAATAGGTGACGTAACTTGGTTTCAGGACAAGTTTACCCAACCTGCCGAATTTAATATATTATTTTCCGTAAATACGAATTGAATTCGCTTGTTCGATCCTTGTGTATTGCAGAAAGTTCATTATTTGTGTAACTTTCCCGCTATAAGAAAATGGTTGGATGATTAATTATTATTGCTCAAATTTATCAACGAACCTGGGTCCTAAATTTATCGTAGATTAGGATTTAGCTAAAGGTATTAATACCATAATTATCTGCATTTTTTCCACTTAGACTCTTTGGCATTGTTTATAATCTTAGCACCTTATAAATTCTTCTCAATTGGAATTAGTTGGATGCCGAATTTATTATGTTCCATTTCATTTTCACTGCAGACTTGAAGTATTGTAGTAAGTTTGCCTCATTCCTGTTATTTATTTTCCTGTAGTTTTCAGTTAACATTTCATTAGGTTGCTGTTAACTTTTTAAATGCCTTGATTGCCAATTAGAACGAATGCGATATTATTTAAATTGGTTAAATATTTTTGTCCATACTGATGTGCTATTTAAACTTTGCTACATATTCATCCGATTCAATTTTGTGGTGGTTAGATACCCTCTCCATCTGCCTTTTCGATCTCGGTTATTAAACAACTCCTAAGGTATCGGCTCCTTTCGTTTTGAATTGGTTATGTTTTCTATAATTATTATAATTATTTACTTTATAATCTAGCTTATGTAAGTAATTCAAAATATGCCTTCATTGGAAAATGCCTTGGTTCTTTATTTTATTACAAAAGTCACAAGATCTTTTTTATACGAATACTTATTTTTCCTGCAAAGTTCTCTATTTCATCGCATTTAATGATCTTTTATGAGTGTTTTCAATGTCGCAAATTGTCAATATTTGTTTCCTTACAATCTGAAGCAGTTCCATTACGTTCCGTGGGTAATTGGAAGAAATTCCACAATGCAGGGGAAGTTGTGAATATCCATCTTAAATTTTTATTAAAACTTTCGTTGGTGTATAATGTTGACTTTAATTTGACTTAGAAATTGCTATTACATCATCGTTACTAATGTACTTATAGGTCTGCATGTCAAGCTTGAATCAATTGATAGGGTACCAAAGTGCTGTAAATGTGAGGAAATTGTTAAAATATGGAATACACGAGGATTGGGAACGAAAGTAGATATGCAAGGGCACACCAGTTCAGTTAAAATGATCGCTGGCCAAGAACCCTCAAGATCAAGCTTTTATGGGTAAATGAGAAAATGAAATCGATGATAAATCTAAATGAATGCAGTATATACTTTACACTTTCAGGCTTCACTTTGTGGAATTGTTTGATGTTCATATTTAATGAGTTTGTAATTTCCCACAGACTTAAAGTTACAAACTCATTTGTTATGGAATGTAGTAATGGTTAATAAGGAGAGTGAGAAGAATGATTGCACAGTGGGGGTGAACAAAATTTTTATTAATGCACAATTTTGAATGTCTTGTAGAAGAATACTTTTAAAAAAGGTGGAATAGATAAAGAGATCAAAATTTACATTTGTAAACTCTGGGAGAAAGGTTGTGAGTATTGTGTGAATTTGTACTCTTTGTTGTAGCGAAGGTGAAGGGTGTCCAATGTGGTATTTGCCAATGAAATGCACATCTACTGCTTGAGTTAAATGTATGCTGTGAACTGCGTTATGTTATGTTGGCACCAACAGTATTGTAATATTGCAGAAAAGTGGTCTTCAAAACTTCACTTCATAACTCCAAAACTGATTGCGGCAGATGTTACTACATGTAGGTCAGTTGGGCAATAATGAGCATGCCAATTGTTAAAGATTGTGAAAAAAACATGGGCTTCCTTGAACCACTATCCTTGATATTCCAAGAAAAAATTGTTTGTAAGCAAAGTGTCATAGAAACCAGACCACTCTGACTTGCAGAGGACTCTCACCATGGTGTTGTATTTTATCCTGGAAACTTTGTTGATTATTTTTGTTGATCTATGAATACAAGTTTACCTAAAAGATTTCCACACTATTGTGGCAGTCTTGAAGTCATTGCTGAGTCTAATGAAATGTATTGTCACCACTTCAATATCCTTGTCAGCAAAACATACTCCCACCATTAAATCCTTTAAATATCCAGAAGTAAAATCCTGTTTTTCCTTGAAGAAAGAAAATACTCCCTTTTTCGATGGCATAGTGCTCAATGGATCCCTGCTGAAAGTTTGCAGGCATTTGTGAAAGCATCATTGGCAATAACAGTCAAAGGCACACAGTTTATCTTAAATATGTGTCTGGACTTATCGTTAATGACCTCTGTCAATTGTTTGCTCTAAATATGAGTTTGGAACCTTAGGTAGTTATTGAGGAATATGTATTTTGTGTAGATTATTTGCACCATTTGGAACCAGTAGAAGAGAATTAGGAAGAATTTCAATGAGGGAAAAATGTACAATTGAGTAAACCCAAGTAATGGCACTGCATGCTTCTTCCGGCAAAGGAGTAAAGAGAAAATGTATGAAACCCAAGAATGTAGAGGTTCAGGTCATTTCATTTTTTAAATTTGTTTCTTGGATGTTTTAATTGAACAATTTGGGTATTAAAAAGTAAAGTATAAAATGTGTAATTTCCATCAATATTATTTTAATAAATTCCATCTGCATGGAAATCAATGAATAATATATTAATTATAAATGTGTCTGGCATTAGGATTTTTAAACTGAATTAATGCAATTTTATGACAGCAGCTGCTGCAGCAAACTTTGATGTAGATCATGATTTTGTGCAAAGCTGAAACATTGTCATTGAAGCAAGATTGGGCATAGATTGGAAGCTTCTAAGATGTGGGTATGGTGAAGGGTGGGAAGGAAAATAAACGAAGAATTAATAGGCATGATGTGGGAGGAGAAAGGATTTTCGGGAGAAATGTGGAGGCAGGAAATGTGTATGCAGAGCATCATAATTTAGGGTATGCTGTTGAAGACTTTTAGAGGGGAGAATGTAGAAAAGTGTATTGGGGGAGGAAAAGGATGTGCATGTTGGATGGAATGAAGGGAGGTAGTATGTGGTGTTGAAGGATAGTTTAATGAAGTTTGGGTTGTCATGTTGTGTCTTGTTTGATGAAGCTATGAAATGTTGCCATGTTCAGTCTGTATCCATATAAAACCTATCTGAAACAGTAGACTACCATTGATAATATGAACTGCTTTTATCAATATTGGTAATTTTAACTACTTACTGAACCAAGCAGGATATGCCATTATTGAAAGTCCACATGGAAGCAACTATATCAGTAGAATATTTTGTTGTTATTGTTTCAAAGGGAAAAAAATCATGTTTTGAGTTTGCAAAATTAAATGAATTTTTAGTTAAGTTTCAGTTCTTTTGTTGTATCTCACAGTAAATTTTATCAAATTTACATAAGCAGAGACTGTTGCACGGTCTTGGTTTGGAAAGGTGCTGAACTAGCTACGCGTATGTGACCCCCGACTGGAACTTGATGAAAGCTACATTGGCTTTGTTACCTTCTCCTGTGGTGCAGAGGTGCATTATGCACACACACACATATAACTCATGTATTTCCTCCCTGGGCCGGATAATAGTATTGGGAAAGCAGGGACAGGGAAGAATTAAAAGAATGGGGACTGGGGAAATTAAAAAAGCGGTACAATTCCCAGAAAAGGAATCAAGACACATGATTCGTTTGGAGACTCAACAAAAGTATGGTGTTTAGAGCCTTTGTACAGCTTGAACAACTCATAAAGTTGTAAACAACTGCAGGAAACATTCGTTGTGACATAATTCTCCTTGTTATTTCGTATTATTGATAGCATATTCCTTAGGAAAACCAATTGGAGAATCAATTTTTTACTTTCTTTAGGAGACGATAAATTTCAAGATTTTTATTGCGTTTTGATTTGGACGCGAAAGTTGTAGGCTCGCGACATTACCGGGGCAAGTAGCTACGTGCGAACGCGTCTACAACGTCTCTCTAATTAGTTGCTAGCGACTTTACAAAAACTTGCCCAGATTAATGGAAAACGTTCTTTATTCACCATAAAATGACTTCTCCTTTGACTCACGGACTTGCGTTGCTCATTATCTCTCTTAGCCTTTCTCCGATTTCTCTATCTTCTGATTGCTCTGCCAAGTAATCTTTTGCCGGGTGGATGTGACATCAGCCTTTGAAATGGCTGCTAATATTTATCAATCGGCAATGACAGCTTAAGTCATTGTTTTGCCTTATCGAAGCGGTTTTATTTGAAATTTTCGCAATGATGTCATTTGCCTGCGAAGTTTATGTCACACTTTATTTTAAAGTAAATATTCGTCCTATCTATTCGGTATTGATTCTAAGGTCGGCGGTTAAATACGGGCACAGCCTCTTGTGGATAATGAAGAAAGCACGTTAATGGTAAATCTACGGAAAGGATTTTGTGAATTTACTAAATCGCTTGTGCAGTCTCGGGCATTATCATATTTCTCTGCCCATTTCTAGGTTTGTCCTTCTATGTTATGAAATAAGAAAACGGAAAATTTGCGATTGCATTTTGTGAAGATTTTTTTTAGTATGTTTGCAAAATAGTATTCTAGGGCCCTCGTTTGGTTGGGCCAGTTCACCTGCTGCACCCTCAGTTATGATTCGTGTTGACAATTTTGCTTACATTGTTTAATTTAATTGCATTTAAAGTTTATTTATTAAAGGTAGGTTTTATTTGTTAAAGCGATCGAATTTGGTGCATTTTGAGAATTTGTTTGGCATGATTTGCGAATCATCCGTTTATTCTGCTTTTATAAGATTTCTTAATTTTTACCTGACGTTAGCGCTTAAAAAATACTCTAATTTTTCTTCATATATTTTATTTCACCAATTTAGTGAACGTTTTTTCATAATTAACTTCCATTGTTCATGTTTTGCGATTACTAAAGTAAAAGGTACCTTTGGATCCGAGAACAGGCCAAAATATGAGGCGGCTCGAAAATACGTCGCTTGGTAGGGAGGAATGTGAGGATAGCGGGGAGAAAGGATTTCCCTTTTCTCCTCTCCTCCGCTGCCTGGGAATATTATTCGGCTGCAGTTTTCGGGAAGGTATCGTTTTTTCTCGTCCCATATTCACTTTTAAATGAGCGTGAAAGAATATATAAGTATAGATTGCAGAAAGTACAGGTACATAACAACGTCTCATGCTGTGTGCCAGTTCCGCGTAAATACTGAAGGCGGAAATGTGAGGTAGCGGTTTATAAATTTGAAAAATCCCCTCCATCATTAGGATTGAATTATTCTCATGCATTCGATGGTTTGAGCCTCTACTTCGTGAAAATTCATCATCACTGAATAAATCAACAAAGTATACCTGATGATGTCGCCTATGCATCGAAACGCGTATTAGTATAATAAGGTTTTTTTGTGTGAAAAAAATACTAAGTTTATTTAGTCAATTCTCATGCAAATCAAGAGCAGGCAGTACGTCGTATAATCGAGAAAGGCTCTTCCAGCAAAATTCACCGTCGCTCCAAACGCTTTACAAATCTTCGCTGATACTTCCGAGCCCCCTCAGTCGGCTTTATTTCCGTTAACCAGAAATGGTTTTAATAAAGAGACCTGGACTAATTGCTTTACTCGGTGTTCATTTTTCTTTTCCAAGGGAACATTGAAATGAGACAAGCATGTGCAAACAACAAAACATTGGTTTCGAGGTCCACCAGTCCGCGATTTTGGAGAGTCATTTAGGCAGCCTGCCAAATACCCTTTTCTTAATGATTTCCTCACACTGTGTACGTACAACTAACTGGACGTCGGGTGCTCAGATGGATTAATAGTTTTTCTCTTATGCAGCGTGTAAGTTTTCCTATTGAAATTAGGCCGTTTGCTGTCTTCCACGTTCCCATATCTACTGATGATTGACGGCTACTAAATTATTAGTTCTCGAAAAGATAATTTTAAAAGTCAAAGCTAACAGAAATGCATATATGTATAACCAACTCCGAAAATCTGATCTAATTAGAAATGTGGGTCTCAATGTAAAAGTTGGCTTTGCATTGAACGTCACGAATGGCCATTTTAGTCATTGTATCTCTGCCTCGTCTCTCAAGTGATAAATTGAGGGATAATTTTCGTAAATGTTGTGCACTCGAGATTTGTTTAAAAAAAACTACGGTTTACGTTCTTCGTAAGTTTTCCGAATTAAAATAGTGACACAATGGCGTCATATAAAATAATATAGCGCATAGTAGAGAAATTATGCGAAGAAATTACGATTAAATAATTTTTACCAGAAGAACGCCCGGACTTCATAGACCTAAAGATGATGCAGTTTATCGAAACCGGTGGTGTAATAAATCAATATCTAGCAGGAAAGTGTTATCATTTGGTCATTATTGTGTTCTAAATCCACCATATCACGCCTGAAATAGCGCAATTCGTCACTACCAGTAATTAGTGCTAATGAATTCCATGTACCGTCGCGCGATTAAGTGGAAACAGTGAGTAAAGATAAAGGAGTCAATGATATTATCCTCACCCCTGTTATACCGCTACTGTGCCACGTTGACAATAGCCATGAAGTTTCTGAAATCTGAGTGAAGCATATAAAAGGACGCTGATTCTATTGGAACTGAAAGCAGTTAAACCTTTTCTTTTAATTGAACCAGTAACTTATTTACATCCAAAATAATATTCGTGACCTTGAAAAGCCTGCATATTTATCTGAGAGCCTCGAGTGCCCTTGCCATTAACTAGAGTGGCTGAACCTTACCTCAGTTCTACACGCGAGAGCATTTGTGACACGGCTACGATTCCTTCGGAAAGGTAACTAGTAATACTCCTTTGATTTTCGATTAAGAAGAGGAACTATGGTCTAAGCTTACTTTATACTTACTAGCCTTTTGATATTTTCCACTCTGTAATCTGACAAATGAATCGCTATTTTAACTGGACGAAATCGTGGAGAGGGCAATAATATTTTTTGTGATTTCCCTAGAGTAATTGCGGAGGAAATATAAATATGCCATTTCGTTTCCTAATTCGAAATTGCTTTACAATCCCTCTCGCTCATTATTATTCCCCCCGTTCGTCACCAACGAGTTTATTATGTATGCATTTCTGTACACCTTTGTTCATACAGTTCACACCCACTTCAGCCTTCCGCCGCTTCTTTTACCGCTCGACTTAACCCAAAGTCGTCGCTACCGCCTCAAGTTGAGTGGGCGAGGTCATTATTTCGACTTCCAATGATTATATATTTCCGTTTTGCTGCTTGGGGAGTTGTCATCCATTCCATATTATCAATATGCAATGGTTTCATTCACAATTATCATCACCCCATACCCATGAGAAAAAATATCCGACTTGCATTCCCCGCCTTTATCTCCCTTGATATTGTCGATATCCTGTGCGATAGGGGCGATATTGCCGATTCGCAAGTTTCGCAATATCGCTTTCTTGATCCAATGTGGATACTGGGTGGAATAACACGAAAACCCCCACATTGGACCTCCCCTTGGGGTGAAAGAATTTGGCGATGAGGTGCGAAAAAATAGGATTAAAAACATCTGCGTTGTCAAAAAAATGAAGGCCAATTATGCAGTACCGGCATGAATGAGAATAAGCTTCCAAAAGCCGTCACCACGTCTGCTTCACGGGTGTAACTGTGTAATTGCAAAAGGCGTATTCTATTTACTCCTCTCTTATCAGCTCGAGGTGCCCTGAAGACCACTTCTGATCGCGGAAGATGTCCAAGAAATGAAATGGTGAGAGTACTTGTTAATAGCAATTGTGTCTTAAGTACATGATTTCACTGTTTACTGGGTGGGTTTCTGTATCCATTTGGGTTAAAAAAATATAGGATCTGAATTCGAACGTGCATGTGTTCTTTCCCCAGCCTAAAGGGAAGGGCAACCGAGTATTTGGCGTGCGTTCAATTTACCAGCCATGGGAGACGGTGGGAAAATACAGCACCTGTTTGCTTAATCGTTTCTTTGTCGAGATTACGAAGTTTACGGACTTGGACAGAGATGCTTATTGTGTACTGCGGATACGAGACAGGCAATTGGAGACTTTTAGGTTAACTGTTATGCTATTGCACATTGGGTCAGCATGACTCATTGCTGCGTTTTAGCGATTATTCGACTATAAGAAGAGCATTCGCTAGGGTATTGGGCGTGTCTTGGGAGCGGCTCTCGAAATTCAGGTGTATTTGGTAGCGCTTTAGGGCAGTTATCGAATATTGATTCCTTTTAACGTTGATTTTCGTATTTTAACCTGCTAGAATGAGGACATGAGGCCCTGAAAATCTAAATTGTCCTTAAGCACGGCCCCAAATATTATTCACCATTATTAAATATATTTTCGTGACAAAAACTGATCCCTAAATAATGTTGGAAGTAATGTGTCGTTGTATAAAGTTAGAAAAACCGATGATAGGAAAAGGATTACTCATTCTAGTTATCCTTCCGTAAATTTCTGTTTGGACTACTGCCACTGTTTTGATAATAATGAGCTCGCAAATAGCATTGCAAGAAATTCCAAAGAAACTGCTGGAGATGCCGCAACAATGACTTTTAACGAATTCATCCGCTAATATGCATTTCAATGCAACAATTTTCAGAGTGTAAAAATGATTTTTACAGTCTGAAATTGTAGCATTGCAAGAATTATATTTATTTTACTGCTCTTGGACAAATCTAGGATACGATAGTTTGGTTATTTTCCAAATTGTTAGCGGGTGGTAATTGTTACTTGGAAAATGAGGAGCTATCCCTAACCAAACATAATCTGTGTTGACAATTAAGTACCATGGTGCAGTTTTTGATAAAAATGAGCAATCATCGTTGATTTTTTTCAACTCTCCTGAAAACGTAAGCTCAAGGTCTATATTGCTCTATCTTCAAACCTTCAAGGCAAGAAAAATAGAGAATGACTAAAGACGATAAATGGGTTCAAGAGTTCAAACGGATGTCTTCATTCGTATGTGACCACTTCCGATGCACTGTTTAGTAGGCGCTCCGGGTATTCAATGCTGTGAGGTGAAGTGACTGAAAGAGTAGTTCTGATTTACTTTATTTTTGCATAGTTTGAAGTCTACCCAGGGCAGTCAAGTGCGGAGGTGTCTGTCTTGGGTCACAACTGTTTTGCACTTTCTGACATCCACCCCTTAATTTCGAAATTTGTAAGGGAAAATTCCAACCCGTTGCTGTATTTGATGAAATGTGTCTAGCAACCGGGAATATATTGAGACCTGCAGGATTGTGAAGAACGTGGAAAAATCGAGAAATGACTGCGAGAAAACCAATTTCTGATGCAAGTACGTACATGTAGTATATCGTTGAAGCTATGTTTGAAATCCCCTTTCATCCTCGCAATTATCAATATTGATTCAAGGGCTGCATTTTCTTGTAATGTTCGCCATCTATCGTACCGCGAGAAAAAGTTGTGAAGTCTTTCATATGCGGATTTTTAGTGTTCTTTCGACCTTTTTTATTATGGTCACATGGAATAACTCATCGTGTCCGCAGCCTGATTTAGCGTAATCAGGCGAATGCCGACTGCATTTTTCCCAAAAAGAGTTAAAAAACTACGATTACACTGCGAGAGGAGATGATATCGTTACTGTTCCTATATTTCTTATTGTAGAAGCACAAGGAAAAATTTGAATAGAACTGATGCTTGAAATATGTTGTACGTTCTTTTTTTGTACTGGCCGTATCTTTGGCAATGGAAAAGAAATCCGCGCGAAAATATCAATATGCCGGGACTGCATTAGGTGTTTTCTTCTGATTATTGTTTCGTAAATAGTGCATCAAGTCCCTTATGGTTACACAGAATTAGCCCCTTCTGTATATGCTAATTTTTACAGTTACCGACTTAATTTTTCGAACCAGACTTCTAATCAGAGCGATTAAAATCACTCGTGATTTTCCTTTGTGACCATGAGGTTAGGGTAAGAGTGTAAACCTAAATTCTTGTCCAGCTGTTAACATGGAGTAGCTTTTCCTTTTCTCTTCTCAAAATATCTTATAATTCGAGCTATTTAGGACTTTTTTAGATCAGTGTAGTTGGGCAAATTAGTGGGTCCCTAGCCCTCATTGCCAAAAAATGATTTAAATTAAGTGAGAGTCGGTGCTAGTGTTGTATACAATAGGTCATGAAACGTAAAGCACATTGCGCCGAACGGAAAGTTTCATAATAATAAGAAAAATACCCCCGTTAAATATTCATGCGCCGGAATGTCAAGGAATTATTATTTGCATTAGTAGTATCTGTGGAAGTAAAAAAATAAAGTCGCTGAATATCATCACATTAATCAAAGCATAAGCTCAGTTTTAATTATTGAACTGAAAGCTGGTTATCTACTGAAATCCCTGACAGCGAAAATTTGCCGAAATCATTTTCTGTTTGCAGGAATGGCTGAGTAAATAGAATTGGGCGGTGTCTTTTTTGCTGTTAATGCACGTAACTCTTGCGTAGGCAGGGCTGAGATAATCCAGATAACGTTTTGGAAAGTGTTTCGTTTTCAATAAAAGTCCGCAATACAAAAGAATCTATATATGCGCATTTTACATGCCGCCGGATTATAGAGATAATTTAATACTAGAACTAGAAAAGCAAATAAAAAGTTTCTCATCCCAAAACAATGATCGAGATAAAGTAATCGGTGGATATTTCAATGTCCCAGCTATTGATTGTAGCGCATATAGTTTTAAAACAGAGGGTAAAGACAAATATACCTGCAAATCTCTATTAGATTCTTTACGTGGAGTTCCATACATCAACTTGTTACTTCGCCAAACAGGGACGATAATATTTTCGATTTCTTAGCAACGAACGTGCCCGAAAAGTCATTAATATAGACATTTTTTAAGGAATTAGCGATCACAGAGCAGTGAATGCTAATTTTTCCTTTTATGGGGCTCGAAAAAGGAAGCTCAAAAGAAAAATAAACTTTTAAAAAGGGGACTACTATATAATGGCTTAATTCGCGTGTTACAGAGTTAATTTGCAAATTTAAAAGAAATATAATAATCGTAGTAACCGAAATACTGAGAAAACGTGAAATCCTGCACTCAGTAAGCAACAGGTCCATTCCAAGTAAATTAATGAAAGATAACATGGAAAATAGATGACACATCGCAGTGCACATTTTGGGTAAAATACCTATTTTAAGAAACGGTTTTGAATAAAGGTACGCAATGTCAAGACATTAAATAATATTTATATACTTGATTTAGCGAAAAATGCTACACATACTTTTCATTTTAATCAATCTATGACCATTTTGAGGAGGGGAGGGCAGTTCTAAAACTCGCGGCTTAAAGGGAGGCTTTCGTAGAAAACTATTCCCTTTAATCCGGTCTTTTTGCACGTTTTATTTACTATAATTTGCTGAAAAATAGTAGTTTTTTAGACATCTCACCTGGAGTTTTAACGAGATTATATACTCAAAAAATTCGACGTCTTCAAATGCTGAAGTTAATCCTTGCACCGTACATCTCCTAGCAAAAAACATGTTGCCCTTTGTCGATGCAACCAACCCCGCGGCGCAGATAAGTGGATGTTCGGAACAGCTGTATCCAACTCGCAGCAGGGCCAGACCTGCTGGTGAAACCTCCCTCTACAGGCGAGACGGAGAATAAACTCTCTGTGTATTGACGACATACCTCAGGGATCTCATTCCCGGCAGCACAATTCCTTCCCTCTTGCCTAATGAAATACCATATATACGTGGCGACCTTTTAATAGTCATCTCTTCGTCACTGATGAAAAGAACTGAAGAACGGTCGACTTGAGCGCGCTAGTCTTTCAATACGTATACCGCATTTACAACGCAGGAGGATACGCCGAGTGGCAGAAATTCTGATGCAAACTACGTCGATTCGAGATATTGTGTAGATTAATCGAAAGAATTCTATGTAGCCCACATAAACTAGGGAATGTAGAACAATGAAGTAGTATGTAACGTATATTGTTGGGAAACTTTTGCAAACCACAGTAAATTACTAAGTTACACGACCCGGGTTTCAATGCATTAGCATCATCCTCAGTTGAGGCAAATGAAATAACTCCGTCGTACTCTGTGAAATATTTATGGGTCATCTTGAAACTATAGTTTTCAATTTGAGAAACAATTTGTTAAACCATCATTTATTGATTTAGATATGTAGACGATAATTTACTTTAATGGGAAGGTAGTGATCGACAGTTGGCCAATTTTACGAACACTTTTGAATAATATTCACCCTGAAATGTAATTTACTTGTGACCGAGATCGTGGTCATTGTTAAAATTTATCTAAATATGCATAATATACCTAAATGTCTATTTCTAATTATATCAAATATGTCTAAAGAGGAATTTAAATGAGAATTTTATGTATATACATATTCCTACTTATGGTAATCCCATCGAAACCGGGGTCATGTAGCTTTCCAAACTGTGGTCCTGTGATTTTCCTAACAAAAAAATTTGACGGATTGCCGCAAAGTTTCGCAGGATCATATTTTATTTATGGTATATGCTGTCTTTACCGGTTTCTTTTGCTTAGTTTATTTCTTTTAGTGTAGCTACGGGTACTGAGCTATTACGGAACATAACTCATAAAAACTATTTATAAATGTCAGTATGTGTTTCCTTTTCTTCCCGTCGTAGTTGTCATTCGTTTTATTATTGGTCATTATATTAGAAATGTTTTGGGGATAATAAGTACGATTATTTCTATATCTCGTATATTTCTTTGTTAGCATGATCTCTACAATGGTCTCATCTCCACGAATTCGTCGCTCATATTTTTTCTTTGTCACATGCGACTGAAGTTTTTTTAACTGCCTTTTTATGCACAGTACACGACGTGATGGTTTTTATTTAATGCAGGGTTTACAAGCATAAATAAACATTTGATTTTCAAAGAATTGGCAATTTGGGCATGAGAAGGGCCCGAGATTGTGAGGGAAGTCATTGGGGAAAAGTAAAGGATAAAGGCTTCTATTTGGTCGTGTCATGGGTCTATCTCAGATATGGATGCAAGGACAAGGATAAATTGTCCGAACAGCAGGCGGAATGGGACAGAGATATCGGAAACGGAAGTATGAGTAATGCCTCTGAAATTTTGAAAGGAATGACGTGTTGCATGTGATGAAGATGGATGTGGAAAAGGATTAGTCGGGATAATGAAAGGTTATGCGCGGTGGAATGGAGAAGAGAAAAATTCCGTGAATGAAATTAAAAGGAGAATTGTCGAATAAGTGGAGGGGAACATGTGAGTCAGCTTCCAGTAGCTAGGTACTGAACCTTCTATCTAACAAATTGAGTAGCGCCAGGCGTGATGTAGTGGAAGTCAAACATAATGAATAACGGATCGTAGCACTTTTTCCACCTGATAAAATTTATTTACGACCAGATTTCGATGTATTACATCATCATCAGGTAACAAAATGAAGTTTTGAAAGTTTTCAACTTCATTTTGTGACCTGATGATGATGTAATACATCGAAACCCGGTGGTAAATAAATGTTATCCAGTGGAAAAAGTGCTACGATCAGTTATTCATTCTTCTATCTAATTGTGGAAAACACTTTTTAAGTGCAGTGTCTTCAGCAGGTTCCTTTGTTATTCTGCACGTATTATTATGTACCGCGCGAATCCAATTGACTCGGATAAGTCGTTTAAATTAGATAATATTTCTGAAGTTTTATGCCGGATAATGTAGCAGGTGTGGAGGTAATGTGCGACTATTTGGGAAAATAATTATTGTATCCACCATGATAAATATTTTTTTTTAAGTAGAATTTCGTGAATGTTCGTTTAATATTGAATAATTAGGTTGATAACCTTAGCCATACTTAACATTTTGAAAGGACGTTAACGTCGCGTGTTTCTAATTTTCCAATCTATCAACGTTAGTCTCTGTTTCTGCTTATTGATTGAAGCTATCGGGATGCAGTCGTTGTTTTTAAATGTTTATCCGACATGCTTTAACAGACAATCACGTCTTCTTCAAAATATATGTAGAAACGTCTTGCTGACAAGAATAACTCCTCGGTACAGAAAATTTCTGGCAATAATCCGTAGTATGTTAACCTCTTCACACACATGATCAGTGTGTACGTGTACACCATTTTTGTTGCATTAGCCTATTACAAGAAGCCAATTTTTACTTTTGCTACGGCAATAAATGCCAAGAGAATTTCACTCACCAGTGGTTCACTCGCGTGACCCTGCCTCTGCCTTTGATCCCTTCATTTTTGAAAATTTTCATATACCCGAGTGAAAATATATTTTTAAAAATTAGGATCTTATCAATCTGGTGGGAATATTCGTTATATCCGGCGTCTATTCTGTTGAAATTCATTTATGGCAGGATTTATTAAACATTCAGTGGCCGCTATTGCTTCCGTTTGGTAAAAAACATAGCTTCTGTTTAAAATCGCCAAGTTGGTGTTTTAAACAGCTGTTTTTTTAAATCAAAAGATTTGTGCTGTAATTATATTTTAATCGTCAGTCGATACATTAAAAAGGAAAGCTTTATTAAATGCGAATGAAAAATGTATTTCAAATGCATGTATCACGGATTGCGATGGCTTTTGCCCTTCCTAGTAGTAGTATTTAGGGGAGGCGACCGACAGCTGAGGTCATTTGCGCCATAGGGGATGGACAGGAAAGGATGAAGGGTGGGGAGAAACCCGGCGTCGGCATTAGCCTACTCATTACGAAAGGCGCCAAGGGGTCCGCAGCTTAACGTCCCATCCGACGGACGGCGTACTCACTCAAAATGCCCTCCACAAAGCACCTCAAGTAGGGATCGAGATACCACTGAAAAATATTCAACACCGCCGGGATTTGAACCCGAACCCTCTGGGTGGGAAGCCAATATGATAGCCACCGCACCAATCCCAATCCCCTTTTGCCTTCTTTCTTTGATTTTTCAAACCCTTGTCTCCCAATTGAGGGTGGCGTAAAGTATAAATAGTCGACAAAAATTAAAGAGATTATGCATATAAATAAGTATCAGAGGGCCGATATTCGTGCGTGATGCTAAATGACGGTCACAGGAGAGTGACTAAGAATTTTCACTTAGTCGGAAGTGTCTTCTCCAGATCTGTTTTTTGGTCAGTTCGGATTATGTGGTAAACTCAGCTTCGATAAATGTCGCACAAAAATTATTTAAATGCCCTACAAAACTTATTTAAATGTGCACCTGTATTTGGGAACAGTCTGTTAAGTTCATGTATTCCGGTTGGCGCCTCGTATTATTTTCCGATCCGAGAAATTGCTCCCGACAAATATTTGACCTTAGATGGCAAAGGCGAGGTATTTAGATATTTCCATATGATAAAAAGGTCACGGGTTCATCTTTCGGACTATTTGGTGCTCTTTTTCAACTAAGACTATTTGTCGTACATAATATGACACGGTTTGTTCTTTAGTGAGGGAAAACATTGTTGCTGTCACCCGTGAATCAGAAATGTCCCGATAATCCCTAAATTGCAATTTAGAAGTTCAGTTATTGCTAAATGTCATTTCTCTTATTGCCTTAAAAACTCCCAACGTCGATCCCATGATTTTGTGAATCAGCAAACTTTGAATTACACTTAAGCACTCGCCTCGCACTACTCGTAACGCCATACCTACGCCGCGTAAAAAACAAGGAAACATTTTTCTCCCCCTCAAGCTTCCCGGTTCCCAGGGCGTGTTGGGTGGTACCATGCGCGGCGCCAGCGGATTTGAACTGGGAACGAAATTGATGAGATGGGTAGTACCATAACTCTCTGCTCCAAGGGCTAGATGTCAATTTCCGGGAGTGGCCTGATATTTCAGTAGTATTACGTTACCAGAGAGAGGGCCGCGTGGAGAGCATTTTCAGCACAGTGTACCTTTTCACGTAAAGGTCCCATTAAGGCATCTCATGAATGGGACATTGAACTTCGAATCCGTGAAACCCTTCGCTGGGGGAATATACGCGTATCCTTTATTTGTAGTTTCCCCGGACTCGTGGCACAGTCGAATTAGAGCCTGCTCGGGACTGGGCGTATCACTTATGAAAATGACCCTAAGACCTTCAATTGGATCATAATATGGCCTTGAGTTATTTTGTCTAATTATTAGTTGAAACGAAATAATTTTTATTTCGTCCACGAACATGTGGAGCAGTCGGCCGGCTAACTGACGTTGTTTCAAAAATTTGTCCTCGTGTCATGTTTGCATCGTGCCTATATTACGAAATGGTGATCCGTCGTTTAATAAAATCATAGGATTTCTCTATTCTTTGTGGGGAGACATCATTGAATCGTTTATTAGATATTATTGGCTGGTTCGTAATGAAATCGATGACTAAGAATTTGAGCTTTATTGCCGTATGAAAGTCCCATAAAAATTTACTCAAAGGAAGACTTCGGGTACTAAATATATGAAAAGGTAAAATGCGTTCATTCTACCTTGCGATAAATGAGCCATATCCCGTCATATTTGCTTAATATTTAGGTGTGTCTCTCAGAAGCGTCCTGGTGCGTCAGTAGACTGCTCTTATAGTTAAGGATGGGGGGTGGGCAACGGTAACCTATCAAAATAGTCCCTTTGGAATCGGAACTATTTTGTTTATATTAGTGAAAGTGGCCTTTGGGTATTACCATTAGTGAGTGGTATGACTGCTGAACGGTTTTGGTTTTAGCATGCTGGAAAAAATGTTCCAACATTGACTGAGTGCCGTCTTGATCTTGAATATTCAGTAGTTTTCCCTACGGGCAACGGTGAAGAGAAGTTTTTTATGGGTATTTTTATAATATTTTTTGTACCCTGCAATCTACTGCTAGTGTGTGGTTGGGGGTGAGTACACACCAGACTAGTTTTGATCGGATTATTTTTACCCCTACCGCGGTCGAAAACATAAAGGTTATTAGATCATGGTAATACGAGACCAAGATTCGCTAGGAAGAGGACGCCATGCAAGGACTTTCAGATTGTCGTCAAGAGAAACCTTAGCGACCAGGAAATTAGATAAGGGATTTGGAGCTTGCACATAATTCTTTAAGGGTGCATATTGGAAGATCTTAAGAGCTAACGTACTGGCTTCCCACCCTGAGGGCCCGGGTTCAAATCCCGGCGGTGTTGAATATTTTTCAGAGGTATCTCGATCCCTGCTTGAGGTGCTTTGCGGAGGGCACTTTGAGTGAGTACGCCGTCCGTCGGATGGGGCGTTAAGCTGCGGACCCCTTGGCGCCTTTCGTAATGAGTAGGCTAATGCCGACGCCGGGTTTCTCCCCACCCTTCATCCTTTCCTGTCCATCCCCTATGGCGCAAATGACCTCAGCTGTCGGTCGCCTCCCCTAAATACTACTACTACTAAGATCTTAAGAGAGAGATGGAAACAAAGAGAAGAGATGCAGTTTTTTGTGTAATGTGAGATATGAGGGATCCGGTAAACTTGGTAGCGATATACTTGATATTATCTACTTAAGAAAGAAGGAAGGTAGAAATGATGTTTCCATATCCCTCAGTGAATAGGTAAAGAAAGCTGCGGTAGCCAATGACCTTTTAAGTGATACATGTAGACCTGTTATGGTATTGTTCAAAGCAGAACCTAATGATATTGTATTAATACATGTTAACATGCCACGAGTAGACACGTATGGTGAGAAGTTAAAGAAACATATCTGCTGAAAGGAGAAATAATTTAGAGGGAACGAAAAAATATTTGCTTCGTAATTATGGGAGATATGAATGGATTTGTTGCAGAGGGGGAGGACTAGCTTGAAGGTAAATTCAGCTAGAGAAAAAGTAATAAGATAATATAAATGTTAGCCAACGTCTGCTGGCAAACTAATAATATCCAACTTATGGTTCAAAAACATAGGGAGGATAAACGTGGAAAGATCCAGTGGACGGAGAGAGAGGCAATGGATTACATTATACCTGTAATTGAGAAACAGTTTAGAGACCATCTGAGAGAGAGTGCTTAATCAATTAATTTAAATGACGAATTCGAATATGGATAAATACTGATATAAAAAAGAACCATCTTCAAAAATTCATGATTCTTGAGAAGAAACAGGTTGGGCAGGTCATTACATAATTCAGTAGATAGCATTACTGTAGCTAGGGAAAGCAAGATTAAAATCTTCAATGAGAATCCGTTAGAATGGGTGAATGAAATGTTGCGAGGCGTATTTAAGTCCTGTGTGCATTTCACACCAAGCTCTTGGAGCGTGCTGTTGAAATTGGTGGAAATGGTTTAGCGTTTCGGTCGGGGGCTTTACGATAGGATACGCGACTGTCAGGGTTTGGACTTCGGTATGACTGGGAGAGAGAAAATGTGGGTAAGAAAATGAAAGCTAGTGTCTTAGTGATTGTCCTGGGTTCGTATAAAAGTTTAGTTTTGAAGGGGTATGATTGATTATAGCATGTTGTACACCATAGATGGCGAGGGTGAAGGTTTTAAATGTAAGTTCTAGGTTAAATTGTGAGAAGTTTGGAATGGATGTGACTAGAATTCTTGGTTTAAGTATAATCTTAGCCACATTTTATGCATGGAAAATGGGTATTAAAGCGCCCTTAAGTGTTTAAATTTTTGTTGAAAATGATGAGATAATGGCATCGTTATCGGAACACAAAGACAATGAATTGTCGAATGTGGAACTGACTCTGGTATAGTAATACTCCATGTCAAACTAATATTTTTCTAAATGAAACCGCGTGAATCAAAATTCCAGGAAATTCGCTCTGAGCATTTTCCATATTGAGGTCGGAAACTATAAATTTGTAGCTTTCTATTTGGGTTAATATCTGAAATGCGTGTGTTTTGAGTTTTAGGTCAAGGCCTCTGGTCACCGCAAAGTGCAGTTATTATTTCTATCTTAACTCAACATAACTGAACGTAAAATTCAGAAATACATCAAATTCAATGGACAGCATGTGCTAAAAAAGGTAGTGGCGGTTTAAAATTTAAGTTTATACTTATTGAGCCCTTTATATTATTACAATAAGTCCTTTTATGTCATGGTAGTAGTTTTATGGGAGGCGACCGACAGCTTATGTCATCTGCTCATTAGGGATGGATGAGAAGGGAAGGGTGGAGAGAAAACCGGCGTCGGTATTAGCATACTCTTGTCAAAAGGCGCCAAGGGGTCCGCAGTTTAACGTCCATCCGACGGACGTCGTACTCACTCAAATTTCTCTCCTCATAGTACCTCAAGTAGGGATCGGGATACCACTGAAAATTATTTGTTGTCTCCAGGATTTGAACCCGGGCCCTCTCGGTGGGAAGCCTGTACGTTAGCCACCGTACCATCCCGATCCCCCGTACATTTATGTTATTTGCCTTTCGTGGAATATGGTGAATCCTTGAATTCAAAATAGAAATTTCATCTGCTCTTCTAAATTAAACTCTTAGGTAAAAGTCTTCATCTCGGCAGTGAAACCATTTCCTAACACTAGATGGATGCTGCACTTAAAACATGCCAATAGTAACACAGTTAGATAGCGAAATTCATAAGCCATGTCGGCGTACATGTTGAAGGAGAGAAAACACTGATTAATTTCCTCAGTAGGTTATTATTCCGTAACGACTATAATTTCTACAGAAATAACATTATCATGGCCTGAAATTTCCTTACGTTTGATGGCGTGCAATTTTTTTAATTTGGTGTTTTTTAAATTAATGTTTAAGATATTCAACGGTTATTTTCGAGTCCAAAGCTCTCTTACGTGCATCACTCGTACCTATGCAAGTCCTACATCTGCTAGTACTCGCGATTTTCGTGTGCATAAAGCTTTGTCGTTCCCCCTTGTAATAAATGTTCAATTAAGTTCCTCAAGCATTTGCTAGTGAATAGCTCGTTGGTAAAAACTTGGACTATGGTCCCCAGATTTTTATATCCAGATAAGGACGACTATTGAATTACGTAATATGTACGTATTCTTTTGCATTGATAAAGTGAATGGTGTCTGCAGAAATGATAATTGCGTCGAGTCCAACCATTTGTTAAATTAATTTTTACAATGCGATTTAAATGACTTACCTGTCGATAATTACCATTAAATTACGAATCATCGCGCTAAATAAATATAATTACGGAAGACTCGTTAGGTACTTTAAAAAACCGTGAAAATTGCGATTTTTGGTCCAAAAATCCGTGAATGCGAAATCATTGACCGGAATAGTCTCAGTGGTGAAAAATGGCGAAATAAAGGCGATGTTTTATAAGAGGCTCATATTCCACGATAATTCCACGGGCGGGCCCGATTAAGATCCAATTGAAAGTATTTGGTCCGCGGTCCGGACTTATGGTGTCCAAGTGTCGTCGGGCCCGAATGAGGCCAAGTGTTGAATGAAAATTTCACCCCATATCTCAGAGAGCTCTGCTCTCTGGACCTCTCGCACCCGAATGTCCGACTCGTCACCTATCGCCCTAAGCAGTGATATCCCTACTACGAATCTATCTCCGCCGCGAAACGTATCCGTAAGACCTTCTACTACTACACTGTTTACAAGTGCTGTACGTATATTTTAACATTCTGTTCTGCAGTAAACATTGAATGTAATTCCTATATGTTCATGCTTTGGTCATTAACTTGCGATAATTTTTGAGTCTAATGTCCACTCGATTCGGGATGAGGTAAACAGACGTAGACGGAGTTGTACGGATATAGAAACTCATATTTCCGGGAGCAATGGGTTTCCAGGGTGCCGCGTCTGGTAAACGAAGTATCCCACTGTGATTTCAATATTGCAAACATTGTACTTTGATTGCGAACCGAGTAGTCCATCATCATGCGAGTTCATGCGGAATTACCTCGGTTGACTTACGATATAGGGATTTGCGAAGCGAGTAAAAAGTAAATAATTACTGAACGTATAATTATTAATTAATGTGAATAATAGAAAAGGTAAAAAAGGAGGGAAAAGAAAACGAACGAAATAGTTCCGAACATGGAGGTGGAGGAGAGAGGATTGTAGGAGGTAAGAGAGGTGGATGCGGAACTTTTTGGTTGGCTGTAAAATGCTGAAGACTGTGATTCAGGGGAGGACTTCAAGCGGGTAAGTTAGGTGGTGGAAAGGATAGGCAAGTAGTAGTATTTAGGGGAGGCGACCGACAGCTGAGGTCATTTGCGACCTAGGGAAAGGACAGGAAAGGATGAAGGGTGGAGAGAAGCTCGGCGTCGGCATTAGCCTACTCTTTACAAAAGGCGCCAAGGGGTCCGCAGCTTAACGTCCTATCCGACGGTGCCCTCCACAAAGCACCTCAAGGGGGGATTTTGAAAAATATTCAACACCACCGGGAATTGCACCCGGGCCTTCTGGGTGGGAAGCCAGTACGTTAGCCCCCATACCATCTCGATCCCCGGAAAGGCATGTTGAACGGAATGAATTGGAGAAGGGTTTTTTTTGTACTGTGAGATTGCGGCTCTTTCAGAGAGACTAAGAAATGTAGGGGTGTTAGGTTTGTCCATTCAAATCTTGCCTTAAACGGTTGAATGCCGAATAAATTAATGATGGCAACATCATATGACGTTTTTATACTCGTAGATGACAATCGAGCGAGATGATTCTAGCAGACCTGAACTACTGTTTTCTTTGTATGCGCTAATCGCTCTCTGGTTTCAATGCGAACAACAATAAATCGTTTTCTAACTTCATTAAAAATCAAGATTTTGTCCAAGTAATAAATTATGGAAGAAGTTTTTACGGCGTAAGACAAAGAAATACTTATTTCTGTGAACCTCTCCAATTGGTTGCGTGCCTTAGTGAGAATTAAAATTTTTTCGGCAGCTCTTCGCGGTAACGGAAATCTTTCCACGTACCGATATTTTGTCTTTTTTTGCGTTTCTTATTAAAGGTTAACTTTTTGTAGCAATGGATTCGACACAATTCCGTCGCTGTGACACACAATTCCGGCAGATGCCATTTTTATACCCATGGTATTTTTGTGGTAGTCGGTGGCAGCAGAATTGTTAATGTTTACTTCCTGTGACTGAGTCTGCCTTCATTTGAAATTGTCTTTCCTCCTAACATTTGCTGTCACTTTCAAGCTGTGCCATAGAGAAGAGAGGACTCTGCATTAGTGTCATGTAGCATTGCACAGGTTTCGGCTGACAATTTTTTGAGGCGAAAGCAAAATTTCAATATGAAGTATTGCTCGTCGCGTGTTACCTCCGTCGTTGCCATAGGCGTACTGAACACGCTTCAATTTGCAACGGCTGCCTCTTACGCAGTACTGGAGTGAAATCAATGCAACGTGTACCACACGTACATTACACATTAAGCTAACAATATAATGTAAAATTAATATTTGCCCAAAAAATTATGGGAATAAAAAATGTATGACCACTCTGTATCAAAAGAGAAAGACATAAGAGATAGTTTAGTTTCTTTGGGGGCTAAATTATCTGGTTCTGCTGAATACGAATATGAGAGGTGTATACTTGTGATACAGAAATGCTCATTATTATGTAGATTGATGAAAAATTTTCCTGGGGGCACATGAGGACCAATTATTATTGGAGTGGAGAATGTTGTAATGTGAGCCAAATATTCTAAAAATTATCATCATTTCGCCCGGCGAAGTAGTTAATCATGTTTTTATTTATTGTAGCATGACGACGTCTAAGCTATCATCATGATGTTCCGCCTACCGAGCTCATTTGTGAGACTTGACCCTATTAGTGTCAAAGGCCGTCTCACTTTGAATCCTCTAAGAGTGTAGGATACAGATTGAATACAAATTCAATGTTGCATTTCATTTGGAATATTTTGATTGGATGTAATTTATTCAGGGAAATCATTCAATCGTCGTCTTTCCAGCGAAAATGTAACTTTAATTATCAATTTGGCCACCCAATTTAATTTTTTACTTTGATATCAGTAATTCCTTTGATCGACGGTTCCGATAATCTCTGTTGATCCACTGGGTTACGTTTACTCTTGATATTTAATTATTTGCTCTCCTCGTAGGTTTATGAATCCCCTGAGTTTCATTAATATTCGGATATATCCCTTAACATGAAGAAGTGTTGATGGTAAAACTATTTTGAGGCACCTTAAAAAATGAGGAGCATTTCCAGATAGCAGTACTTTTGAGCTTGTTTTACCCTGCAGGAAGATTCTCATTGTGTAAACACGGTCGGCAATCGTAATTAGAAGTGGTACACGGAAATGTGTGCCTGAGATTTAATCCGGTATGGCGTTTGACCTATATTAAGGATTGGCCCGGGTACTCCCGTTCCGGCGGGTCGAATCACATTGCCCGGGGGCTTTAACGGTGGCAAACTTCCCCTCTCTCCCCTTACGAGACGAACATTCCATACTAGTTCCCGGAATTCGACGTTGTTTACTTCCGTATTCGGAGTATGTCAATATGAAACTTGCACGTTATGCACTCCATGTTTTTTATCGTAGGACATGGCCAAGTTTTGCTCAGGCCGAAGCTATGAATGAGGTAATGATGCGTCGTCGATGGAGAGAAATCGGCGCGTCATCATTCCCGGCTTTGACGGTGGTTCAGTCATCATTTAGGTATCTTAAATGACGCATCGACAGTGGCGCACTTTTCCCGATTTGAAAAACTTTGCGAATGGTGAGTAATGAATGATTAAATGCTGCAATGTATTGTAGGCATGCATTGCATACATTTTTCGTTTGGCAACAGCTCCATGCTTGATTTTCATAGACCATGTTGGGAAATCACGATTGAAACCTTTGACTTAAGAACCTCATGAGGTCACGATTAATTTCTTTATAAAATAATGCGTAAGCATTTTCAGCCCTTGGCGGAAGTGGTGATCGAATTCGTCCTGTTTTCACGGGCGGCCGTTCATTTTCCAAGGAATAAAGTGGTGACGGCGGCCGCCTGGTTTGTCTCTCCGAGTAAATTCGCGGTGTCGTTTTAAAATTCGCGTCGTGAATCGAGTGTGATTGTCAGCATCCTCTCCCCTGCTGTAAAAGGTGTCACCCATGTTTTTTCCGAGCGAGTGGGGACTTGCCCAGCAATATTGATCAACGTCATTTCACATCGGGATAACACCAAAAATTGAGCGTCGGTTATCGAACCAAATACCGATCTCGTTCCGAGTGTATAGTTTTAACGCCGTATGTTTCAATCGTGCCTCGTCCGCAAAAGAGAGAGGGGCTCGTCGTTCCCGCCCAAGCTCTCTCGCTACTCCCTCCTTCCCCTTTTCCCACAGATCATTCCCCCTCCACGACGGCCATCGACCGCCTCCCTTCGCTCGCAGTGGTCCGGGGATAGGCCGCGACCTCACCGAAGCCCGTTGATGATGATGATGGTACGAACCCCGACACTCCCCCGCCCCTCCGTTCCCGCTTCCCTTCGTTCCCTGCTCCCCTCTCCGGCACCTCTGGGTTCGATGCCCGCCCGTTTCCTTATTCCCTCTCCCCCCCTCTTTCCCTCGGGAGAGGGAGAGTAAGTTGTTTGTGACCTCCATACGCGCGCTCCCTCAGTCGTCACCGTGCCACGGTCGGCGGGACTGAGAGCAGATCACTTGCAGCTACGTGTTCTCTCTCATCGGCTGTCATTTGAGATGCGGTTTCAGTTCTGAAGACGTGTTGTGACGACTTTTCGAGGCTAGAGGTGGGTTTTGATTGCTGCGGATTATATTGACTGCGTTAAGAGTTTTTTGAGAGCTACTTTGCGAAAACTTGAACTTTATTTGCCAGTTTATCTATCTTTGAAAAGCTTTTTTATTAAAATAGTTTGAGTTATCTAGATTATCCGAAGCTGGAATTGGTTATGCAGTTTTGTAACCTTTAATTCGTCATTGACAATCTGGATTCTGTGACAGAGCGGTGAATTCATTTCAAAAGTATTTAGTGAAGGGAATTATTCACCGTATGGCCTTGCAACCCATTTATTACTGAGCGATTGGCATAAGTACATGGAACGCGTGTATTATCCTATTACTACTATATTTAAAGATATGGACAGTAGTAAAATATGTGAAGGTTGAGAATTAACTTTATGCAGTTGATACTAGAATGCTCGCGTTTATAAATGAAAGGAGGCAAGTGCGATTTTTATTTTTTTCCAGTATATTGCATAGGTAAATAATGGAGGATAATGAGGTTGCGTTAGGCATCTTACACTGCCAAGTGTGTCGTTTTTTAGGGTTAACCACTATTAAATATATAGTTGTTTCTAACATATTAGTCCTAAGGCAAATCATGTTGATGAACCTAACTGCTCGACCCGATTAGGTGGCCGCTGTCATAGAAGCCCGTTAGACATTTTCCTGTTACTTTCTCTGATAGCAAAACTTAGTAGTCTCTACTAACAGGGGCGAATAAAATATGAAATGAGACAATACCATACCAAACCGTACGCGCGGCACTATTTCAGTGCCGAAAGGGGCATCGTTTTATTCATGTGTATACCCATATTCATTGGTGTTAATTCTCGGAGTTGTTAAATCATAGTTTCAATTCTTTTTTTTTACTATTGGTTCACATTGCCATAGATTTGGATGAGGTGTTCCTATTTTGCATTTAAAGCAGTATTAATCTTGCCGGGCTTTTGACGCAACTAATCGCTTTTTTTTAGGCATCGGGAAAAAAACCCGAGTATAATTTTTTTGTTTCACTAAATTTCTCGGAAAGCAAGGGGATGCTGGATGTATGAAAGAGTTTATTTAAATCAGAAGCCAAATATTTTTAGTTTAATGAAAATACTACTGTATTTTAAATGATTAATTCCGTTGTGTATTCAGTTAACCGGAAGCAATACAACGCCGCTTTTTTATTAGCCAACTCACGTTACTCGTACACAACTACGTAATGATCACAGTGTGTTCGTCCTCAAATGAGTGCCTCATGTTTCTCTCGCTCCTTGAGTGTCCCTGTATATTTTTTAAACCCTCATTTTATTTGTTCATTGGCTCAAGTCCCCGCTTCGTGAGAAAAAAATGTCACACTTTTGCATGCCAGTAAATTTCCCCACATTATTAAGAGACAGTGCTGGGGTGCTGTGTTACAGAATGTGGAATGGTGGTGCGAAACTATGGTTTCCGTTTTTCTCATGAGGAATAGCTTAAAAGTACTGCTTCCCCGGGGCCTTTCAGCGTTTCAACTTTCCGGCCAGTATCTCACATGTTGCTGCCAAATTTGACTTGTCTTCTTGTCGTTGTCATAAATTATGACCGCCCTCTCAAATGTGAAATCTATGTGTTAGGTTCTGTAGGTACGTGTATTGTTAGAGGGTTTACAAGTTTCCAAAAGTGTAAGGTAGATAATATTTTTAGTAGGCAGTGACCCTTAGGCTACCCAAATAAATGTCCTGTTACTTTTGATAAAAATAACAAACAAAATAAACTTCTTTCATAGTAAGAGTACTTTGACCTTCTATTGCAGAGATTAAGGCATTGGTATTCTGGTCATTGATAACTTAAAATTTTCTGGCCATATTATCTATATCTGCTTTTTATTTTTTTTTTACTTTGAGATATTACAGGTATATAATCTTTCATTTTTATTTTACCTCGTCGTTGGTTGAACATCCAGGGATAGTGTGGCCCAAAATTGTTGTGATGAAAGTCTGGTTCATTTCATTAGCGTGGTGGATTTTAGACTCACTTAGATGAGTGCTACTAGTACTATTTTTTCTGAAAAATTACTCGGGCCTTATTTTTCATGGACTGAAAAAAATGCTAGCCAATATTTTCATTATTCATAAGTTCAGATACTTTCATTATTTTGATTATTGAATGAACAATAAATGAAAAGGATACAATCCATAGTTAAGAGTAGTCTCCTGAATCAGTATAGATTTTTGATGGGCTCTGCCTTTGCACACTAATCTCCTCATAAACCCTAACTAACATGCCACAAAATATCATTTTACCCCGTTGTATTAACAGTCAGTCATTACACTGTGGTGGTCAGCTCTACCATAAAACCATAGCTGTGCAAGAAAATTTTATCTCCCCAAATTTTTTGGAAAGGCTTAGAAATATTTAAACACCTGAACAACTGCAATACGGAATATGAATACATATTCTACCATAACTGAAGTGTGATGCTGTAACTTTCAAGTATCCTCTACAATTAAAACAGTTAGTGACAGGGTGACAGAAAATTTTTAGAAACTTCATCTAGTCCTTCATGTTAGTATTCAAAAGAACTCTGAGATAATATCACCTTAATCTCGCCGAGGTGTATTATGGAAGGGGCTGGGGGACCATCGGGGTGCTCGGAGCCAGGAAGTTGGTAACAATGAAGGACATGTGGCTGGGTGATCCATTGCACAGTGTTTCAAAACACACACTTCAGGCAGAGGCACGTCTTTCCGCTCCGACTGCTCGGAGCAAACTGGCGACTGGCTGCGTTGGAAGGGCAGACCCCCCACCACATTTCCCAACTGGTTTTACCATGCTGCCATGGGTAGTCATAATAAAATCATACGCATTACTTTCATAGTGGACCATGTATAAACAATTCAGCTGCCAAAATTGAGCAGTGTTGTCTTCTTTATGCTAGTCATCAAAAATATTTGTAACAAACATGCAACCATCCCAAATTAGCAGAGAACATTAGTTTCCTTAGTTCGAAAAGCTTTATTGTAGTATGATCATCTAGATTCATTATCAACAGTGTCACTAGGGATTTCCAGAAAGTATAAATGTAAATATATACTCATCCATTTTACGTTCTTTATATAATCATATGTTTCGTCACCTTTCGTCACCTTTGGGTTTCGTTGTCACTGAGGGAGTTGGAATTTCTGGGAGAGTTATGGTTTCAAAACCTCATAAGCTTTCCAATATTTTACAGCCATATAATTACTTAGTACATGATATTCCAGTGGTTAGAGCGCTGGGCTACGGAATGGTAGGGCCTGGGTTCGATTCTGGGTAATGCCTCTGAACACACTCACCTTTACCCAAGCTATGTGATTCTTAGGGTTCCAGATCTTCCTGGGAAACCTTTGGTGGTAGCATAGGGAAAGAAAATGGCCTCATCACCCTCATGTATGAATTTCTCATGCCTTAAGGCTTGGTGAGCTCTACTCTCACCGATCAAACCAGCCTTTCTTTTGATAACTATGGTTATATTCACTTGTCTCCTATAATATGAGAAGGATAGAACTATTAATTCAGCTAACCTTTAAGGATATGAAACTGTTTTTAGTCTGAACAAGTTCATTTGAGATAAAGTTGAATTGAAGCATTACATTCTACTTTTTCTCATCATTATTGCAAATGTAAAATATTAGATAATGACATGTATTGATTTGATTATCGGAATAAGGCATCAAATAAACATCTGTAAAAATACTCCATAGGCATTTCTAAAATAATATTTCTCTCTCTCCTACAGGACGAATCCAATCCCAAGCATAGCCCTTTTTGTAAATAGTCATCATGGAGGACAATGCCACAGGTGAGATGACATTCTCTTTCAGGCTGTCCATAAAAGTGGAGAAGGCATGGAAATTGGTGAAAATTCACCTAAAATCTGATTATTCCATGAAAGGACCCATTTGCTATCTTATTTGGAAAATTGCTTATTTGGAGGATTAGTTACAAAAGATAAAGATTTTTGTACCTAGTTGGTGCAATTTAATGGTCACTTGTCAGAATATATGTATTGAAGTTCGCAGCATTTTATATTAATGTTAACATTACCCATTGTCAAGGAATATGCCTACTCTGATGGTGATTAGCATGTCAAGGTTATAGTTTCACTCCCGAGGCCACATATATTTCAGTAAATAGTAGTATGGTACCAATTTGTTAAGGGACCAACAATGGATTGCTTGCATAATCTTTAGCCGTATATTGAAATCTAAATGTGTCACATACTTAATTATTACTCTTTGAAAGTTCTTGGGCGTAACAAGCTGGTAGACTGAACATTGTTTCATAATGTTCTGAAAAATAAAATGACTGAATTGCAAGGGTGGCATGGGCATAATAAGCACGAAAAACAGTTGATGGCACTACCCTCTTCAGTGGAAAAAAGGCCAGTGTGCAGCTCTTTGACTATTGCTCCTCCCCTTCCCTCCACGAAGAATGTATTCAGAAAATATTTCGGAACACATGCAAGCTCATGTTTGTGTTTTCTGTGTTTTATGTTAGTCACACCTGTGCCACACAATTTTCGTAAATGATTGTTTTGTAAACCCCCCCCCAACCTATGTGTATGTTATAATTTTCTTGGTGAGGATGAAATATACATGAGATATACGTATGATGTGGGTTTTAAATAATTGTTGTATAATGTTTTCATCTTCCTAGAGCATGTCGTAATGACACCAAAGAAAAAGACATCACAGAAAACAACCCTCATGATACAACGACAGAAGGTTGTAAAGCTTGCGGGAGAAGATTCCAAGGTTCATATTGCAGGAGGTGATCATCAGGGCATTGTCATAAATAAAGAGCTTGCCTCTGGTAAGTTTCATGGCCTTGAAATGTGTACCTCTTTCCTTTAAGATCCTATGAAGATATTTTTTTGCATTTATGTTTACAGGACTAGAATGCATCTAGTCCTGTAAACATAAAATCAATTAAATCAATGCTTGAATAATTAAGCAAAATCTCTTAATGTTTTCACTCAATAATGTTGTGAAAATGGTGCCACTGGTACAACTGTTTGTAATTGAATCATATCTTATAATTTTCTACGCATTAATTCCAGACTCAGACGATACTCCTTCACAAGTTTCATTGGAATTCCGTGTGTTTCTGGTGAGTGCCCACACTGGGAAACACACACAGGAGAGTCGTCAGCTTCTCTTTTGGTTTCAGCCTGATTCCAAGGAGAATGAGAATGCAGCTGTTGCCCAACAGTTCTTTCGAGAGCTAGTCAGTCCTCAAGAATTTCCTAGAGGTAAGGCTACCCAGTATCAGTAATCCAGAGATGCATTTTTTTAAATTATTAATCTATCCTATCCAGTCAATTATTTCTCTGTTTCCTTTTTGCTGTACTTTAGTTTTATTTTATTTCAAATGGAAAGTTTTTCAGTTAAACTATTATTTTAGTTGAATTGTTAATATGAAATATTTTTTTTCTGGGAAACTTTCACAAATAATGCCAATTATGAAAAGTGGCCATTTTCTAAATAAAAACTTCAACAGCCTTCCCCACCTCTCCTGTGTTCGTCCTTTATATGTGCTCCTATCCATTTTCCTTGTATCTATTTCCATGTGAAAGAATTTGTTTTTGCCATATGATGGGATTTCATGCTTGAATGTTTATTTAGCCAATGTGGCTCATATCTTTCTTCTGGCTATGTATGCCATGAAATGCACGGTTCCTATTCTCTATGATGTTGTATGATTGCTTACCCACTGCCCTTTCCTCTTGTTTGTGTTGTCTATTTCTCCTTTGGTGGGTGAAACAGCCCCCAGGCGCCATCTCTTGGCCAACGAATCGGGGCACTTGGTGACATGTAAGACCAACAGATCTCAGTGTAAATTACTTTTCCTCGATAACTTAAGTGGTTAAAGCATCCGCCCGTGAAGTGGAAAGATCTGGTGTTCAAGTCTCAGATAAGGAAATATTTTTATGCTCGTGATCTGTTCGATTCCACCTTCCCCACCTCTCCTGTGTTCATCCTTTATGTGTGTTCCTATCCCTTTTCCTTATATCCATTTCCATGTGAATATATATGTATATATATATATATATATATATATATATATATATATATATATATATATATATATATATATATATATATATATATATATATATATATATATATATATAAAATTGGCTGACACAACATAACACAAATAGAAAAGAATAGACACATATAAAAGAACACTTACACGGTAAATTGTTCGAGCTTTCGGCCCTCTCAGGGGCCTTCTTCAAGAGAGACTGAGTATATACACATATATATATATATATATATATATATATATATATATATATATATATATATATATATATATATATATATATATATATATATATATATATGTGTACAGGTATGTTCTGGTTTAGAAGTTTTACTGAATATCTGCATTTTCTGAGGGAATCATGCAGATGACTAATGTATTTCTTTAGGGAGGGGACAGAGTTACAAGCATAAATATGTATTAATATAATGAAAAGGTATTCTTATCAGCTGTATAGTTTTATATGTATTATTAGCATTTGAATATCCTTTATCCTGAACCTGTTTTTGCCTGCTGATGGCATTAACTTTTGAACTACTTGATCACTTTTAAATCCAACTATATTTTTATAATGACTGAATTGAGATGTATGTTAATTTCAGATTATGTTGGGTTCATAAAGAAAATAATGAAGCTTATGCAACTAAAATATAAGAGCATTAAGAAATTGGAAGTTGAACTGAATCAGTTGGATGAAACCATGGATCCCCCAACCAGGCCATGTGAGTAACATTTTATGAGATACCTATCAGCTTCTGTGATTTATTACATGTACTTGGTCAATGTAGTGTGGGATATTCAGGGATTTTTGAGAGAACATTTCCATTTTGTGAAGTAATTACAGACAAAAATATCCATTTCTTTAATAAGAGTTAGACTTACCAATTACTTTGCCATGCCTTTGGGCTTAGTACAGAAACAAATTACTGTGCTACCTCTGCTATAACATATTAATTAAAAATATTGTGTAATGATGATAATATGAAATATTTGTTCAATTAGTTGAACCAAGGTGATTTTTAGTATTTACACTTATCTGAAGCGGGTCATCTATTCATTTTTTCTTAAACAAAATAAATTTAAAATGATTGATGGCAATGGTAATAGTTAAAATAAAGTTTTGTGCATTAATAAGTTGTATTTTAACTTAATCTACTTGGAATCAATGAGTTAAAGTGTAGGGAAACATTACTAAAGAAAATTTTAGCTAATTGAAATCATATGGTCATGCTGTTATGAGTCCAGTGTTTAGGCTGTTTAAATTAGCAGTTTCTATGTAGTAATACAATTTCCTGAGGCATCAACTTGGATACTTTTGGATGTGAACTGTTGAAAGTGGGTATTTGATTTAAAAAACATGTTACATGCTCATTGAAAAGGTGATAATATTTTCTCAAGGTAGCCCTTAATTTTTCACAAGAGTAGTCATGCATAGAAAATTAATCATGCATTATGTATCATTATTTTATGAAATTAACTACTTTGTCGCCATTGTTTGTAATTACTTTAGCTGTTATATTTCACTGAATTGCCCATAGAATTCTCACTTTCTCATCACAACTTGCGAATTCCATGTTGAAATTTAATTTTTGCAAATATTATCTAAAATTTTTATTGAATGTTTTTTCCAAAATCAATTACATTGGAAAAATTTGAAAGAATTAGTTTACTAAATTTGAAAAAAAACTTGCATCTAAGAGAGATTCTATGGTTTTTCTGTTGTGGATATTAGAGAATCCTAGTCTTTAATGGTGTGTACTTTGGCTGGTGCATTCCTACTATTATCTTGTGTGTATTGATGTTAATGGTGTAAGTCTGTGTGTGTCATTCTTCCCAGTGCGTCCTGGGGCTGTGCTGATCACTCTGGGCGACTGTTGCCGTAATTCAGGTTTGAATGAAAGGGAGTAACTCCCATTTTCATTCGTCTTTGGGCTCATTATGCTTACCAGCTCCTTGCAACCTTTACGAACCGAATCCTATAAGATTAAAAAATATGTGATGTTCAGTATTCATTAGGTATCGACCCTTTTTATGTTCCTAATACACCCCCTACCTCTAATGTCCACCAATTAACTCTTATAGGAAGCAGCTGTAGTCCGCTGCAGAGAACCCTGCAGTTCCATTAGAAATAACATAAGGCACTAAACCAAACTTACCTAGAAGTGAAAACTAGTATTTTGTGATTTTAGAGTGAATTTGGACTGATTGGCATCCATGCAAACTTTTGGTATATTAACTTTTTGTGTGTGTCATTTATAGCATAAGATCATACATCCAGAACTTCAAATTACTAAATATAAAAAAACTGGAATATCATGAGATTTGTCATAAAAAATCTAGAACTTTTGGCTTAATTTATAAAACATATGAATTTTGAAAAACTCTTTGAAATAAACTTTTTGATGTCTTATATCTTTGGAGATATTGGTCCACTATGTTCAAGTGATACCATTATAGTCAGAGTGGCACTTATGTGATTAGCAGAGGCACTTAGGTTTCCATCTTTCAGTGATTATGTAAATATAGGAATTTAGCAACTCTTCCATGAACACAAAGTATGTTCGTTTGAAAACAGATGTGGATGGTTGGTGAGCATTAGAGTCATGTAGGTCAGAAGTGCCCCTTGTGACTAGTTGAATTGGAAATCGTTGATGACCTCCCATTCTTTCACACGATTGTATGGCTTCAAAGCCACCCATCCACATACTGTGAGCTTTGACATCCTTGAAACTCGACAACTGATTTGGGTTTCAACCCCTCTTCTTATTCCTTATGCTATGCTGTGTCATCAGAGTTCTAAATGGAGGCATAAGAATCATGATGGGATACCAGATAATTAGGCAGCCATCCCAAACCTTACTGTACACCGCTACCCCTGCTAAACTGGATACGTACCCATTGCTGTTATATGGTGTTTCAAAAACTCTCCCTTGGCTGATAGAAGTGATTTTAGGCACTTGCAAGCAGCATAAAGACATTTCATAATTGCATTTCAAGCTGCTCCAGCACACACCTAGGGGTGGGTGTATCATTTGTCTGTTTTAGTTTTGATTCATACCCCCAATATTTGTAGCTTTGCTAAAATTGTCAGTTATCATGAAATATGTGACAAGCTAGTAGAAGTGCTGGTGCAGTCTGTTATTTTTCATGCATGGCAAACTAATGCAAACGAAAATTTGCAAGTGGTAGAAATGGGCAGCTTAATGGTAGATTGCATTTTGTGTGGGTTTCTTTTAGAAAGATGGCAGATTTAATAAAAGTAAACTGAAATATTCATTGATCGGTGGCAGCCGTGAGCTCCCTGCTGCATGGCCTGTTACACTCATGGACTTGTGGATTATTTATTCTGGCCAGAGGTTGGTTTTGAGACCACTGAGAGTAATTATAAACGATTGATCATCCATAGTTGTTATGTCTGATGTGTACCTGATTCTGGCAATCATGCTGGAAGGTGTGCACTCTGCAGCAATCATTAGGCTTCCCATTGCATAAAATAAGCACTTTATAATACCAAATCAGCACTGCGTGTATATTAAAGTTATTTTTATATTAGATGAAAGCACCATAAATGTACCTTTACTTTACTTCCTAAAGTAATGAAAACATATTTTAAATCATTATGCTTTTTTGGTGCCAATACAAGTATTTCAGCACTATAAATATATTTTATTGAGAACAGTTCAAGTCATGGTCATTCAGGATGATTGCTCTTCCTCTGTATTCCAGTTTTTAATTTCTGAAAACTGTAGGTTACTGTAGTGGTTTATCATTGCTCAAGCCAAATAGGTATTATGATATATTTCTTGCATCCATTTTCTTTTTAATATTTGTGTAATTTACCAGAAAATGGTAACATTGGGATGACTTTACCTTACAAGCTAACATTCAATTTGTTGCCTACATCTTGATTACCTAAGGGGTTGCACCGCTTGGTATTCACCATTGTAATTTCTATGTATTGGTGTTAATGTGGATCATTCTAGCAATCATCATACGAAAATGGAAACCATTCATGAAAGGAGGAGAAGGGAATAATTTTTTATGTAATTAAATTCCAGCAGTGTTAAAGTCATCATTGATTAAATCAAAAATTTATTCAATGATTTATCAAGTAGGCATATCAATTTTGGCTCTTGATACAACTCATTGGCTATAAACCACCCTTTTTCAACGTGAATTCGGTCTAATGGCCACCATATCATCATAATTGGTTGAATTAACTTTGAATGGTCAAATTTTATGTCAATTCTATGATCCTACTTTGGTGTTGTTGGATAACCTACCAATTTTCATGACTATGCAAGGGATGCTAAAATAAGTGAATTATTAGTGCCTTAAATTGAGAGAAGACTGGTTCTTACTTGTGCAAGGTTTTTCTCCTCACTTGCTGGTATTACCTGTCTGCTCTTAAAGGTGAAAATGTCCCTCACAATCAAATTCCTCCTTACTGTGATTAATGTGATGTTTTCCGATGTTCTACATGCTTTGTTCATAGTCTTTTTGTGTGGTTTATTTAAATAACCATTAAGGTTTCAAAAACTCATACTCATGAGTGTTCTCAAAAACATTTTAAATTAGTTTGAGAAAGACCTTTGGTGCCACTTTAAGAAGAGGAAATTCTGGCTTGTGACTGCATGCTGTGGGAGTGTGTTTTTGTCAGGGACGGCCAAAAACAGCATGTTGTACAATTTGAATCACCCACAATGCACAGATTAAATGAAGTGTAATTTACCTTTGCAGCTTTGCTATCATTTACTTACCACACTCTAATTGAAATGTGTTAAATGTTTAATTACTACTGGATTCCAAAATATAATTTGCATTTATTCATGCAGATAAGTAATTGCGTGAATTGCTACCTTACTTCAGGTGACTAATAGAATTTAAATAAACTCAAACTTATAGCATTTCATTAGGAAGATGCTTGTTGTTGATTTTATTAATGAAATAGACACTTAGTAAGCTGATGCATGTTTTATTGCAAGTGCTGAAGTTTTCATTTTTACAGTAAAACCTCTACTTCATGAGCCTTGTTATCAAATCCCTCCATTTTATGCAGTAACATTATTAACTCAGCTGAATATCATATTTTAATTCCTATTTAGTTATTTAAATGTTAGTACTGATATTTTTTTGGAATGATACAAAAATGTAGTTCTAAATAATCAAAATCTGAATTCTGAGAAAGGATTCATCTTTTATAACTGTATTTTCATACTCCAGGATATAAGGTTCTATTTCTATAGCCTCATAGAGGTTTTTCTGCATTGTTTGTATGATATACTAATTGAAATAGTAGTTTTGTCTGGATCATAAATATATTTTCTTATGGATAGTGTTACAAGCATGGAGAATTATATTTTTTCAGGTATTTATGGGCAAAATATTAATGGTATATTTTCTGTTTCAGTATCTACTGATGAAACTGCCTTGGGAAAAATTGTACCACTAACTGAGGATAAGGTCCTGGAAATGATTGAGTCATCTTACCCCAATCCTATTACTAGTGGTGATATTGCCCGGTAATTGCCAATTTCATTTGTTGCTATATGAACTGCATCATTGAATGTACATATTTATGTTATTGACAAACGTATGTTAATTTAAAAATTTCAACTGTACCTGTACAAATTCTTAATCCTGCTCGTAAAAGCTATATTTATTTCTGAGAAAGCATTTATTTTCATGAAAATTTTACCACAGTAATTGCATAGCTAAGACATTTCCCAAGGGCATTAATCTTTACTTCTACTCTTATGAGCTGGATACAATCTCTCTGTAATATATGTCCCAACCAAGTTCAATTTCTCTTCCTTATCATCTTCTTCTCCTCTCATATTCTCATCGACACTCCTCTTCCACTTCTTTAATCAATGTCACTTTCTCTGTTTTTTTCGATAGCCACTTTTCAAAGTATTCCCAATGGTTACTTTTATTTTTTATTATCTATTTCACATAAACAGTGGTAAAGAATTTTTGTTTTGTCAGTGCAAAAGTGGCACCAGTCACTTAGTTGGAAAAATGTACCATCCCTGGGTAGTGAGGTCTAACATTTGTCAAGCCCAAACAGCATTTGGGTTGATTGCGTTGAACTATGCTAGTGAGCAAATTCAAGGGCAAATTAATAACTAGGTCACAGTTGTTGAAAAAGTACTCATTTAGATACTTAAATGAGGCTTATTTTTGTTATTCAATCATATTCTTCATCGACACTTGCTTTACCTGCACCCTTAAACCCCCTAAAAAGTCTTTGAGTTGCTGTCTTAATGACTGTCGTATCTCACTTTACCTTATCACCCACACAATGCTTGCTGCCAAGATGAGTTATTAGTGGGCCACTCAATGGATGAGTGGACTTAATGGTGGCGGTTGATGTTACCGTAATTCATAATTGCTTTCCTTGATTGATTGGGCTACACAAGATCTGACATAATTGCAATAGAGCTATTCTTCTGTAGTCAGTAGACCTGGAGGTTTCCTTGACTTGGAGTCTGAAGCATCAATTGGAGTTCTGAATTTTTAAATATCATCAAGATGGATGGTGCTTCCATGTAATGAAACTTTGAGAAACTGCTTGTTACCATTTTCAACTACCCTGAAACAATTTGTCACATGTTTACTGACTTCCTTACATACCTGTGCAGATTTAATTCTAGTATTTAGTGTATTTTCTTTAGTATCCTAAATTTCATCGCTGTCATTCTTGAAGCTGAAATGTATACTACCTTGATCAAAAAGTTCCCGGAATAACCACCGTGTGGCGCTCCCATCGTTCCGATTTGAGTTCTGTTTTTTTTGTTAAATTGGTACATCTGTTGTTGATATTCCCTTTAAATCTTAGTGTCATAACTTGACATTTGCAAAAGTTACGGTCGGTTTTCGGTATGTCCATCAGTGCTTCCTGCGATTTTTCCATTACTTCCTCTCGGCTGCTAAAACGCGTTCCCCGTAATGGTTTTTTAACTCGATTGAACAGAAAGAAGTCACAGGGAGCCAAATCAGGTGAATTCGGTGGCTGTTGGATGGTATTTGTTGCATTTTTCGTCAAAAAGTTACGAATAATGATAGCACTGTGCGACGGTGCGTTATCATGGTGCAAAATTCACGAGTTTTCTGCCCACATTTCTGGTCTCTTTCGGCGAATTGCTTCACGCAAACGTCTCATAACGCCCAAATAATACTCTTTGTTTACTGTCTGGCCTTCTGGCAAAAATTCATGATGCACTACACCGTTGTAATCCATGAAAACCGTCAGCATTGCCTTCTTTTTTGACTGAAAACGACGTGGTTTTTTGGTCTCGGCTCATTTGGTGAACGCCATTCACTTGCCTGATGTCTGGATTGCGTGTCGTACTCATAAACCCACGTCTCGTCTCCAGTAATGATCCTTTTGATGAATGTGGGATCGGATTCAGCCTCGCAAATCATGTCTTTTGCGACGTCAACACGGTCTCTTTTTTGCATGAAATTGAGGTACTTTGCTGCTACACGACGGAAACCCAAATCATTAACCACAATGTCTTGGGCGGATCCATAGGCAATGTTCAAGTCCTCCGCTATTTCTCTGATGGTTAATTTGCGGTTATTGACCAACATTTCTTTTACTTTATCAATTTTTTCACCGACTTTCGATGTCGATGGTCTGCCACTGCGTTCATCATCTTCGATTGACTCACGACCACTTCTGAACCGCTCGTGCCACTGGTAAACGACCGTTTTTTTTAGAGAATCGTTGCCGAAACACTTTTCCAACATTTCCAACGTCCGTGCGCCACTAAATCCGTTTTTTACGCAAAATTTAATACAAGTTCGTTGTTGCAAATTTAAATCCATTTCTGCAATTGTAAAAAATCGCCAACACACACAGAGATAGATGTACTCTTGGCTACGTAACTTTTGCAAATGTCAAGTTATGACACTAAGATTTAAAGGGAATATCAACAACAGATGTACCAATTTAACAAAAAAAACAGAACTCAAATCGGAACGATGGGAGCGCCACACGGTGGTTATTCCGGGAACTTTTTGATCAAGGTAGTATATTATTTATATATTATTTTTTATGTAGGGAAAACTGCTGGGCAGAATCTGATGTGGAGCCAATTCTTACAGAACTCCTCACCAAAGGTTTAATCAAGTCATTAGATCATGGAGCATATACCCGTGTAGTAAGAGATGACAGTGATGTCCAGGTATGTTATATAGATTCCTGTTATTTTTCATTATGTATTTGACCATTTTATGCATTAAAAATATGTACACTTCCATGTTGTTACAGTTATCAATACCTAACTATTCTCGAATAAACTTTTTAGGTAGTAAAACAAATGCCCACTATTGCTAGTTCAAAACAACCAACAATTGCAATAGTAACTGCCCAGTATTGTGAAAAACTTGCTGTTGATGCCATGATTGAAAACAAGGAAACATTTGTCAGATACACCACAGTTGGTAAGTACTATTTTTAATTTGTGAAGCAGCATTGAGGTTGAGGTTGGCTCTTTTGCATTAAAATAGATAATATCAAAGATTTTTTTGGTAAAACATGTAGTAATACATGGCCCTGTGTTAATCAAAGTCCAGAATGTTTCTCATTAATATGTTCTGCTACACCAAATGCAGTAAATTGGAATTAGGTACAATCATAGAAATTCTGACTTAATTAGGTGTCATATTTTAAAATTTCATTTAGTTGGTGCTAGTTCCTATTTTTTTCTTTCTTACATGGGTAGTTCAATTAGTCCTAAGAAAAAAAAAGAAAAACAAATTTAGGTTAGATTTTTTTATTTTTCAAAATAAGCTACTTTTAGCTTGATAAACTTTTCCCAGTATTTCTCCAACATTTTTAAACCATCCAAAAAGTAGGATTTCAGGAGGTCCTCAAAATGGAAACTGTGACCTAATTCGATTTGAATCGTTTTCTTCTGAGCAATTTTTTTAAATTATGAAATAAAATACTGTTGCTGGAGGCTAAATCTGGTGAATACCAATTTGAAGGTTCCTCAATTGCGAAATTGTTTGGGTTGGCATTTGGATTTGAACTTAAATTTGACAATTTTCACCTTAGAAACTGCATAGGTGTTCTCCTGTGCATTGTCTTGTTGGGAGAGAATTGTTTTCCTTTGCTTTAACTTTAACTTTTTTCTTGATTTCTTCACTCAACTGGTTTAATATGGATGCATAATACTCTCCATTCATTATTTGTTCTTTTTGCAAGTACATAATTGATACAGATGATTCCATGTGCATCCCAAAAACCATGGCCATTACCTTGTCGACCAATTCACCATCTTTGCTTTCTTCGAAGCTGGATCGCCTTAGAAACCATCTTCTCTGACTGTTCCTTTGTCCCTGGAGTGTATCCGTGTTCCATCCATAGTTATGTATCCACACAGAAACTTGTCAGGATTGCAACAGAAAAGTGGCAAACCAGCCTCTGAATGGACCACTTGATTTCTTTTATTCTCCAATGAGAGCTACCGTGGCATCAATTTTGCTGAGATTTTTTCACACCCAATTTTTTGTGCAAAATGAAAAACACTACCTTGTGCCTGCCTGTGACCTCAACTAGTTTGCAAATTTTGATTTTTCAATCATTCAAAATCATATGATTGATTTTGTCGATCATTTTGGAGGATGTCAATTCCATTGGATGTTCCGAACAATGTTCATTATTTATGGATGTGGATTTAAATGTGGATGGCCACTTTTAAACTCTTTTAACCAATCGTAAACTGTTGCAAATACAAGAGTAGGTGTCCAATGAACTTCATCCAACTTCCTTTGATCTCTTTTTTTGTGAAGCCTTTTAAATATAAGTGTTTCGTCATTGCACAAAACTCATTTCTTTCATTTCTCTAAGTAATCAAAAGTTTGTTACTTCAAATGACTATGAAAATGAAACCATCTGATGGATATAGCTGAAACTTGAACAACAGTCTAGTGAGAGATGAAGTTTATTAAAATCAAACCTTTTCCAATACTACTAGCACCATCTCTTCATTTTTCTTAGGAATTATTGAATGACTCTACCCTCATTCCCCTGGTGCTCCTGTTCTATATACTGGCTGATTAATAGATTTATTCTGTCTGCATTTAGTACACATTTTATTGATACAAATTATGTAAATTGTACTCTTGTAAATAGTCATGTCATGTACCATAATTGTCATGAGTGATATCTAATGAAGCTTCATTTCCTTATTCCATTGAAGTTCAGAATTATCATATTTTCTTATTTAGTGTGCCATTTGGTTACTAATCCAGATGAAAATATTTAGGGTATTGACTAGATACTGATATTTGTATATAATATTTACAGTTCTTAAATAGATAATAGTTATAGTACATAGCTAATAATATTAAATTAGATAATAGCTATCTGGTGCTTAGAAAAATATAATGGTATAGTGTTTTCATCTGTCATGGACAAGAAGAGGAAGAGCTCAGTGTGTCAAAAGTAAATTTTTTCACTCTACTGATTTCTTATCTTGAGAAATCAGCACATGTTCATGGGTTATGATCTATTTTTCATTTTTAAGCAGTCAACTCATTTTTTGTTTGCATTTCCAAAAAATTTGATTGATCGTCAGTTTGAAGTGCCCCACCTCTTGACTTCCATGAACGAATAATGGGTAGAAATTGGTGCGCTTGAAAGTGAAAGCATTCACTATTCAATTGTTCGCGGCTCAACTTTGTGGAAGGTCATGTTCAATAAATGAAGAATACAATGTATCTTTCCACTGCTCTTTATTTACGTACAACTAGTTTCATCACTTAAGTGTCATCATCAGGTACAAATTAATCAAATCGCAGTCCACTTTTAGTTTCACTTGTGAGAAAGAACAAAATAATCAACTAAATTTTCTAGATATCACAGTGTCGAGAAAGGGACAGGACTTTGAATTTGCAATTTTCAAGAAAAGTACCACCACAGACCATATCATTCCCTTCAACTTCCACTATCACATATCGTACAAGCTTTCCACTTTTCATTTCCGACTAAACATATTGTTGGCTATTCCTCTTTCTAAAAGTAATTTTGTTCAAGAACTCAAAGCAATTAAAGATTTAGCAATGAAAACTGGCTACAAAGAAAATTTAATTGAAAAAATACTGCAAAGAAAACGTTCCTTTAAAGCATACAATCTTTTGTTCAAACCAATTAATGTGGAGGAAATAGGTTACAAATGGTGCAAACTCTGTTATTATGGATTGATTTCACAAAAGTTAGCCAACCTCTTTCCTAGGAAGAAATTTCGAATAGCTTTTTACAACGCGATAAACTTCAAATCATTCTTGAATACTACAAAAGACAAAATAGGTACACAAAATAAAAGTGGCATTTATAAGTTAACCTGTAAGGACTGTAGTGCTATATATGTAGGCCAAATAGGGAGATCATTTAAAACACGGGTGGAGGAACACAAGTGCTGTTTTAGAAACTGTGACCACAACCAATCTCACCAAGCATCTATGGGGAGAAAATCATGGGAGTGTTTTCAAGCCGGAACTCCTACACCAGATTGAAAAAGGAATGAGGATGGACTGGTGGGAAGAGCTGGAAATCAGGAAGAATTTTAAAATGGGTCTATTGGCTAACAATTTATTGTTTGAATACCTCTCCCCAATCCTTGAAGTACCCCTTTCCTTTACAGAAAGTCCCAACTACCCCCCCCCCCCCCAACCTTGAACCCACCAATAACCTTTCCTGAGGCTTAACACCCCTCTCCCCCTTCCCATGAATGCCGATCGCAACCCCACTTTTGCCCCTTCTTCTCCCCCCTCTCTCACCCACCCTCTTCTCCCTCATGAATGGTATATAAATGGACTGCTACTTGATTAATTTGTGCCTGATGATGACGCTTAAGCGTTGAAACTAGTTACACGTAAATAAAGAACATTGGAAAGATACTATGTGTTCATTTAATAAAAAGCATTCACTGTTTAGCTCAATGTCAGCAATGAGTGCTTTTTGTGGTATCATTTAAAAGTATCAAATTAGTTATCAACTCAAATGGTTATGAAGAATAAAACAGAAATGACAATCAAGTGAAAATTGGAATAAATATGTATTTTTCATTTTATGTAATTAGTTTGAAGTATTTATATGATTGTGTAAAAATATTTTATCAGGTTTTTAAACCACTATATTACAACTATCATCTGTAAAGATTGATGTTCTCTTGTTTGATAAGAATGGTGATGAAAAATGTAGTAAAAAATATATTCAATTAGGTACTGTAATAAAAATGCCAACCATGTAGAATGGCTTCAATTTAGTGTTCTTGTCATGAGAGAATATGTGACCTGCTACTAATATAAACCCATTGGTTGGTACTAGTTACTGGAACGGAAGGTAGAGGCAGCTATAATTTATGGGTCCTCTAATGCTTTAAGAACACTCTAATTCTTTAGTAATTCACTGCACAAGTAGCTGATAGCCTGAAAAATGAATAGGTAGGCAATTATCAAAAAGAAATTTCCTTAATTTTCCTAACCAGCCTGCTGAAGCAGTCGTCTTACCTGATGTATTTTTTGTTCTTTCAAATCTCTACCACATCCACATCTTTACTATTGCATCCCTTTCACATCAACATTTTATTCCCTACATATGGTTGCCCTGTTGTTTCTTAGTGCCCAAGTGATTGTGATGACTTCATAAACTTCCTATGATCTAGATTTAGATATACATTTACTTTGCTGTAATTATTGGTAGTTTTTTGGTTACCATTGTTATTTGCATAAAGTAAATCTCTGTAAATTGTGTTCACGGCATTCTATTCCATGAGATATGTAATTTTCTTGTATATTTCTTTGTGACTAGTTTGGTAATGAAATAACATTTATCAGTTACAAAATCCTTAGAGTAATTGATTAATATTTTAAAACTCATGTGTCATCTATTGAAATTTCTCTGCTGCTTTCTCTAGATTAATGCTTCTACTACATTTTTATTGGTAAGCAGGTATGCATTTTAAGGTATGTATTCTTTCACCCATTATAAATCATCTGAAAGAGTTAACATGCATTCTAACGAGTTTCTTGTGTACATTTGGATGTAAACTATTTACTCATTTTCATTTAGTCTACATTTGTATTAGTCATAGGAAAGATATGTAGTAATTCCCTACCATTTTATCTATTTTGAACATCACAACCACACTATTTTTGTTTTAGAGCTATTGAAGTGCATTAATAATACTATAATTACATTTTTATCCTCCACAATGAAATGTGAATTTCAAACATGGTTCTGTAGCTCACTTGTAGTTAAATTTGGAAATCTCACACGTTTTTAAGTCACATTATGCATAGTAACTTATTTAATAACACAAATTATTGAAAGTAAAATACATTTTTCTTATTTTTGACAAGTATCTAAGTTCAGTATGTGTTGATACAATTGCATATTCTAAATGGCTGCTGTATTTAGAAGAGGTTTTGGTGTTTTTATAATATTTAATCATAAATACTTAGGTAACCCTTGCCTTTCTTTCATTAATTCTTTATATTTATATGGGATTAAGTTGATGGTCTTCTGTGGTGGTATCAAAGAGTGTCTATGCTCCTCAACCTCTAACCCATTATCTCTATAACAAAGTCTCTCAATTCACTCCACATAAACATGTTCTCAATATAGTAATGTTAAAATAACTGAACCATTTTTATGAGTTTTATTTTCTATTTATCGCCATAATTCAATCCGAGTAAAAATAACTTGTTTACTATGAAAGGTCAGTTAGCCCTTCATCTATCTTAATAACCACCTTTAGCCCCGAGAGCTATCAATGATTTTGATTATTTATTTTTCCTAAAAATGCTAAGACCACTTATGGTGACATGGCTTCTTTGGAAAAGTACCTTGATCCATCTTATGTTATGGATATATAGACAACTTCCTTGAAGTGTAGCCTTACAGTATAAAGTTTAAGACAATTTAGATCAAATTTAGTATTTTTGCTATAAAAGAAATATGTATGTTTGAAATATTCTACCAAAAATACTCCTTTATGTCTTTTGAAGCTATCTTTCAGCATATTTAAAAAGAGGAGGCATGCTCATTGAAGAAAATAATTTTCATGGAGATATTTACTTATATTCTTATTTTAATATTCTTAATAGAACTGATAATTAAGCTTATGTGATAGGCAAGGGACACCTACCTTATGTTTTTAAATATTTGCATGACCTGATAAATATTATATTTTCAAGTAACCTAAGTTTTGTTGTTGTAATTTCAGTAATAGTATTTATAAGTGTTATAAAAATAGGCTAATACCATTCAGTATGAAATGCATGAGCCATATTTATGATTGTTTATGCTAATGGTTGTGCATTGCTGTTTAGCATGTTTGAATTTTGGTCATATGAATTTCCTCTGGAAAATTTTAATGCTTGTTGATTTAAATAAAACCAAAAATACCTGAAGTGGAAAATAATTATTCAAGTTACAAACTTTTAAGATATTTGTCTTGAAAATCTTTAACCCACCAGGTCCATCTGTGAATACAAGGACTTCAGGAATTCTTTATAGGCCAAGAAGATTTGGTAAGGTACTTGCTTGCTTTGCAAATGTGGCAGTGGGTTTTGTCTTTTCGTCCATGTCCTGTTTTGTTTTTTGCTTCATTAGGTGCATATAAGATTTTCTTTCCAAGCTGTAATGCATTGTATGTTTTTCATATAATTTTCTCTCTTTCATTCTTTGGATATCAGTGAGCTTCCTAGTTGCATGTTGTGTAGTAGACATGGTGTAGAATTTAGCTTGTGAACTTATCAATGTTGGATCTATTGATTTAAGTGAGAACATGGTATTTTCGAGAGCACTTCTTTTGGATCTCCATCTGTAAGCCTAATTTTATGTACACAAGTTTAAATTTAAGCATATGCATTTTAGAAATGTTGCAGAGGCTACATATAGGGCCACATGGTTTTGGGCTGATCAGTATTGTTCAATTATCAACATGTTTATGCTTTTCTCTTCAGGAATGTAGTGATGGTTAAAGCTTTTCAGGTGCATTCATTTATGTCAGCCTACTTCATAGAGAAATTAGCTCTTGATGCATTTCTACTGGGCCAAAACTGGGCTCCAGACAGCATATTAATCTCATACTTAGTGATTACATGGAAATTTGATAAATCTTTGTATCTGAAAACTCTTAGAGGCATAGGAAAAAGAATCTTCCTCATTATATACGGGTATAATTTAAGTTACCATAGGGTCTCCGAGTTTTCGTGTTGCCTTATGACACGAATCATTTGGTTTGATTTTGGTTGAATTGAAGAATGTGGCACAATTGCACAGGCATAAAAATTTTGATAAAATTTGGTATAAAGTGTGTGTAGTGATATGATTATTGACCCAATCAAAATATTGAAATTGAATGAAATTTCCATTTCAAAGGGGTTCTAAAATAAGTTATTTGCCCATTGCTCAGCCGGCATAGTCCAGGTAACTGACTGGAACATACATGTTTTTTTACCAAATCAATAATTTTTAATATTCAAATTCTTATGCCTCTCAAATTTTGGAAAAATTAGCATTGTCCAAATGTACAGCCTGTAGCCATATGGTACATCTCACTTCTGTTTGAGATATATTTCTATTTAAAGCTTTAAATTTAAATCATAGGCACATGGTACAGATCTTTGTTAATGTTTAAATGGCATTTCATTGGTAATATGTGATGTTGCTATTTGCTTAAACAACTGCATTATTTGCTAAGTAAAATGTCAGAACATGCTCATATAGTATTCATACTGTTTTCTTGATTCACCTATGCTTCAAAAGACATTTTGTTCCCTTATTATTTAGAATCTATCACTGTTTTCAGGCACTTAGGCACTGGTGCAGGTGATCAGATGAGCACCCAATTGCACTCTTCTGTGTGTCCACATAATGCTTACTTACATGACATTTCTTTCTGAACCAAAATAATAATATTTTTACTTTCAAAGTACGTTTTTTCATGAAATAACCATGGTTTCATCTCATTGGAATATGTTAATGTTTAAGCAGCTATTTTCATAATTAGAATTGATGCAAGATTGGTGTCCAATTAAGTAGGCACTTCCATTTTCAACATATTCCAATTAATATTCAACATAATCCAATTAAAAGGTTTGTTTACCATTTTTTACAAATCATTGGCATATAGTCTCCATAGATCCTTTGGGAAACTGCAAAATATAGGGGTGAAATGGTAGGGAGGGTAAATCATTGCACATGTCATATTTTCTGTGAACCGCCATCCCTTCTACATCGCAATCTGAAGTGACTTCAAGCAATGAATCAATGCATAAAAAATGTGCTTCTAAATCAAATTGATTCAGGTTCATGTGATGAGAAAAAATGACATTTGCAAGTCACCTCTCCCTCAGTTGTAATCATAACATTTATTGTGCTTTTTAGATGAGAAAAATTACAATATTACTCAAACGCCATGGTTATTTAAATTTTTCATGAATTTATTAAAATGTTTACCTTGTGTTTCCTTCATGCTTTGCAAGTAATATGTTATTGTGAAGTTTGCCTCTAATGTGGAATTTTGAGGTCTGCTTCTCAATTGTCCTTGTATATTTAAATTCATCTAATGAATAAGTTCAGAAATTTTTCATATATGTATGGTCATATAATTTTTGTTAGCTCAGTATCCAATAACTAAATCATTCGTTTCATCTAGCTTTTCATATTTTTCAATTGACATGCCATTATCCCTATGCAGAATATGTGTATGGGTCTTTTGATTCATTATAAAAATGATTTGATTTTTTTTTCTGCAAGTATTTTAGAGGGATATATAGTTAACTGTTGTCTAGCAGTTTACATTAATATATAACGTTCATGTATCAATTTGATGTCTTCATTGTAAGTAACTTAATTTGAGGTTTTTGGACAGTTCAGTACATACTTGCAGTAAACTCCTCTTTGCTGAAATAAATATATTGGCTTAGCACATGTATTTAATAAATGTGCTGGATAATAAAGATAAATTCAAGGACATCACCAGCTTTTCTATGTTCATAGCAATTAGGGTTTATGCGTAGAGCTTTTATGAGGGAAATAGCAGGGATTAAAAGCATTGTATGTGTCTTAAGTTATAATTGTTATTATTGATTTAACACTGACGAAGGTTTTTTTTCCACTAGGTGAGTCAAATGTGTACACATTGGGAAATATTGGTGCTCATAGAATAGTATGCACAAAACTGCCAACAGTTGGGCATACCAGAGAAGCAATGACTGCAGCTGGTAACACAACGACAAGGTTGTTGGGTAAGTTGTGTGTCTGTTAAGAATATAAAACCAACTTAATTATGAAAAAGGGTGATAAATATAACTGTAGCCATTAGAGCTTGCCAGTTATCCCATTAAACATTTATTGTCCATAGCAGTAAAGGACTTAATACTCCCCCACCTTTTATTTTCCACTTATAATACGGGTGTAAATAATGAGGAGTGAGCAAAGAGCATTTTGGGGTGGGTCTGTAAGTATGAAAACAGATGACCAAAGCAATGGGTATGGAGAAATAGAGGGCTAGCAAGAGAAAGAAAACTAGACATTGGGCCAAAAAAGTTATGTCCCAATGGGAGTAAATGTTTGTGGAATTAGGTGCTGATTTCACAATACATTAAAGGGGACTGATCCCTAATCTTAAAAGTATAGAAGGAGTCATGTTGACTTGGTGAAATGTAAAATGCAGATGGGTGGCAGGTGAGACCCATTTACATAGCCATACCCTTGATTGAGACCCATGCCCGTTGGCGTGGCCTAGTCAGTCATTCACCTCTGCCAACCCCACCTGAATACCTCATTTTTAAAACCCTAATTCTAAATGCCCCTCCTACCCCCTTCTGTTCATCCTTATAAAACTTGCCCCAATCCAATCCCCCCACATAGTAGGATGTTGGCCTTCAATAGTTGCAGTGGATGCCTTAAATGTGAAATATCCTATGATGTAATAAGTAAAACTGGAAAAGTATCATGTCCGTTACTTCAATGGGTGGCCTATTTTCGGTGCACATTAAGTGGGGCAACTGAACTGAAAATGTCATTACTCAATCCTTTTGTTGGGAAAATGGAGAAGTATTATAAGTATTGAAGGATACGTCGCAGAAGCAGGAGTGGGGCATCAATCTTTTGAAGAAATTCTTTTGCCTTTGTGTTAAGAGTGACTGACTAATTGTTTAAGGTTATTTTTTAGGAATAAAACCTATGGGTTTAAACTATATAAGCAATTTGACTTCTTAAATCTCAAAAACATTAATGTTATTCCCAGTTTTTTTGGGATGAACTTGGCTGTGCCAATGAATATTAAATTACATTTGCTACAAAAAAGAGCATATGAAGTAACTAGTCACAGAAATTTGGCATGTTATTTACAGCTGATCATTGAAGTATGCAGAATGACTTGATTATGTGATAGGATGTACACTGAATCAAATGAGGATTTTAAATGACCAACATCACAGACCTAAAATAAATATCAGCAAACTGGAATTCAGCAAACAAGTGTTATATCTATATTTTATCATTCCCATCAAAATTGAATGATTTTCCACGCCTTAAATTAAAATGACCACTAAAAATGCTTGTCTCAAATGAAAAGTCCTAATTGTAACTTGTTTAAAGAATAATACATTTATTTTTCCCCAAGTGAAATGTATTAAGGTTAATTAATTATTATACACTGACCAATTTTTTCTCATACACATTTAAAAAAAACCATGAACACAGTAATCAACCCGAGGGTTGTTTGGTTGGTGATGGTAGAGTTCATCCAGTACTAAGCCTGACGGCATGTGAAATTAATACATCAGGGTAGGGTGGCCAGTTACTTTCCCTGTGCCGGTTATGGTTTCCCAGGAAGATCTGCCATGTCGTATGATTTCATTGTTAGCATAGTTTAAGAATTATTCAACCATTTATGTACTAGATATCTCAACATAGCCTTCATTATTGTAGCCACCTAAAATTGTATGATAGAAAATGAATAAAATTGCAATTATGACAGACGTTGATAACAAACAACTGACGAAATATACTGATGTTTAATAAAATTGTAGCTGCTAACCTGAAATTTGTAGTTTGCAAATATATGTAATGTCATTTGGAGGGAAAAGAGGAAGTATTTTCCTGAAGATTGCCACCACTACTCGATACGGCAGGCCTACCACCATGGTCGACCAAAAAACAAGTTTCATTCAATAATTTTCATGTGTCAACCAATACAAACAATTACATGGAATTAACAATAAATCATCAAAAGAATATGAAATCTTTAATTGATGCACTTCTAGGATATTTAAAGCTTCTTGCTAGGTCACCAATCTATTTAATAACTTTTCCAATTAACTTCTAATATTACTGCTCTTCAAGATGTATGCAGAAAAAAATGACACCAGGCAGTCAATGTGTCACTTTTTAGGATGGGCCTCTTTCAAATTGGTTTTTCATGGATGTTGTTGAATGGCAAAAAATAAAGTTGAGAAGAAAATGAAAAAAAAGTAAGGAGGCCATTTTCTACTTCCTCTATTTTCTGTTCACATGTTATCAATTTGAAGCTATCTCCTGCTGCTATACTATAAGTGTATAATGCTATATTTTCTTCCTTTTAGGATATGCCTTTGTAATTTTCAAACTACATTCAAATTATCAAGCTCAGCCACCAAAATGCTTGGCTCTTCTTTCTTTGTCTTGTTGATTTACCCAGGGTATAATAAGAGGGTCATCCGGAAAGTAGTACCCGTTCGTGCCGCATGAAGTGCTGACGACGCGAGTAGCCGCTGGACGAGGTCAGATAGCTTCAGTGGCTTGTCTGCCTTCTCTGAGCCGAGTTGCGTGACGCTAGCATTGCCTGTGTTGTTTCTGTGATTGTTTACAATGTTTAAAAAAATTGAGAACGCCGCCAGTTGTGAAGTGAGGGCAGTGATTAAATTCCTCAATGCAAGAAACGTTCGCCCATGTGATATTCATCGCCAATTAAAGGAGGTGTATGGAGACAATGTAATGGACGAGTCGTCTGTTCGGCGGTGGTGTCGCAACTTCAACATGGGGAGGGGGAACACACACGACGATGAGCGTTCGGGGAGACCGTCTGTCATTACAGACCAACTGGTGAGCTCAGTTGACGAATTCGTGAGGAACGATCGGCGCGTCACAATTGATGACATCTGTGAGCATTTTCCCAATGTTTCTCGAACAATTGTTCATGAAATTGTTAAACACCATCTGCATTATGCAAAAATTTGTGCAAGATGGGTCCCTCGCGTATCTCAATGAGCTGGCGGCGAAGGACTATGCAGCAGGAATACAGAAACTTGTCACACGTTATGACAAATGCCTTAATTTGCTTGGAGATTATGTTGAGAAGTAGTTTAAAGTATCCTCTTTCAAATAAAATTTTTTATGTTTGTTAATATTTACTTTTGTGTCTTTATTTCACGAACGGGTACTACTTTCCGGATGACCCTCGTATATCATTTTGTTAGGAGATGCCATGGTGCTAAAAAATCACCCTCAGGATTTATGTGGATTGCAATCCTAAGTTAGCATCATTGAAGGGATCAGTTCCTCCTTTAGATTTCTTGACTGGTTTATTTTAAAGTATGAGATTAAGAATGAGTGAAATGTAATGACTAGATGCTTTGTTGTACATCACTTGCAGGATTGAAAAGGAAATCATCTGAACGTATATCATGCATGTTCTGTGTATAGTAGGAAATATTTGTGGCAACTATTTTCCTAGCTCTGATAAGACTGTTGCACTGTACCTTACACATTTTTTCAAAGGTGACAAAAATAATTCTCTTTATATTTTCAGGGACATTCCAGAAAGTTGACTATGTATTTTTGGTTGGTGTTGGTGGAGGAGTTCCTCATTTTACTGATTACAACCGGCATGTAAGATTGGGAGATGTTGTAGTTTCCCATGGTTTGGATGATAGAGGGTGAGTACAAATATGTGTTTGCCTGGGAGAGGAAGTGGGAAAGGTTGTTGAGGGAAGATTTGATGCGTAGTATTCTTGGTTGACTCATTTTATATTATATTCCTATTCATTATATTTTATCATCTTATATATATTGACATTCTTATTTCCTGGGTTGGCAGTAGAACCCATTAGTTAGATGTTGTTCAGTTCTGCTGTGAAATCCATATTGAGATCCAGCCAAAGGATTCTGCTCCAAAGTGAGGGAGAGGGAGGGAGAGGTTTAGGTAGAGCCACTCCAGAATGGGTTCAGTCAAACCTCCAAACCAAAACCAAAAAAGCCACCAGGGAAACTTCTTCAACCCTTAAATACTTCAATATTTTAATCTTGTTCTCATATTACGTAGTTTCAGGTTGCTTTGCCTGTTGAAGAGATTAAAAAAGCAATTGTCCTTACATTAGACATCTAAAGTAAAATTCATTGATAGAAAGCTCAGCTATCATAACAATGGGAATCTGGATTGACAAAAACCATAATTCAAATACAACCATGTAAACAATTATTATGGCAAATTAATTTGTTAATGATATATTCTGTTACATCTTATTTTGAGCCATCTATGAGGTTAAATCAATGTATTGTGCCATGTTCAGTAACACTGAAGGGTTTACCCAAGATGTTTGGATGGTTTTTCCTCAGACACAAATTATGCTGAAAGTCAGGAAGCCAATCTTACTGGCAGGCCTTTGCTAGGTCCAGTACAGAGGCCGGTGTAATATTGCATTCTTCACAGAAATACATTGACTAAAGCAGTGAAAAGCGATGACAATTCATGGCTGATTGATTAGATACTGGCTCCAGAAGAAGGAGTCTTCTTTGGATCTTATGAGTGAGGAGTCTTCTGTGGAACTTATACCTCCATTTTTTTATAAATGCCTTCTTTTCGCAGGTATATTTACATTTACTGTGAAGGAGCAAAAGACAAGGAAGGAGGTTCTTATGATTTTGAAACAAAAAAGTGGGGCCCTACTAATCCCGTTCTGCAAGAGATAGCATCAAAATTAAAAACCCAGGTCAGATATAATACCCTTTATTTTCATGTTAACTCATTGTAGAGCCTCAACGCTTGTGATACCTTTATTCTCTAATGCTAATTGATAGAAATGGGATGTGCAATATCTTGATACTTCAGTGCCCTTAATACTTCAGATATTGAGTGTAAAACAAGTTCTGTAAGTTTTTTATAATTATTGAAGGGATAGTCACAGTATCTTTTGCAGCTCATTGAAAAATTTCACCAATTTTACTATGAAGAACAAGTAATTATCAAAATCAGAAATGCTGTCATATTAAGGTGTTACAAAAGTATTTTTATACATTAATTTATTTAAATACAATTACTTGGAAGCTTTCTTCTCTTCTACCGCTTGCCTTTATATTTAATTGAATGCAGTTTTGATTCGATTTAGTGTCTTAAATGTTGCTTTCAATTCAATTTCTCTAAATTAATTTACAACTCATTTGTGATTAAATTATTTTTGCAATAAATAATTTTGTGAATGAAAGTAAATGAAAGTTTGTGGAACAAAGGTAACTGATAATGGTGAGAGCTTTTTGCCGTTGTAGTTGCTACATTTTTTAAATTTTTAGCTAAAAGCTTGGCTGCTACATTGATTTGACCAAATAGCTGAAAAGTAGCCAGCTACAAGTTATTTTGTTGCTTACCCGACTGTGGGTTTCACCCTGGCTTTCCTAAAGCTACTTCTTAAGCTTTCTTAGCCCTGGATACTTGAAGGTATTCAATTGTATGTCATCCTTCTTCACAGGACTAAATAATTCCCTGAAGATTGAGTAAAGGGCATGATGTTTCTTATCTATAATGTACATGTAATGTAAATTTCTTAACAGTTGCAATAAATATTTTGTTTTAGTCTGAAATGGCCGATCCCAGTCCAGCATGGATGCCATACCTGAAAGATGGGCTTTCATTACTCCAGTCTTCTGAAACTGAGCATGATTTCCAAATGCCTCCAGCTGAATCAGATAAACTCTACATGCCAATAGGAGCTAGGGAAGTGATAGAAGTGGCACATCCTGCACCTGGTAGTGGAGATTTAGTAAGGTATGCTTGCTTTCATTCTTTATTTGCTTCTCCAAAAAGAAAGCATGCCAAATTTGGCATAATAAATTAAATGTATTTTATTCTCTTTTTCTCATTTTTGTATTATTACTTAATTAGCTATTGTATGATGATTAAGTATTTTTTTATGCTCGTAGCTGTAGATTACAAATGGTTGTTGCACTAATATCAGGTTACCTTCATTTAAAAAATGCTAATTGAGTGTTAAAATCTTCATTCCTCTAATTATTACTGTTAAATAGTTTTTTATTTCTTTAAATAAATTTTTTATTTTCATATTAAGAAATTGGCATGAAGGCCATTAGAAAAATAAATTTAGCCCATGAATGATCTTTGTTTGCGGGTAATGAATATTTAGGTATTAACTGAAAATATCATATGCCCTTAGGGATACCTTAATATTTTGGTTTTTGCGGTAGTAAATGTATTGTGATTTTTTCTCAATTGCATTAATACCTTTTCTGAAACTTATCCGTATACATAGTTCAATTGAAATATTATTAATGAACTTGTGTTGATCAGTAATACTTAATGCAATAACATATGTGCACAAATTTATTTTTATTCATCATGAAAAATCATTTGCCTTAACCAGATCTCCCAATTTCTGGATGTGTGTGAACATAAATTCTACAGATACCAAAAATAAGAATTATCATTGGTTCATACTTCATTAGTTATTCAAGGATGTACAATTATGTGAAAAAGTTTTGCCTTAGAAACATTCTATCATGGCCTTACACTTTCAGGAGAGTGAACATCATTTCCAACTACAAAAAGTATCTCAATGTTTCCTTGCATTTCATATGGCATCTTGAATGTTCACTTACTTCTCAAATGGAATTCAAAGCATTGAAGTGTCTTTAAGTAGTGAAGTGAAGAAGTCCGCTGAAATGTGAGAGAAATATTTTAGCTACTAAACACTCCACATGCAGTCACGCATGAAAGCCATCTTAGTGAGATGGTATTTTCCTTTAAAATGTTTCTCAGCTGTTACCTTTTCTACACTTCACAGCTAAGAGTATTTGAGAGCAGGCATGACTCCGGCTATGATGAGGGAAGTCTTTTCCCTGAATAGGGGTCCAACTCTGCTTGAAAAATTAAGGGAAACAAAAATTTAAGATAAACATTCTCTCTAGTTGGTTTACTCTTCTAGATGAATTTTCCACTGCACAAAAATATGCCTTCCTCTTCTTAAGTGGTTGGCTGTAAAGAGTGCATGAGTACCTTTGCATCAGTTTTCATTATAGGCATGGCCAATATAGTATATATATAGTAATTTATGGAAATCCACCATGAAAATACTCCTTTGACTTGACCATATAGTGAACCAGCTGGTCTGATGGTTTAGCCAGTTCAGCACACATACAATCTTCCTTCAAGGTTACTAAGTTCGAATCCCAGGGAAGCATAAGGGTTTTTCAAGGCTAAGTTTCCACAATTGTGTATTTGCTTAAAGCACTGCATGTTCTTTGCGATATATCCTTGGAGTTATTTGCTGGCATGCATTAATGTATATTTGGAAATAAACTGTAAGCCAGAATCATTGGAAGTGAAGCATATTATGTACATAATTAAGCAATGCCATTGTAATTTTAGTTTTAATCTATCTCTATTTGGTTGGTTCCCCAATAAGAGCTAATATCAGTATCTTTAATTTGTATGGCAGGCAACATGGAAGTCCACGAGTTCATATTGGCCCCATAGCAGCTGGAAGATGTATTTCTCGAGATGAGCAAATGCGTCAAGCGTTTGCGGCTGAAACTGGAGCATTAGCATTTGACTCTGAGTTTGATGCTGTGGTAGAAAGTATCCTTGGCAACTGCAGAGAAAGTTTTGTTGTGGTCAGAGGAGTTGCTGACTATCGAGACGGTTCTCGTCGTGGGGAGTGGCAGCCATTTGCTGCATTAGCGGCTGCAAGTGTGGCAAAAGCTATTATTTGTGGAATGGATGCACCTTCAGATACTTAAGCATATGATAATCTAGGATTTTGGTTTTTTTATATGGAATGGATGGAGGGATTGCTTGGTTTCTAAGGAAGAAATCCATTTGAACTGCTCAAATATGACAGTGATGAGAACTTGGGATTGCTCTTAAGGCTTAGGCTTTCAGAAAATTAATGTTGATCTAGTTTCAGTGCTGACAAGTTATGATTTATATTAAATGTATTTTAAATAGGGATGCAAATTTTTGCATTTTGTGTAAGTACTGTGCTATCATTTGCTTGTCATTTTTGAGTGATGAAAAGATAATTTAATGTCAAAAAACTTATAGTTTTATGACGTTTTTGGATAATAACAAACATGGTCAGAAGACCTGTATGACACATAATACTTTAATGTATGGCAAGAAATACCAAGGTTGATATAGATGCATGGTTCATAATCAGTTTTGCATAGGCTTATAAATTTAATCTTGTCGATAGGCTTTAGGTTAAAGTGCAAGAAAGAAGGTAAATTTTGAACCTAAATGAATGCTGTCAAGTTGAGGATTGAAGGTATGAACATTTATAACCTTAATGGAATTTAGTGGAGGGGGTAGTGCCTTGTCACAATTTTCCATCATGTATCCAGAAGTTTCGTTAGCAAGAGGTGTGTGAGCCATTTTTTTGGAAGTTATGAAAAGTTGTAGGTATTATTTTTAGATATTCAAGATTTAAGATTTCATTGAATTTTCTTGGAGAAAAATATTTTTACCTGCCTAAAAACTGTTGCTCTGTGATACCCCTCTAGTTTTTTACTAATTATACTTAGTGTACTATTAGGCAGCATTTAAAACTAAATGAGGAATATCAATCATTTTTTGCAGCAATGTGCTTGCAATAGTTACAATTTTTTAAAAATTAATCAACCCATTTGAAATAATTTTTGTGCTCAATATTGTCATGTGATGATGTCATTGCACTTTTTATTTATATTTTGATTGAATTTTGGCTTAAAATCAAATTTATTACATTCTGCAGTGAACAGAATTCTTAAAGAAGTATATAGAAAAATTCTTCAATTGCATAGATTTAATGGGCAATCTTAATTGAAGGAAGAGTCGAACTTTTGTTTTGCGGGCATCATTTATTTTTCATTTATTGAGTATATTTTAAAGATTTTGTTTGGGTGCCATCTTCACTCCATTGTCGATCATTGAGGGAAATGTAAGTTTGAAAATAAATGCCCTGAGTTGGATGGATTTCATTTGAGGTGAAAACTTTTTTTCATTTAAGTGGAACTCAGGAGATGTAAAAATATTTTCTCAGTTTCCTCAAAAATTCATAGGGTAAGAACCAGAGCTGGATCTGATAGAAATATAATGAAGTTCACTCATAGCAGCTACTATCGTTTTGCAGCCTTTATAAGTCAAATAGATGAAAAAGCTTACATCTGTCATGCTTGTTACATGGACTTTTTTGGATTTGGGTTTTTATTTATATACTGTGAAATGCATAAATTATGTCAAAGATATGGCATCCACGAATGGATAACAGTTGCAAACCCTGCCTCTGGTTTTAGACTAGTGTGATAGTGACCACACATAGTTTTACTAGTATAATAATTAGCACCCTCTATTATGATGAATGCATGATCTGTTTAGATGACAAATGGAAAAATGTTCAAAAATTTAGTGTTAAACAATATGTATTGATGTTGACTTTATCAAAAGAATTATTTATGCAGTTGATTCCTATTAAATACAGACTGAAAACTTGACCAATTGATGATAGGGATTTCAAATTTAAACTATGTAATTGACTTGAATTCAGATGGAGCATATTTTTTTGGATTTTATATTTAATTTTTTCATTGGTGCCTTCTCATACACCATGTACAGTCTGAGTGAATTTTATTGTTTCTTTTCAATTGAGGCACCTTACTGGTACTTACACCAAGTTATATCAGTCTTAAACTCTTGGGCTACTTATTAAGGTGTTTTGGTTGAATAAGTAGTGGTTAATGAAGGAGATCGATTGAGGAATGAACTAGTTAGTCGATACACCAAGTGTCAATGACTGCTTATACAATTTCAAGACATTTTGTGTTCTCTTAACAAGTACCTGGACTGTGGCAGCATGTAATATTTTAAACATAGGAATTTATTCAAAACTGCCTAGACAGCTGTGGGTGAAATCATGTCTTTTTATGCATTAACATGCTGGAGCAGTTTATCTGTGTCAAAAAATGGTGATGGTGGTGACACAGAATGGTGACAACTTCCTTAAATGTCTATTGTCAAATTTAGAGTTGCTGTGGACAACTATGTTGAATATGTATTTGCATAAGGTTACCTAAAAAGTGCCAATTTATGTGATGAGAAAATGAATATTGAAAGTGGTCATCTACATGGGATGTTAGGGTGATATACCCTAGTCAAAATGCTTCAATGAGCATACTAGGAACATGTAAATCTACTGCCAATTTTAATTTCTTTGGGATAATTGGGGCCTGAACTACACAATCAGTCATGCATTAAAATATTATAGTTTTGATAATATGTAGCCTCCTAAGGTTGATGATTTCTTCATTTTTCCTTAGATAAAGTAACCTACATGCATTTTGCCATTTTTTGTTAGTCAGACTTCAATTTTATGCCTGTTGAATATATATTTTATAATTGGCCTAAGATATGTTGTTCTTCTGATAGTCTTTATTATTTCTGTAACTGTTTTACTCGGTGACTGATTCTTAGTTATAATACATGGGCCTCTAAGTGTTGTTAATGCTGTCTCAGGGAAGAAATCAATATTTCTGACCACTTAAGTTCAAAGTGAATGGTGAGAAAACTTTGTCAACATATTTCATTGCTTTGCTCGGAGTTGTGTTATCATTTTTAAATCAAAATGTGTCATCTCTTCTCTCAGAAAAGTCAATTTAGTAATAGTTTTATCTCTGAGTATTGTAGCGCTAAAATTTTCCACAAGGATTCATTGTTGTGCAGAATCTGTTAGCAGGGAGAAAGAGAGTGAACTGAAGTGACTAATTACAACTCATGAATATTCCTGGCTAGCAGTAATCTAAAAATCATGTTGACTATGCAATCTTATAAAATTTTTTACTTTTATGTAGAAAAAATTTTGAAAGAAGCAATAATGTACAAAATAACGGTAGACCTATTACAGAAACCATTCAATTAGAACAATATTTGACCATTCTTTGAGGTAATGCTTCCATTAAATTGTTCATAGATAGTGGGACAATTATTTGCATGCGTTACCCAAAGGTTTCATTTTGCTTTATGGCTTTGGTTTCCTGTTGTTTAGATAACAGTAACTATTTACTAAATTATCATAAGACTTTACTAAGAAGTAAAATCCTGCATTTTTAGCGTTTGAGTGAGTATCATTACTTGTCATATTTAGGTATATGTATTTCCTATTTATGATTCATTCTATGCTTTACATGGTAGGCCTGTCAGAATTACCTGTATAAATGAGTAACTTATTGTTCTAATGGCTTGATTACATTTTTAATTACTTTGCCCTCATGCCAGGGGTTCATATAATTTTAGTAATATTTATTAATTATTCATTGGGATATTGAATTGTATGCCAGCATTAGGAGATTGACTATAAGTCAACTGTGTGCTATTTAATTTGGTACCATTGAAATGTAGTAAACTGCCTGGTCCAAAAAAAAAACCCTCTTTGGTGGAAATTAAACGTGATTGATTATCAGTTAATTGGAGACATTCTGTAAACTGATATACCAAGAAATTCCACAAAGCAAAGCCAGTGGATATCTAGGCTTTGATTGGTAAACTAACATACTGCATTCTACCGTAGCAGAGTGGTTGATCTGGCTGTCAAAGTAGAATGAATATGTTATGAAATACTTTCAAATTCATTAGGATATTGAAACTAATGGTTAAGGTGGAAGAATTGCCAGTTGATCTTAGTTGCAGATTTGAAATTTATTAATAAATATTGTATATTTTTATTTTTAATGTGATTTTAAAGCCATATTTAATACTTGAAATAGTCTTTCTTTTGTGAAATAGTTACCAATTGGTGCATTCAGACGAGTCAAGTATGAATGAAAAGTGAACCAACCTTCCAGGAGTGGTTAAATGGAAGAAAGCTCATCAGTAAGCAATGCCAGCCTCTTGTTCTCTGAGCATCCATTTTAGCTGAATAAGCCCAATCAAATTTATTAATTATTTTTTACCCAAAGTATTTATGGTTTAAAATATTTGTGGCATGACTAAACTTTTTCTAGTCTTTATGAAGTGTTATTGATGTGTAATGTAAGTTAGGGATACACTGTGCACCTATTATTTATGCAATAATTAATTTATGCTGTTACTGTGTAAATAGTGTCTTTATTACTTGACCAGTAATGGAAATAAAATTTTAAATTACTTTGGTGTAAACTCTTAATTTATTATTCCAAAGTCTACATGAATAATCCTGTGATCTCTTGCCTTGTCTTGAATGGACGGAAGAGTCTGTTCAGACATCCCCTGTTGAAATTTGTGATGATATTGATAATTTACTATATTTGGGTTCCTCTCCATTGACAGAATATTTAATAATAAAAATTTCAGATTTGAAGTGACTCTTGTGAGCTTTGGTTGAGAGTGTTTTCCTAAGCAGTGTATCCAAATTAACTGATGGCAGATTGTTTTGCCCATGACTACAAATATATCGCTGCTATGTTTGGTTCGAGTATATAAAGTCTGGCACCGAGTTTGAATAGAACATCTTGGGGTTAGTAAAATGAATATATTAATAAGCTTCTGTGATTATAATCCTTCATGATATGCAAAGCATTTAATATCATTATTATTGCATTTAAAATGGTTGCTAGAAGAACTGGAGATAGGAATGAAAGTCAGTGGGGAATTTATGAAATCAGTTAGGTTTGCAGATGACCCAGCTCTGGTTAGTCAGTCAGCCAAGGGGGCATTGCTGAGTGAATCGGAAATTCAGTGTGATGGATATGGAATGAAAATCAACATAAATAAAACAAAGGTAATGTGGTTTTCCAGAAAGATAAAGGCTAAGCTGAACATAAAAATAACAGGGTAACAAGTAGAGCAGGTGGAACAGTTTATGTATCTTGGAAGTGTTTTTGACAAAAATGGTCAAAGTCGCCGGGACGCAAAGAGAGGAATCGCACTAGGCAAAGAGGCTTTTACGAGGAAGGAATTTTTGACAGGGACGTTGAGTAAGGATATTAAGAAAAGGCTCATCAAACTGATATGGAGTGTAGTTATGTACAGTGCGGAAACATGGTCACTGAAGCATGATTGTAGACGTAGATTGGAGGCTTTTGAAATGTGGGTGTGAAGGAGGTGCTGTGGACAGAAAAGAAAACAAATGAAGAAGTGCTAGGTGAGGTAGGAGGTAGGATTGTTGGGAGAAATCATAAGGAGGCAGAAAAATGAATGCGAAGGATATTGATCGGTAGTGGAATGTTGAAGACTGTGATTGAAGGGAGCATGTTAGGCATAAAAGGAAAGGGCAAGAATAGGATAGGGATGATAGATGGGAGGAAGGAAGTATACAGAGATTAAGAGGGGCCTATTGTAGAGTAAAAAGTTGTGTTTTGTTAGGAGAAATAAAATCTTTATTTGGTAGTTTTGTGCATTCAAAACCTACCTCAACCAGTAGGTTACCTAATAATAATAATGGTAGATACTGAGTTGTGAGTTGGCTGCAGTGAACACTCCTCCACCAAGCCTATTAGGGCTCTCATTTTTAAATATGTCAAAACCTTTCTGAAAAACCTCTGCTTAATAAAATATGTCTGTTAAACCTTCAGTCAGCTTTCAATTTGTATGGTGATGTCTGTCACTCTGCTTTCAAATTTTTACTACATCCAATATTTAACTTTTTATACTTTAACAGTTTAAAGTGATGATTTTTATTCTATCTAACATTACATTGTTGCAGACATTGTAAATGCAATTGCACTTAGTAAAGAAGCTATTATCTACTTTATGAAATCTAAATGTACCTACCTATTCTCATTACCCTTAAGATATTTTTATCAATGTTTATTGTCCCAGAAAAATACCTCTCACAGGACTTTAAACTACTTTTATCTTTCATTGTATGTTTGTGTATTCTACATGCTACCTTCTGTGATGCTTCAATTGTATAGTGGACTCCGTAGCAATTTCAAGGCACCCAAAACAAATCTAGAACTGGTCTAATAATGACATTCCTTCAGGCTCAATGACTTCACGAAGCCTCTGATTTATACCTTTCGCTCAGCTTTAAACCTAGATTCATTCTAGTTAACAATGTGATCAGCCTCATGTTGACGCTGAGAATTCATTTACATCTTACCATACAAGCCATCAGGGCATGTGACAAGGGGTATTAGGTCACCAGCCATTAGAGTAATTATGGACTGGTATATCAGAACTCTGGAGCATAGGCCCCTGCCGGAACTTGTTCATAGAATAAGTACAATCCACTGACCTTCCTCATCATCACCTTTGGGGCCTGACACACTGTGCCACCTGGTTTACATCAAGAGAGTCAAGAAGGGGGTGCATTGTGTGGAAGGAATAGGGAAGAGGAATGGAGGGGAAAGTAAGCTCATGAATTACAGAGTTGGCTCAATCATTATGATGCCTCCCTTGTGTCACAAGGGTTTTGGACTGAATGTCCTTGTATGATGATTCATCAGTGGACTCCAAAAAATCTAGTACTTTCTCTTCAAAATTCATTAAAAACAAACATATCATGCTCCTTTTGCTATTTATATTTTTATTTGATTCCAAACTCTGAAATTCTATTGATTTAGAGCAACATAGCTTGATTTACGAGGTATCCCAGGGTGTCAATTTATGTTGGACCCTGGGCATACCTATGGTTACACTTTCTGTTCATTCATAATTATCCTTCTCTAAAAGGGCTTCTCTTTCCTATGTACCCTGCCTTTGCTGTCGGTCATCTCCCTTAATAACTACTTAGGAATAATTGAGAATTATTATAATTCTTTCCATTTAAATTTATGCTTAGTATTCAATTTATTTTTTACATATAAATGTAAACAGATACTAAAATGATTTTTGTTCTCACAGTTGACGGAGCCACATATTTTGGTGACCAATCATATTAGAGGATAAATTTTCTGTATGGAAGAATATATAACATTGAGGTATTGTACAGTATATAATTCTCTTGAAGATTGGCATGTGTATTCTTCTCACTGGGCACTAAATGAAACTAAAACTATAAAATCAATGACATTGCATTCTGAATTGAGTAATTTCAGGAGTGATGCGGTTGAAGTCGAACATAATGAATAACTGATTGTAGCACTTTCCAACTTGATAAAATTTTTAATTTATGACCGGGTTTCAAAGCATCACCTGATGATGATGTAATACATCAAAACCCAGTCGTAAAATAAAAAATTTATCAAATGGAAAAGCGATACGATTAGTTATTCATGGCATTGCATCCTGTTTGAGATCCAATTAAACAGCAAATCATGAGGAGCCTTAATACATGAAATTTTTCATTTATGTAAAAGAAAAATACATTATTATGTTTACAAGACCATGTTATGAGTCACTGTATGAGCATCTACCACCCACAAACCCCTGGAAGACATGGATGGGAAGGGATCACTCTTTTTGACCTCTGTGCTGCTCCAGGGTATACATGGGGGCTGAATAGGGCGCATTCATAGGTTGATAAAGAAGACACATTTGGGATCATTGTAGCAGTGATAAAGAGCCATTACTCTTCCTTCAGCAGCAAACCGTGGTTAGAAAATACATCCTACCAGTCCATATATACTTCATTGCGGAGTGCCCTATACATACAAGTTCTGCCCCAAAAGTAGTGGGACTTATTTTTCCCCAGATAAACGGATGGGTAGCAGTTTCTCTGTCTGGGTTCAAGGGAGGGGAGCTTCAGGAAAGGCTAGTGGCAGCTGGCTCCCAGCCTTTGCAGAGTGAGGATCAATCATTTGCAAAACCTTGTTATGCACCCTCAGTGAATATTGGGTGGCCATAGTACTGAATGAGCAACTGGGGACAAGAGTAGTGAACATGGAACATCGAATTACAGTATTATTAGTAGAAATAACAGCTACTAACTAATACCCAGTCAATCTAATGCCAATTGAGGTGTACATTTTGACAAGTAGCCATAAAGAGGAAGAAGTAGATGGTGTGTACGGTCTACATAGACTAGTAAAGAGACATACAATAAACTTGGGTGAGAAACTGATAGGGCAAACGGAACATGGTGTTAAGGGAATCGCGAGGATATAGACAGTTTAGAGCGATTGAGTAGAGGAAGGTGAAGGAACCGTCAGTAAGAAAATTTAGAAAAGAAAATTCATATACACTGCTGGAGATCCAATGGTTTAAATATTAATTGAAGAAGAGGTTTTGAAAAGATGGATAAGTACGAGGTCTGTTCAATAAGGGTCGCGAATTTTGAATTTTCGCGGGTTACGAATATTTGATTTTCGATTTATTTGGGGCGTTATGTTGGTACTTTGTCTCTCACTTATGCCGAAAAGTTCGGCCATTTTGAATGTTCAGTTAATTGTTCACAGCTGTTTTGCTTGGACGTGTTTTGGCTTGTCTTCAATTTTTGCTTGTTCCAAAAAATGGACCAAAGACTGTATCAAGTTTTGTGTGAAAACCCAAATTAAGTGCGCGGACGCATTCCGAATGTTGGCTGTGGCATATGGAGCTTGGGCCGAAGCAATGTTAGACAAAGGTACAAAATGTTCTCAGAGGGCCGAAAAGATGTGAACGACGAAGAGTGCCGGACGCCCGAGCACGTCAACAACAGACAGCATTCATGAAATGAAGAAAATAGTATTGGCCAATCGTCGAATCACCGTTAGAGTGAATGAGTGCTGAGGACCTAAACATATCGATTGGCTCGTGCCATTCGATGTTTACCAATGATTTGGGCATGACAAGAATCGCCGCGAAATTCGTACCAAAATTGCTCAATTTCAACCAAAAACAGCAACGCATTAACGTTTCTAATGACTCTGTCCGCGACGACCCAAATTTGCTCCAGAGGGTCATAACTGGTGACGAATCATGGGTTTATGGTTATGACGTGGAAACGAAGCTCAATCATCCCATTGAATGCAGTAGCACGAGCCAAGACCGAAAAAAGTGCGCCAAGTTCGGTCGAATGTGAAAGATTTGCTTAGAGTTTTCTTCGACTGCAGGGCGTGGTGCATCATGAGTTCTTGCCGCAGGGTAGAACGGTAAATTAGGAATATTACCTGCAAGTTATGCGCAACTTGCGGGAAGCAATCCGCCACAAACGCCAGATTTGTGGAAGAGCAAATATTGGCTTTTGCGCCATGACAACGCCCTTGCTCACAAATCGTTAATTGTGTGCGAAATTTTGGCCAAAAACAACACACCAATGATGCCGCAGCCACCGTATTCCCTAAACCTGGCCCCAAATTACTTTTTCTTGTTCCCGAAACTGAAGAGGCCCATGAAAGGATGACGCTACGCTACGATAGACAAGATAAAAACTGCATCGAAGGAGCTGAACGAGTTCACAAAAATGACTTATTGAAGTGCTTCGAGGATTGGAAAAAACGTTGGCACAAGTGTATAATATCTGACGGGGATTACTTTGACGGGAAAAAATAGATACATCTACATAATACCCCGCAAGCCGCCGCAAGGGCGTGTGGCGGGGGGTGTTAGGTCACCAACCGTAAAAAAGAAAAATACCACATGCAAAAAAAACAACACGGAAAATTACACCCACAGCAGCGCACACACTCATGCAAAAATCCCTTCATCCAATACTCATGCAAACACATATACCGCAAAACAACTAAAAAACTGCACCCCATGATGCAGCACGAAAGACATTCTACAACACGGAAGCCAGGACACAACAAGCAAGAAATTGAAACATCACTACCACATGAAAATGCACCACGAAACACTCTACCCCCAAAGAGTCTCTAATTGGCAGGGAATGCGACCCAACGTTGCAGGTAGCAGGAATTTGCCCCCGCGGAGAGGGACGAGGGATTGAAAGGGAAACTTAAAAACAGATGAACAGAACATGAATGAGGTCATTCGGAAAGAATGGGTTATTATAGCAAAACACATAAGGTTAGTGGAAGAGCATGCATTTAAATAGAACTAATTATTTTTTAGACGCTGAGGGTGGCAAGTGGAATTTTTGCTATCTATAACCCTGCAGTTGCTATCCCGTATTGTCCGTGGGAAGAAGGAGTCCTTGAGTCGGCTAGTTCTGGCATCTATTTCCCGAATTTTATATGCATGATCCGAACGACTAATGTATGTAGGAGTACGAATAATTTGCGAGACCTCGGTGCTGAAACATGCGGATCTAAATTTATTTAATAATTTCAATCTTGCATTGAATCGTCTCTCAGCCAATGATTCCCACCCCAAATCCATGAGCATTTCGGTGACGCTTTGCGTTTTATCGTAGGAATTTTTTACAAAACGGGCTGCCCGGCGTTGAACCTTCTCAATTTCCCGAATGAGACCTTTTTCACTCGGATCCCACACGCTGCATGCGTATTCTAAATGAGGCCTTACAAGAGCGTGGTAACAACGTTCCTTGACCTTCGAGTCACTTTTGCCGACAATGCGTCTAATGAATCCCAATTTTTTATATGCTTGACCGCAGACTTTACGTATGTGAGTCCCCCAAGTTAAGTCTTTTGTGAATGTGACACCTAGGTATTTCACCGTATCAACTACTGCTAGGTCACCTCCAGCTAATTTGTAAGCAAATCCCGTTGATCTTTTAAAGAAATTTACCACTGAACATTTATTATAATTTAGAGTCAATCCCCAGTTAGAACACCATTTAGTAATGCAATCTAAATCCTGCTCTAGAATAAAACGATCCTCATCCTCAGATATCTCCCGATAGATCACCGTGTCATCCGCGAACATCCTAATTTTACTTTTCACTTCGCGGTTCAAATCGTTAACAAAAATCAAGAAAAGCAACGGCCCGATCACACTTCCCTGAGGTACCCCCGACGTGACTCGAACGCTGTCGGAACTAGCGCCATCAAGGACTACCCTCTGTTCCCGCTCCGAAAGAAAATCTTTAACCCAACTTATGGCGCCCTTATTTATACCCGCGACCTTTAATTGATGAATGAGTTTACCATGTGGGACCTTATCAAATGCCTTTTGAAAATCTAAGAAGATGGCATCCACTTGCCTCCCTCTCTCACCCGATAAAAGTAAATCATGTGTAAATAATCCTAATTGGGTTTCGCAGGAGCGAGTTTTCCTGAATCCGTGTTGATTGTCACTTAAAAAGTTAATATTGTCAAGGTGTCTCATTATTGAACTGACAATTATGTGCTCTAAGATTTTGCAACAGATAGAAGTGAGAGATATAGGTCTGTAATTACTGGGATCCTCCCTGTCACCACCTTTAAAAATAGGCGTTATTTGCGCGGTTTTCCAAATCTTAGGTACTTTGCACTCTGTGAGGGATTTGTTAAATATAAATTCAAGGTACGGGGCAATGTTTGGAGCTAAATGTTTTATCACCCTAGCTGGTATATTTTCGGGACCCGGGGATTTGTTGGGTTTAATCTCGTTAAGCAATTTTAGAATTCCTTGTTGGTCCACTGTTATTTTTTCCATGGGTGGAGTATGTATTGTTTCTTGGAGATATGCGGTGGCAACATCATTCGAGAAAACGCTTTGGAAGAATGAATTTAAGATGTTAGCTTTACCCTCACTGTCTGTATGAATTATATTGCTACAATCCCTTAAGCAAGCCACGGTTTGTTTACTCCCATTTACTTCCCTAACATATGACCAGAAAGCTTTGGGGTCAGTGTCCAAGTGCTCGCAAAGTACTTTGCGTTTAAAGTCCAGTAAAGCGCTACGTAATTGTGTTTTGGTTTCAATTTTTCAGATATTCATGGATAAATAAATAATTTTTGAAAAAACACAAAAGGCGTGATACTTTTTGAACAGGCCTCGTAAGTAACAACATAACGCCACAAAAAAATCGAAAATTGAATATATGTAATCCGCGAAAATTCAAAATTCGCGATACTTTTTTAACCAACCTCGTATAGGGCTTAGCATTAGGTGAGCTCTGACCTCACCTATCAAACTCACCTTTGAGTTGATAACCGTGGTTTTGTGTACTGAATAAATTGACCTTTTATAAATTAGGCATCTGAGGTTGCTAGTTCATGCGTGAGAACTAAGGTCGCTAATGCAGGTCAACAAGAATAAGGGCACTATTTTGGCATTCCTGAAGTTGCACCTGTACCTTCAATGAATCCTTCAATGTATCCCTTCGACGACTATTTTTCTTTACGGTTAGATGACAAGTACCTAGTTCATTGCGCACACTCTCATTAATACAATAATTTATTATTTTTTCGAGTCGTTAAATTTTATAACCCCTAAGAATACTTCTTACACTTTGATAATCTTATACGAAGCCCCAATGATAGCTATACGAAGCCTCCTAATGAGTTTTTAGCTGGGAAAAATTGAGCGATTTCGCGTATTGCTCAGAAGCCTGAACGATTTATATCAACATCGAATGGTGACATGTAAAGACCTGAGAAAGGTAATTACCGTCGTTATAAGAGGATTAAGTCCAGATAAATAGCACCTTTATGTCCTATCGTGCGTATCGGTATGCATGTTTGTTTTCGGACTAAATGCTCAACATCTGCCGCCATATCACAATATTCAAGGTTGATTCAGATATTATCCTTCGTTTATCAAGCCGGCAAAGACTGCATTCTGCCTTTGAATTTTATAATGTATTTTAGGTTTCAAAACTGTCAAATTTAAAATTACTATTGGAAGATGACCCCATCGATATTGCACGTCAAAAGTTGATTTAAGGATTAGTTAAGATAGCGTGATAAAATTAAGTACTCGAACGTTTTGACAGCGCCTTTTTAAGTGGATCGTCTCCCAGTTTCTTCTCACTTCGTAAAAGATATCGCCTAAACGCATTCTTTGGAATCGGGAAAGCTCCACCTAAGAAGATGAAGACAGAACGTGAGTTTGGATTTCGATCTTTTTTGTTTTCTTAAGAATTAAGCTATTTTTTTATTTGATCTATTCTACGTAATCCCCTGAAAACCGACCCAGGAGCGTGTTTCATGGAAATTTAGGACACTTAAGTAGGTAAACATAAAGGAAGAATTTTAAAAAGGTGCGATATGTGTTGATTTGTTCGTTTTTTGTTCCTTTGGTGATATGCCCATGGATTCTGTGAGGGAAAAAACTAGCACTGTAAACACCAGTGACAAATATGGAACCAATACCAGCCCTTTTGACGTATGCTGGTCACAGTTACCCCTTTCTTTTACAATTTTTGAACGTTCTGAGTATACAAATTGTTTTATCTCTAACATAAATCAAGCTATAATCTCGAAATAAGTAGTTTTACACACTAAATTACCCTTTGAGTAGTTTTAGTTTTACACGACCATCAATACATTGGGTTATTGCGCAATATGCTATCAAAATTAAGAATGTATTATTACTTTCAAGGAAATCAATTTGAAATTAAGAATTTTTTTCTTAACTAAAATGGCTTAATTTATGGTTAAATATTGTACAATAATATCCTTGATATTATTAAATATTACTACGCAGAATGTGGGTAGGGCTTTCAAAGCACGCATGCCGATAAGATAAATTCGTTTGGGCCGACTTTATTCTTATTATTTATGACATAATGGGTTTCTTCAGCACAAGAAATAATTTTATATATAAAACGTCGATTGAAGTTATAAGAATTTTTGTAAAGACGAAGATTTATTTGTATAGCAAATGTTTTATATTGATTCACATCTAATAAATATAATAAAATTAATATTGTCCTGAAAACGAGATAGCCGAGACCGTAAACTTGATTGGCACTAGGCTTGTTTCAACGGGGGATGTAAAACAAAGTTAGGAGTAAGGGGAAAGATAAGGAACATGCACTAGGTCACTTGGGTGTGTTTGGGAAACAGTGGCCCACGTATCACACACAAAAAAGCAAAATTAATAAAAAATAAAATAAACTCTCAACCACTCGATCACTAGTGTGTGTTAAGGAATAACAGTTACACTCGTGAATCGCATTCACACCCACACTCAGGGTTTGCAATCCCTCCTACGCCAGGATCCCGTTGTACTCACACAGGAATGAAAATTTTAAAAATTAAAAATAAAAGCGTTTTCATTGCTTCACGGCCGTATGTATTTATATGTAAAATATTTCCCTGAAAAAGCAGCGCTGGACTCGGTTTGTTTACATTGGCAGCTTCTAGAACGAGGAATCCGTGTTCTAAAAGTAAATTTATCTATGTAAAAATTTTATTATTAAACAAACAAACCGAAACTCTTTCGCGGCCGGGCCTGCGGTTAAAGTTTTATCACGTGTTTCATATCGCTATTTCTCTCAACTGATAACTCTCCAAGCGAACTCGTTCCCTTCAATTTCAGTGTCTCCAAGCTTCTTAATCATAAAGAAATAGTCATGTTCCTTAATTTAGGATGCAAAGGACGAGATGGTCATAGTCATCACAAAAGGTGACCGATAGCTGAGGTCATTTGCTCCATTTGGGATAGGTGTGTTATTTAAGGTAGGGTGTTCAGGAAATAAGGAAAGGGCGGAGAGAAGCTCGGCGTCATAAGCAAATTTATCGACATAAGGGTAATAGGCATATTTAATTATTTTATCACCAATCACTTTTTTATCCAAGATCTTTTTCCTATATTGCTACCACAAAGTAAATGTAATGCTTCTTTTTATGAGAGAAAATATTTATAGGTGAATTATGTCATAGGGTTACTTCATATGCCCATCCAAAATGTGATATCTCTACCATTTTCAATGGAAAATCGTTTCTAAATGAAATTGATAGTTGCAAAAACTTGATCCTCTGTAAAAATTTAGAATTTTTACGTAATTCAACTACAAATGAATCGGTTAAACATTCCCTTTAACATTCTTAACTCAATAACCAACACGATAGGTGATGTTTAATTGGTCAACAAATAAATGTCTTCTTTAGATGTTTATTTCCAACAATTCCTTTCGGAATTACAAGGTTAGATATCCAAATCAATTTCAGGGAAACCCTCAGGGTTGGGTATATGTATAAGTAATTAGCCACTGTACAAACCCGATGTACAAATAGCTTCGCAATATTTTTGTCCTCATACTATGATGCATAATTTTTTATTGGATAAAAATAATTTTTTAGCATGTACTTGGTATTTACATCATCAGCGGACATAAGGTTAATTTATTTGTATTGTCTCTTACTTCCATCGTCGAAGGAACATGCTCATCCCACACCATCATCAGACGAGTAATCTTTGCACACATATTTTAGGAATCTTCTCCTTCGGATTCTAATATCCCATTCAAGTGTCTCAATATTTCGTTATCAGATATACAGCAACTCCCATCCATATCGGAGAGTTTCAAAAAAGTCTAAAAGCGAACGAGCTGTTAAGACTCGGTAAACAATTATTAATCGAATAGCGTAACAATTTTGAAGATAAGAGCTCTGCTACTGAAGATAAGATGAAAACAAGTGTGGTCCTGCAGGATATACCTAATAAAAGAAATTTGGCAACCCAATTCTTTTCGCCACGTTGATATGGCTGAGAGGAAAGACATTCTTCAGGTCCAAAAGTATCGGAGAACGTGTAACGATCCACCTGATTAATGTAAGGCATGTTTGGTGGTTGTGATGATATGCATCTTATTTTCAAATGGCATTTTATTTGGAAGCACAATGTAAAACGGTGAGCAAGAATAAGCATGTTAAAGGTCGTCAAATAAAGGCGACAGGGTAGATTTGTTCCACGAAGCTATGTAAATTGGGCCCTAAAATGCAGAAAATACTGTTGTCTTTTAGATGAATGGCGGGAAAAGGTCCTCCGACCACTAATTACCATCGATTTGGTTAAAAGGTTTTATAAATTTAAAATTTACCATTCCAATCGCAAACGATATTTAATTTATTTGAATCTTCAAATACGGCAATATTTAACAACACTTTATAATAATAATTCGGCTATATTCGGGCGAGATTGAGATTTTGGCAGTCCCATGTTCCATCTAACCCATCGTCAAATACATACATACAAGAAATAGATAATGAAAATCGATTTACAATGAATGTGAATGATTAAAAAGAGTGTAGAAAGATGTGCAAAATTGCGGGACAAACGTAAGGAATAAGGGTTTTATCCTTGACGAAAAAAACCACTGCAGGAAAACGCCCACACATGAAGGGGAGTGTGAAAAACGTGCGAAAACCTACTGAGAGATAATTCTAATGTTATAATTTACTAAATAAAAATAAAGTAGTGCATGATAAATAAGAAGAAACAAAATAAGAACTGATGTACTCATAATGAAATAAGGACAGTTTGCACTTTTCCACAGTTTATTTAACGTACGACGCGTTTCAACTCACAGAGTCATCATCAGGTACAAGACAAAGTAAATGGCAAGGAGTCCTTATTTATATGTACAACAGATGTGGATTTCATCACGAGAGTGAAAGAACATAAGAGATGCTGGACATCGGGTGATGAAACGTCTCTCCTAGCCAAACATCTAATAAGGACATCGCATGATTGCAAGTTCGTTCCGGAAATCCTCCACCTGGAGAATAAGGGGATGAAACTTGACATACTGGAACAATTAGAAATACTGCAGGAGGACCACAATGTTCTCCTAAATGAACAAATTTTTGTGAACCATTCACACCTCCTCAAGATCCCTTTCCCGATGAATAAAATCAAGAATCAAAATCCTACTGCCCCTCCTCTTTCATGACTTCACCCTCCTACCTTCTCCTCTCTTCCCCCCCCCCTGTCAGGGTCTCCCACTGCCGACTACCACCGGTCATCATATTTTCCAAGAATTAACTAGTGCACTTCCTCCCCCCCCTTCCCCCCCTCGCAGCACGTGGCTCATCCCTTCCACTAAAACCAGCAGTGGGCTCTGCTTCCTAGAAAGTTACCTGTTTAACCCATCTTCCCCTCCCCCCCCCCACTATCTCCTACTGATAATTCCTTCCCTATGTCCTTAAGCCTTTAACCCCCTGCTATACAACAACCCGCTCCCGATACTCCAGCCCCTCGTCCCCCACTTAGCGGTTTTTACTGTCATTAACCCCCCATTCTTCGCTCTTAATACCTCTCCGCCTCTCCTCCCCCCCTCCTCCTCTCCCCTACTCGACTCTCCCCTCCCATCCACATCTGTTGTGCATCTAAATAAGGACTCCTTGCCATTTACTTTGTCTTGTACCTGATGATGACTCTGTGAGTTGAAACGCGTCGTATGTTAAATAAACTGTGGAAAAGTGCAAACTGTCCTTATTTCATTATGATGAACTTCCACGACCTGAAGCCTGAATCTGTTGAACTGATGTACTCATAAATAAGGAGACAAATAAGTAAAAATGAAATTACTGATACATAAAATTGGTTACATAAGTAAGAAACCTTAAAGAAAAAAAATGAAAGAAAAAATATTACTAAAAAACGATCAAATAAATAATTGAAAAGAAGTATAACCCATCACCAGAAGTGAGATTTTAACAGTAAGATTAATATGTGAAGTTGATATTTCTGACTAATAGTTGTGTAAATATGATATGACCGTTAGCTCCTGAAGTGTTTTACTTGCAATTCTGCTGAGATTTTAGGAGTGTCTGATGTAGGGTTCTTTTAAATGATGCAATTGAAGGAGCTTCTCTCAAGGCTGGACTGATTTTTTCCACTCTCGGCAAGCAGTGACAGTAAATGATTTGTTGTAGATGACCGTTCGAAACGAGGTGATATTGAAATAAATGTGGAACTTCCCATTGAATATGCATAATTCGTTCGTGAAAATGATGGCTTCGGTCCCTGTGGTGATCCTCAATGAATCTCTCCGTTTGGAGGTAATCTGCGTCACATGTTGTCACTATTTACCGGCCTGAGATGTGCGTAGTATCGGGTTAGTTTTACTTTCCCGAAACCGCGAGTAAAAAGGCATGGTTTACATGGTAATTATTGGTATGTGAAACGACATTAACGAGCCATTTTGAATGTAAACTACCAGGAATGGGTATTATAAATAGTTACATGTTTCGAACAATATCGATTAAGGTGAAAGTTAAAGAGGTAATGGTGCATAATGAAAATTGGGACGTACTATTGAAATGAACTAACTTATAATCTAATAAAAAAAGAATTTTCTGGCTGGACCATCTCAAAATGAAACTTCCTAATGGCAATGCGTTTGATTTTATAATGGTTATTTTAAGCTTACCATGAACGTAAATGAATCTTATTTTAGAAGGCAGGTAGTGCTTTCCCCAGTTTCTTTTTCTAATCAAGAACACAAGTTTCACTATTTAGTCAGATTATCTAAATTATCTCTATAACTAGTTATCGAAATATTAATAACTAATTTATCAATTTGGACAATATTAATCCGTGTCGCCATAATCAGATCACAACGCCAACTTGTTTGTTGGTAAACCAATGAGATAGGTATTTTATTGAAACAAATATTTTCTGCAATTAAATACCCCTAAATACCTCTAGAAAGTTTTCAGTGAAAGGATGTTTATTGGTTCTTTAAGCTCATTTATTGCCTACTAAACTGATGACGACTGTTGAGCATTCGTATAAAAATAATCAGATTACGGATTCACTCTTTACGTACTTTCTCTTTACAGGTATCCATACTGAAACCAGCCTAACCTACCATTTCATTCCGATTCTTACTGGATCCCTCAAGTTCCGAGTGAAAGCGAGCAATGATGGACACATTGCCTTAACATCTGGCCCGACAGAAGATTTCCCAATGTATGAGATCATAATTGGAGGGTGGAAAAACACAAAGTAATTACATTTCTCAATTTTGCAATACTATATCAGCTGAAAGTCTATGAATTCCATTGAGGCTAATTTTTTCTTCTAGCTTCGCAAGTATACGGAAGTGTATAATAATAATTCAAGACTAGGTAGTGAAATGATTTCCTTCTGAACTACAACCTTGTCCTTGGCGGGTGGAAGGACCTGCATGTTCCAATGATCAATAGAGCTGTGCTAGCGAGAAAGGTAGTCCGTGTAGCAACCTCCGTTCCTTAATGAGGCCGATGGAAAGGCGTCAGGTCCCATAGGGTACTATTTGAGTAATGATGTTTGATGAAAAGACTATTGAGGAAATCAATGGGACCTCAATTGTGTATTCGACGGTTTTATGATGGGCACTATTATGAGAATGGGTTTTTGAACTCGGCCCACAGAACTGGATGTCCTACGCGGCAGTCATAGGATAAGGGATAGGGGATACATTTTCAAATGAGGCGAGCGTATTAGCAGGAGTTCCACAAGGTAGTGTTCTAGGGCCATTACTCTTCCTAATTTACGTAAACTATCTACTAAACAATTTACATTCCCAAATAAGACTCTTTGCTGATGACTGCATTATATACAGACGGATAGAGCATGTAAATGACCAAGTAATATTACAAAATGACATCGATCGCCTTGGTGACTGGGTTACAAATAATAATATGGGCATTAATATAAGTACATCTACATCTACATAATACCCCGCAAACCGCCGCAAGGGCGTGTGGCGGGGGGTGTTAGGTCACCAACCGTAAAAAGGAAAAATACCACATGCAAAAAAACAACACGGAAAATTACACACACAGCAGCGCACACACTCATGCAAAAATCCCTTCATCCAATACTCATGCAAACACATATACCGCAAAACAACTAAAAACTGCACCCCATGATGCAGCACGAAAGCCATCCTACAACACGGAAGCCAGGACACAACAAGCAAGAAATTGAAACATCACTACCACATGAAAATGCACCGCAAAACACTCTACCCCCTAAAGAGTCTGTAAAAGGCAGGGAATGCGACCCAACGTTGCAGGTAGCAGGAATTTCCCCCCGCGGAGAGGGACTGAAAGGGAAACTTAAAAATAGATGAACAGAACACGAATGAGGTCATTCGGAAAGAATGGGTTATTATAACAAAACACATAAAAGACTCGTACTTTTCCACAGATTTTATTATACGGTACAACGCGTTTCACCAACTTGCGGTATCATCAGGTACAAATTTGCAAAACAGACAGAGCAAGCATATATACCCTCAGGACAGAGTGGGGGCGGGGAGGGTTGGAAGGATTTGAGAGGGGTGGGGGCTCGCAGGTGCGTTGATGGATTGTTTTGACCATTTCCAGGCTAATTTCTCGGAGAGGAGTGGGGAGGGGTATGGGAATAATTGCTCATTACAAAGTGTCGTGTTGGGGTTCACCAAGTGCCTTCTAATCTCTAATTGCTCGAGAGCGTCCATTTTTAATCCTTTTGGGAGTGTGTGTAATATCTCTGGGACAAAGTCACTGCTGTGGTTGAATTCTAGTAAATGCTTGGCGAAGAGAGAGTTGTTATTCTGATTTTTGTGACACCTAGCGTGTTCCTTGACTCGTAACTTGATATTCCTGCCGGTCTGACCGACATAAACGCTGTTGCAATCCTCGCATTTCAGTTTATAAATGACTGATTTGAGAAGGCTATCCTGGGTGTCTTTTCCATTGGCTAGAAGTTTGGAGAGGGTTATGGGTGGGTAGAAGGCTGCTTTGAGTGAGGTGGGTAGGCAGTTGGAAATCCTATATGAAAGATCTCCCAGAAACGGGGTCGAGCACCACTTAAAATCTTTAGATACTGCGGGCTGTGATACGAAAATGCTTTTTATGGCCATTGCTTTTTGTTTTTTCCGTAGTAATGTGTCAACTAGTTTGGGGTTGAAACCATTGTTGGTAGCTATATTAGTGATATTCACGAGTTCAATTTTGAAGTTTTTGGGGGAAAGGGGGATGTGTAGGAGGCGGTGGATCATGGAGTGGAGGGCTGCGTGTTTGTGAGAAAAGTGGTGTGCGGAATCATTAGAAATTATATCGTATGTATATGTGGGTTTCCTATAAATTGCAAATTCGTGTCTATTATCCCTGATTGTGATTGTCAAGTCGAGGAAGTTGATGGTGCCGTTGACGTCTTTTTCCATGGAGAAGGAGATATTCCGATGAAGAGTGTTTAGGAAATTAAGGAAGGAGTCTAACTGTCGGTTGGTTCCGGTCCATAGGCATAGTATATCGTCAACGTAACGAAACCAATAGCCCACGTTTTTGTTATGCTGATTGTCAGCATTAAAAAGATGTTCTTCTACAGAATTGAGGAAGACTTCGGCTAGGAAGGGGGACAGTGGGGAACCCATAGCTAACCCATCCGTTTGGCTGTAAAGGGTGTGGTTGAAACTAAAATTATTCTGGTTAACTGTCATTTTGATGAGGGGGACCAATTCGTCTGAGATATTTTGGGCAATGGTGGAATCCTTGAGTAGTTCTTCCACCCTAAGCAAAGTTTCCGATATTGGTACGCAAGTAAATACATCACTACCACATGAAAATGCACCACGAAACACTCTACCCCCGGAGAGTCTGTAAAAGGCAGGGAATGCGACCCAACGTTGCAGGTAGCAGGAATTTGCCCCCGCGGAGAGGGACGAGGGATTGAAAGGGAGACTTAAAAACAGATGAACAGAACACTATTGAGGTCATTCGGAAAGAATGGGTTATTAAAGCAAAACACATAAGGTTAGTGGAAGAGCATGCATTTAAATAGAACTAATTATTTTTTAGACGCTAAGGGTGGCAAGTGGAATTTTTGCTATCTATAACCCTGCAGTTGCTATCCCGTATTGTCCGTAGGAAGAAGGAGTCGTTGAGTCGGCTAGTTCTGGCATCTATTTCCCGAATTTTATAGGCATGATCCAAGCGACCAATGTATGTAAGTAAGCAGCATAGAGCATTTAGTAGCTTACATAGAGCAGTAGCTTACATAGAGCATGACCACGTAATACTACAAAATGACATCGATCGCCTTGGTGCCTGGGTTACAAATAATAATATGGGCATTAATATAAGTAAAAGTAAGCATATAAATTTTTCAAATAAAAAGAATGCAGAAAAGGAAATTTACACCCTCTTTGGAGAAAGAATCCCATGTACTAGTCAATGCAAATATTTAGGCATTTATTTAACTAGGGATCTTGGGTGGGGAGTCCAAGTAGATAATTTGACACGGAAGGCATTTAAAGTATTGTATTGGGTGATGAGAAATTTAAAAGGAAGTAGCGTAGCCACAAAAGAAAAAGCATATAAGGCACTGGTTATCCCTATCCTAGAATACTCCTCCATAGTATGGGATCCATATGAGGTGGGACATATTAAAAAGATAGAAAAAGTTCAAAGAAAGGCAGCAAGATATGTACTCAGAAGGTACAAAAGAACAGATAGTGTCACAGAAATGTTAGATATACTGAAATGGGAGATTTTGAAAAATAGAAGAAAAAGGAGTAGGTTAGGCGCGATGTATAGAATTGTTAAAAAGGACGAAGCGTGGGAAGATTTTTGGCAAGGGATAGAAAAGCCTAACTTTAAGGGAAAAAACGACCATAGCCTCAAAATAAAAATAAGGACTCAAAAATCAAATAAGAAAAAATACTCTTTTTTAAATAGAACTATTATTGATTGGAACCAGCTGCCTGGAGGTTGGTTTGAGCCCTGTCCATCCAATTTTAGAAGTTTTAAGTTGAAATGCAAAGCAGCCACTGGGTAATAAATTTCATTGTAGTTATGAATTTATTGTTTGTATGTGATGTGGACGGCATTTTGTATGTGATGTGGAAGTTTGTTTGTATGTGATGTGGAAGTGTCATTATGTAAAAATATTTTGTCTCTTATCTGTTTTTATGTGTTCGTATGTAATTTTCGTTGTTAGTAGTTATCTTTGACCTAACCTGACCGTTGCCACCAGGAAATTTGCCTAATTGCAACGTAACTGTGTAAATAAATAAATATCAGCAATCATTCCAATTATTTCAGGCGTAAATTTCAGACTCGTAAGTGGAATCCAGTTTCATGAGTGTTATCGGATCGAATAGGTGGCCGCTCCATTTTTCCACGAACCGTTTCACTACCCATGATCATGCACACATCCCCTTCCATACATATTTTTAAAACAATCAACCTTAGAGCGTAAAACCATCTTGGGTATAAGATATACTAGTTCCAGCAGTCGAATAAAGAAAAATCAAGGAAATATGTTTTCATTTACGTATTTTGATAACTCGCTAGCAAGAGACAGGGGCCAATAGATAAAGCTGATAGTAGAGGAGTTTGAAAAACACACCACATTAATTAGCCATGCACTCTTAATTTTTGTCAGGTCTGTTATCCGTCGCAATCGACAATCACCAGATGTAGCCTCGGCTTCAACTCCATCCATTTTGAGTGGGAACGATACCCGAGAATTCTGGATAAAATGGTCAGAAGGTAACATAATGATGGGATGTGTTGGCAGTTCGAATCCCATCTTAATGTACTGGGATCCAAATCCATTCCCAGTGAGTTATTACGGAGTGGGCACAGGATGTGGAGCAACTGGAGAGTGGCTCATTGAAGGTAGTATGGCTTACCTGTATTATTTTGCAATACTATTTATTATGGTTTACTTATTTTTATTTATCTTGCGTTTCAAGAGCTTCTTATATATTTTTTATTTTTTTAATATTTGGGAGGCTTTGGTGAGATATAAATATTCGAGTTCCACATTTCTGAGAAAGGCTCACATTGGCCTATGTTACATTAAACTCGCCAATGCCGGACATCCTCGTTATGGAGAGTTCACCACATAATCTCATAACTGGAACCGCGTAAATGTCAACGTAATGTTTGATCATGACTTACTTAGCACCAAAAAGCAATACTGGAAAACTTTCAAAAGATTACATTTACGTGATTTGTATACTGAACAGTGGTATGAAACAACTTGCGTGTATTCGGAAGCAGACCGAGTCGGCTTAAATGCCATAACGATTTGCGAGTACAACTCCTTCACATCGTTGCCGAATGGCGGGTCTATTGAAGGTCATTCTACCTGCTAAGAATATTTGGGACCTATGATGAAGTCAAGCGACTAAAAGGGATGTTTTCCAAAAAATATTGTGCATTAAAGGTATGATCGCATGGAAAATCTTTGACCTATCAACTTAGTAGGTAGTTTCAAAACTGCCCAGGCTGTAGACAATTTATAAACCACAGCGATATATCATGGAATGAAAAACTCATCTTTTTTGTATGTTATCAATTTAAATAATACATTTTAACTAGAATAAATCTATTTTACGCGGCAATAATTGTTTTTAGAAATTGTTGGTGTTATTCTGGGGTAAAAACGGTTAAATTTTTCATTTTTATTTCCTCATTGTTTAGTATTAAGTCCTTCATTTATTCACTTATAATTGAAATTTATCATTGAGCTACGAAAATTTCTGACTTTCATTCAAGGCAATTTAAATTATGATTTCCAGTGATCCCATTGTGATATTTAATAGTGCAATAGTCAATAGTTATTTTAGTACTAATTGCCACATGAGTTTAATACGTGATTAGGGACTGCAAGGAACGAAATTAGCTTAGATTGAACACCGTAACTGACTCACTTCCACAATTCTGCTTTCGAGTCCACGTAAAATTGCAGTGACACCACCATTGGTATAACTGATGAATATTTATCCTGTATTAAAATTCTTACCGCATATTTTGAAGTTCCTGATTTTATATCAGATCATTAAAAGTGTTAGGTTTAAGCGTAGGAAGGTGAAAGCTAAATTTTAAATGAAATTCTTCGCTTTTTTCCTTCCCAGGAGGTCGTTCGATTGCCACGGATAAAAACCTCAAGTACCAGTTTTACCCAGTTCCGTCTGGGTCTGTGGAGTTTGATGTTAAATGCCCATCAAACGCCCATGTCGCCTTAGTTTCTGCTCGTGATACTGCCCAATACGAGAAATTTCCCCGGATCGAGGTGATAGTTGGTGGCTGGGATAACACCCAATCGGCAATTCGACGCAATGGAGCTGAAAGATGTACAGTGACGGCCGCAACGCCAGGGATAGTCACAAAAGAGAAGCAAAACTCTTTCAAGCTTCGCTGGAGGAACGGGTCCGTGTACTTGGATAATAAATGCAACGGCTCAGATGTAATCCTCGAGTACCATGACCCGGAACATGTGGCTGTCACTTACGTCGGTGTCCGTACATCTTATGGTGCATCGGGAGACTGGAGTGTGACAGGTCAGGCATCGATTACAAATCATTGCTCAATTATTTTGTTTTATTTAATTCATTAAATGTTGCTTCGGTATATCTCCTAAGAACTCCATGTCTCCACGTGCCTGAGAAAGTTGCACTCTCAGTCTCCTAAGCTGAAATCACAAGTCCGTTCTGATTGCCTGTTATTTATATATATCAAATTTTATTAAACTAATTTTAAATAATATTTTGTTGCGTGGAGTGAAATATCTTCCCCAATCCCATTGGTGGTCCATCTTATCGTTCGTGGACTCGGGGTGTACGTATGTTACACAGGGAAACCCACCTCGCACAGTGGGGCAAAGATCGTTTTTGATGACCCAAATACGAAATTTATAAATGATCATATATAATTTAAATTTATTTTATTGCTATTTATTAATCAGGAGTGTTTAAATCTTAAGATTATTTTGTTCTTACCTTACATTCTGCGACTGCAAAACTTCAAACACGTCAACATGAGTTGCGACTGCGCGTGGATTGAATATGCATGGCTTAGCAAGTAGCATCAAATGATTTTCACAGCGAGTAATGCTTCCTGTACAGGTGAAAGTAATGTGAAAGAGTAATGAATGAAATGAAATGAATGAGTAATGAAATGAATGAAAGTAAGTGGAAGAGTAATGCTTCCTGTACAGTCTGATGGCTGTCATGGAATACTAGAAGCTGGTGTAGTGGTGGCACTATTGTTTTTTGTGAACAGAGGTGTGTTTTTTTCGATCAGTGAGGGATATATTTATGCCGAGGAATGCGATCATCTGCCCCAAAGTAATGACCCGCACACCCTCTACTTCTGCATAACCTACCTACCTGATATTCAGTTCCTGAAATATATCACCGAAGACCTTTTCGCCATTATGACCAACCACAAAGCAAGGGAAAAGCTATCATCTAAATGTCCCTCAGTCGCCATTTCACGACCACCGATCATGATCACGACATTTAGTGGTAAAACCACTAAAATCTATCTAAATCCTCTGCTGCCCGCAAATTCATCCCGAAACCTAGTAATATCGTAGACCCATACTAAAGCTGTCCCGTCCTCATAATTCCCTCTTCCCTACACGACTCATCGATTATCTCCCTCCCCATTTTATCCCCCCATGCACTTACCGCGAGGAGTTTTATTTACCAACTGAGCAGAGAACTTTCCCTTTCCTCCTACATTGGATGATGTGCAACTCCCCTCAATATCCGGATTAAAAATCAACAGCGCCTCCTGCAACCCTTATTCCTCAAAAACCTTTCGACCACTCCCAATACACACCTTCCTCTACAGTGGCTCTTTCATTGGCTTTTAACGTTTCCATTATCGCCTCCCTCCGCACTCCATATACTAGTATACTAACGCCACGCTCCACGTATTCCTAGCACTGAATTTCTTCTGAATTTCTCCTACTTAATCCTAACTCACAATCCTCTCCTTCCATGCTAAATAATACCTCCAGATCAAATGCTCTACGACGGGAAATAGATTCGGCTCCTCATACGCATATTCATTCTCTGGTCGCAGAGTATTGATTCCTTAAACACATTTATTTCCTCTCTCAACGTTTACTTTTCCGCATCCTTCATCGCCACAACTTCTTTCTCCGTAATCTTTTTCATCCACGTAATATATCTCTCACTGATCTGAAATTCCACCCCTATGTTCACAAAAACCAAAAAATATAGTTCTTTACCTTCACTATATCAGCTTCCGCCATCTCACACTAAACACTCCATTCCTTTCAAGAAGTTCTCTCGGGTTTCCCACCGGGTCAGGAGCGCATGAGCGCATTAACTATACACGGTGGGGCAGCATACCTCACTGATTTGAAGGTGGATTTGAATTCAAATCAGGAAACGATGCTACCGAAACCTGTAATATCTCCTTTGTAACTAAATGCTTACTGCTCTATATGAGGTTTACATCATGAATTGGGTCAATTGTTTTCGATGCGTTGATATGCGAAAAAAACTTAGCCTTCATGACATGAAAATAAGAAAGTATTGACATCCGTGTCATATAAATTCTTTTAAATGATCACTTACAGAACCTAATGAAATGTCAGAAGGAATTATAGTTTTTCGCTGATATTATTTTAGATCCATCTGTTATAATTTTCAATAATTAATATCAACTTATGACGAAAAGATGGTAATAGTAGTTAAGAGGAGAAAGCGACCGACAGATGAGGCGTTTTGAAGCATTGGGGATAAATGTGGGTAATGTGGTAGAGAGATATTTTGAGGGAATGGGGCAAGGGCTGAGAGAAATCGGGTGTCGGAATTAGTCTACTATTAACGAAAGGCTAATAGGCGTCACCTCCAATCTGACGGATGACTCACTACACTCGGAGTACGCCCCAAATGGCACCCAAGTTATAGCCGCGATACCTCTGAAAAATCTACCACCCCCGGAATATGAACCAAGTCTTATTAGGTTTGTAATATATTGCTAATAATAAAAAATAGGAAAACAAATTAATGAAATGAGCGCAAATTAGGTGCCAAACGTAGATGATATTATAATATTTATTTTAATTTCAACATATTCAGATCTGCATGTACATTGCTCTTATATGTAAATATTTGCATTATTGGGAACTGGAATGGAACATCCCAAGTAAGGAATTATCTATCATCATCATATAATATGCCAACGTCGTCGAAAGGTGAATAAAATACATTCATTTTATTATCCTTCTGGCCTGTTTAACAGTGGCTTAACTAACATTCGTGCCTGATAACCCAGTGGTCGCGGGTTTGATTTCCAATTTAGTTTTACTGTCATGCTGTAATTGTGAATTTATGATTGTCCTCTTTGCATTATTTTATCTTTACAACCAGATTGAAAAGGTAAACCCGGGGAATGTCCAGATTAGTGTTGAATATATAATATAAAGGGAAAATATGAATATTCTAAGCATATGGTCCCACACGGTGGAATGTATGTCAACGTTGCCTAGAATCATCATCAATTTGCGTTGGCTCATCGATTTGAATTTTACTCCGTTTTTAGGAAATCGATTGGCACTCAGAATTGTTTTATTTTTTACCTCCTTTTGGTGACATCTTTTTGCACATGCCCTCAGAGGGAGACGAATCGGATCCGGGAGGTCATGATTATGATGTAGCCGATCTGGAATGGAAGGCTGCTGTTAATGGAGACATACCAGAAGGGGGATTTATCGGCGGCCACGACTTGGAAAATGTCCTTTACATAGGCCGAACCTCTTTTGGTGCTTCATTGCTCCCTGGGAAAGTGGTGCCTATTTCTAAAAAGTGCTTCGTCACATTTGAAGGGGCATTGGAGGAATCAAACACATTCCAGGTAGGTTTTTCATTTAAGAAAAAGGTACGTATACGAACTTTTTTGAAGCAAGGATATCTTAATTGAAGAAATAATATGGTGTTTATTTATTAAAGATAATAAATGTCAGTTGATGTTCTGTGGACTTTTCCGATGTTTCCACTTTTGAATTGGAGATACAGACAGTTATAATGGAAGTTATAATGAATTTAAATGCTAACATTGTTACCGCTGGCATTAGTCCCCCCTGGCAACCAGCGAAGCCACTGAACTGTATTTCTTCATCTACATCTACATAATACCCCGCAAGCAGCCGCAAGGGCGTGTGGCGGGGGGTGTTAGGTCACCAACCGTAAAAAGGAAAAATACCACATGCAAAAAAACAACACGGAAAATTACACCCACAGCAGCGCACACACTCATGCAAAAATCCCTTCATCCAATACTCATGCAAACACATATACCGCAAAACAACTAAAAAACTGCACCCCATGATGCAGCACGAAAGCCATCCTACAACACGGAAGCCAGGACACAACAAGCAAGAAATTGAAACATCACTACCACATGAAAATGCACCACAAAACACTCTACCCCCTAAAGAGTCTGTAAAAGGCAGGGAATGCGACCCAACGTTGCAGGTAGCAGGAATTTCCCCCCGCGGAGAGGGACGAGGGATTGAAAGGGAGACTTAAAAACAGATGAACAGAACACGAATGAGGTCATTCGGAAAGAATGGGTTATTAAAGCAAAACACATAAGGTTAGTGGAAGAGCATGCATTTAAATAGAACTAATTATTTTTTAGACGCTGAGGGTGGCAAGTGGAATTTTTGCTATCTATAACCCTGCAGTTGCTATCCCGTATTGTCCGTGGGAAGAAGGAGTCCTTGATTCGGCTAGTTCTGGCATCTATTTCCCGAATTTTATATGCATGATCCAAGCGACCAATGTATGTAGGAGTACGAATAATTTGCGAGACCTCGGTGCTGAAACATGCGGATCTAAATTTATTTAATAATCATAATCATCATCAAAATTTATTTAACTTCAAGTTCGACATGTAATAAGAAATTTTTAAGAGTTCCCTTTTTCAATATAATGTAAAACTTCTGTTGTGAGTAAAATTAACAATTGTTCAAAATTAAGTTCGGCGATAACATGTATACACGTTTAAGAGGTGTGTTCAAAAAGTAAGACGACTTTTCAAATTTCGCGGGAAAAATACATTAGATTTTTCGCGGGAAAATACACTATTATAGAAGTTGTGAGGATGCTGGCATATTGGTTGGCTCATGTCATGCATTTTTTTCAGATTTATGGGCTTGAGACGTGTGTCAGCGAAGTTCGTTCCGAAACTGCTTAATTTTGAACAAAGGAACCGTCGCATGAGTATCGCTCAGGAGCTGTTGAATGACGTCAATTATGATCCTGATTTACTCAAAAGTATCAAAACTGTTGAAGAATCTTAGGTATATGGTTATGACGTCAAAGCCAAAGCCCAATCGTCACAATGGAAGAATCCAGGAAAACCATGACCGAAAAAAGCCCGCCAAGTTCGATCAAATGTCAAGGTTTTGCTCACTGTTTTCTTCGATTACTGTGGCGTAGTGCATCAGGAGTTCTTACCACAAGGTCGTACGGTTAATAAGAAGTGAAAACTTGAAGTTATGTGCCGTTTGCGAGAAGAAATACGAAAAAAAACGTCCGGAATTGTGGAAAAATAATACATGGTTTTTGCATCATGATAATGCACCTGCTCACTCATCGTTGCTTGTGAGAGATTTTTTGGCGAAAAACATTACCACAATCATACCTCAGCCAACATATTCATCGGATTTGGCCCCCTGCGACTTTTTCCTGTTCCCAAAACTGAAGACACTTGTGAAAGGACGGAGATTTGCAACGATTGAGGAGATAAAGAATGCATCGCTGGAAGAGCTCAAAGCTTTAACCAAAAAGTGCTCATAAGAATTGCTTCGAGGATTGGAAAAAGCGTTGGCACGTGTATTATATCTAGCGGGATTACTTTGAAGGGGACAACTTGACTATTGAAGAATAAATAAATATTTTCTCATAAAAATATAAAGTCATCTTCCTTTTGGAAGACACCTCGTATGTGTGCACATTGGACTCTCTTTCTCTCTCTCTGATAAACATCTTGCACGTGCTTTTCAAGGATTTGAACTGGATTTTTTCCTCTTCCTGTACCCCCTTAAACATCACACTTCTCCCTCATCCCTTACCCTTTCCACATTGTGCTTGTACCCCCTGCCACACCTTTATGTTGGATCACGAGGTATTTACGTAGATACAGATGTTAGAGGGAAATTTTAAAATGCAGGTGCCCAGTTGCTGTTGTCCGAATCGCTTATGGGTTCTTTATGGCATAATGAGTATCGTACAGAATCACATGAGTTAGGTATAGAAGTAATACGTGTCGAACAAATAATATTATCACCTCATCGATGTGCGTTTTTCCGAAACTTTTTGCGATTAACTGTAGATAGTGCGCATGCATAACATAACGACATTTCCCCGCGCTAAATCTTTTTCTCGCTCCAAATGCTTTTTAATTCCCTTCGTGCAGCTGAAAACGCTTATTATTATTATGCATTTCGCGGTCTCGCTATCAATACGCACTCTTTATGGGTATTAAGTGTTAAAGATGAATAAATTAAACGAAAAAAATTTTTTTATCAGTTGACACGAGGAGAGATTGCATTGCCCAAACGCACTCTCCAACTCGGTTTTGGATTCGACTTGGTACCGCAGCAGTAATAAAGCACGTACCTACGTGGATGCATAAAGTATGTAGAAAGTACGTACGTATTAGTGCGTATGTACTTAGTATTCTCATAGTGATACGCGGGTCACTACTGCTGGAGTAAACTCCCCTTAAACAATGACTTCGTTTTTAAGTACGAATAACAAGGGTCACTGGGGATCACAAACTCGGGGGAGTTTGCTTGTGTTCGCTAAACTTTCCTCATTTTAATTTCGATTAAAAAATATTTTCGTTAACTTTCCCTGTCCTCGCCATTTTGTGCTCACTAAAAGTACTGCTTTAAGTAATTCCTTGTTTAACGACCATGGTGACGTACTTTATTAATCTATTCTCTTGCTATACTGTATATCCTCTCCTCTACACATCACCTCACAAAATCCTCCAATCTTCGCTCGTGTTCTCTTTTCAATGCCCAAATTTCCGGACCATTTAATATAATGCTCCCCAATAAAAGTTTTCACTGGAAAATTTTACATTTTCATGATTTCCTGTCGTTTAAGTTCTCTTGTTTGCAACGCTGACGCGAATATATGAGTTGTTAATCTTATGTTCTTCCCTAACCACCCATTTTTATCTTGGACGCCACCTGAATGTGTGAAACATTTCCCATGCCTTTGGTCTTGTATTTATCCCCTTCTTCTTGAATTTCGATGTTTAGTTTAGCCTCCCCATTTCTTGAAAATCACATTATTTTCGATTTGTATGATATATTCCCGTATGTCGATTTGTATGATATATCCGTTTCAGAATTTTCAAAATGATTCAATTGAAAACTCTCGACGACATTCTGTTGGCTGAGTGGTTAATCCCAATTTATTATTATTCAGCTCGCGGCCACTCATTTCTAGATTAAAACTTTCCCACGTTTTCAAATTACAGGCAGAAGAACAGGATTTTTTAGTACAGGAGTCGTTGTGAACCTGCCGCATCACTCCAAAAACTAAAAATACATGTATCTAAGGTGATTAACCACATTCGTTAGATAGATATTATATAGTAGTCCATTTCACCCTTTCTTATATTTAGTTCTCTTGCCGTACTGGTAGGGTTTGCCCTTCCCATTTATCCTGGTCTATTAGTTATTCTTACCATCGTTTCCTTGCTTTGTCAGTTGTTTATATCTTCGCGCCGAAGAGGATCCATGCAACGTTAACCGCATGATTCGCAATAACTTAGTGTGACTTAAAAGCCACCCCAACTCACCGCAAACGCTTACGATTCTAATTCTAAATCACGTATGCATGTATAAATTATTCATTAATCAGCCCTCTACCGCAATAACGATTATGACGTATTGCGTTTATTTAAAAGGTGTCATTATTACTTTACAATAATCATATTTTAACTGGTACTGTATGTATATACGAGTGCATATCTGATGTTACTTAAAACTAACTGTTTCTAAAGATAAAGAACTTGAAATATCATTCTCCCTTCTGGAATATTTGTAAGCAAATCTTGTGTAACGGTCGTTGCTGCTAGTATTGTATTGGTTAAATATAAAAAATACAACAAGCATTACTTCATCGCATTGCATAGAGGTTTGATAGCGATACTTTTACACCTAATTGACTCTTGGCGACGATAAAATAGCTCAACCCCCCAAAATACTGATATACTTACAAAAACTTAAATTGATGTAATTAGGATATTATTAATACTTCTTTATTCTAATGCGAACATTGGAGAGCACTTTGAGTGAGTACGCCGTCCGTCAGATGGGACGTTAAGCCGCGGACCCCTTGGCGCCTTTCGTAAAGAGTAGGCTAATGCCAACGCCGGGTTTCCCTCCTCCCTTCATCCTTTCCTATCCATTCGCTATGGCGCAAATGACCTCAGCTATTGGTCACCTCCCCTAATTACTACTACTACGAACATTGAACGCATTTGTGGCCCTAAAAATATATTATCCAGTATAAGTCCCTCTGATGGAAAATAGTGACGAGTTAATTTTTTTCATGAAATTTCGTTCTAAAAAGAAGGCGACATGAGGCAATTAATGAAATTCATTTTTACATCAATGAACTTAATTAATGCGGTGGTATTTTATTTTACTAATAAATTAGTCCATTAATGATTTGAACTGTCTTCCCATCAGGTCCTCTGCGGTACCAATTGTAAGTGGGTTCCGGTTTCAGGAGACAATATTCCATCCAATGCTGTCCATGGTGGGTACACAGAGCACGGCGAAGTTCTTTATATCGGACGAGCCAGATATGGGGCAACTGCAATAGTTGGAAAGGTAACCACATTAAAAAAATTAATATATGCATTAAATAAAACCACTTAAATAAGTAGCTCGCTATTTCTATAATTACAGCATATGTGAGGAGCTAGATTCCTAAAGATAACAGTACAAAATAAAGTGAGTTTTCACGAAATCAAAGGTGAACAATACATATTTTGCAGTGTATTTGGGAATACGGAGGCCTTTGAGAAGAAATCGTGGCTAAACCAGAAAAATATTACCATGCCAAAAAAGATAGCTTTTGACGAATTCTTCACCTGTTGTCTAAAAAACGCGTTTTTAGGCAATTTTGGATGGGTGTATTTTTTAAATCAAGCCACACAAAAGGTCAGGGCTAAACTGTAAGCTCCCGAACCTCGCCTCTATGGTGGTGGCCTGGAAATCAACACCATCTAATTTGAGTTGGCTGCGTCCCATTAATATTTGGGAAGGGAAAATCATCGAAGCCGAATTGGCGCGAGCGGCTAGCATACGTCTTTCACCTGTGAGTTTGGGGTGTTACCAAAAAGCTAAGTGTAAGAATATATGCATTTGTACACAAAATGATGCCCAGAGGGTTGCCAGGTGTAAGGGTAAGTCGCAATCATCTTTTCAACTATTGCCTTACCTATGTTTTCTTCAATATTTTTTTGTCCAGTACGGCAACTCACACGTCAGCCACGCTGAGGAACCCGAAGCTGGTAATTTTCGCGTACAGAATCTTCCACATTACATATATATTCCATTACCCCCTGCACTACCGCGACCCACACAAACACACACACACACACACACACACACACATATATATATATATATATATATATATATATATATATATATATATATATATATATATATATAATATATCAAATCAAACGTTACACTTCATCAGTACTAAATTATAATCTGAACCCCAATCTACTCTCGGGGAACTGCGAATGAATCACACTATAATTAAATCTGTGCCTAATCATAAGATAGCTGAACTGATACGAAAAAAATTCTTATTGCAGGTACAACGATCATCAGGCCTCTGTTACATACGTCAATGCAATCAAGAAATGACTTTTAAAAACTTCGAGGTGCTCGTTACAATAAAGCCTGTCGCCAGTGAATGAGATATTCTCGTGTTCGTTGTTATCGGACGTCGAAATTAGTCTCTTCTGATTTAGAAATTGTGGTTTGAAACCAAATGTAAGTAGGAACAGTGAAATAAAATGGAAACTTATATTCTGAGCCCATTGTTATTATTGCTTTTCTAGAATATATATTTTGCTTGGTCTCGTATTTCTTTGAACGATGGATTATTAACCGTTCGACGGCGTCATGTGCGGATGCGAACATTTTATTCCGCAGTGCGCACTAATTTTAAGGCTTTCTCTCCGTCTACTAGTAGACGGTGTAGTAGAGAAGTAGACGTCTACTAGTAGATTTGGATGACCCTCCTCAAGTCGTGGTATTACCCTCTATCCTAATCAATTGCAGATATGAAGTAAAAACCGATTTAGTGGAGGAATGATGGTCTACATTATGTTTTAGAGTGCCCGAATATTCTTTTTGTACTCTTCGTGTAGACATTTGATCTTTTTGACATTTGATCTGATTTTTCTTCGCAGTCGCCATTTGAATGTTAATATTTTTTGGTCACGCAGAGATGACTCACTCACCTCTATGGATGAAAACCCTAACGAGTGACTGACTCCACAGCTTACTCGGCATACCTCCAACCTTGGGGATAATACAATCCTGAGCGGGATTTGAAAACATCCTTTCAAAACATCTGCCTTAGCTGCTGATGGTATATCTGGATATTCCTCTGCTGACTCTTTTGACAATAACGTCAATATTACAAGTATCGACTGTTGCCTCTTCAGGATGACTTTTGCCGGAAGCACCAAATCTGATGATGGAGACAATTTAATAAAATTGTTATTCTTCCTTTAAGATTCATCACTGATCTCGAGCGAATTGTACAGGGTGGGTCTGCAGCCTGCTGCTGCTCGTGCTTTTCTGTGTAAATAATAAAACCGCTTCAGAGCACAGGGCAGAGTTGAGTTCTCTGATTTACGAAAACGAAAGAGTTTTAACGTATTCTATATCCAATAGTCATCGTTCTGCGTTACAAGCATGCCACCTCAGGTTGCGATGATAATTCATGTTTTTAAGACTGGGTAAAGAGGTAACCTACCAAAATAAGCTCCCGGGTGCGCTACATGCACGATTATGGTATGCTTTTTCTTTGTGCCCTGCTGAAATTGCAAGTTGACGTGACTATGCATTTTTTATAGCCGCTTTATATCTTCGGCTATTTATCTGAATGAAAAACTAGTGTATCATAATAAATTAATGAAGTGCGTAAGTAAACACTCTTCTAACTCACCACTTCTGACTCACTCACCTATCTATACCAAGGGTATAACCATATCAACATAGGTGTTGGCATTGACGGCAATACCCTTAATTAATTATCGGGTTTCTCATGTCCTGTACCTATCCGCATGGTGCTGTGAACATGTTTGTACGCCAAACGTTTTTCCACGATGGAAAACAATTATTCATAAATAAATAAACTTATTATTTGCCACTGTTGACATCTTTCTGCGCATATTCACAGATGGAGAAGAGTTTTATCCAGGAGGTCCTGATGATAATGTGCCCGGCATCGAATGGAAGAATGCCGTTGATGGCGAAATCCCAGAGGGAGCATTTGTTGGGGGCAACGAAAGTAAAAATACCCTTTTTATTGGAAGACTCTCTTCTGGCGGTGCATTACTGCCTGGGAAAGTGGTGCCTATTAAAAAGATTTGCTATTGTGCATTCCATGGGGCACTGGTGAGCTCAACCACATTTCAGGTGGGTTGTTGAGTAGATTAAAACATTTATGACGATATTTGAGATAAATTTCATGTGAAGATTACAAGTCAATCAGCGACTTCACCCGACTAATTCACTTCGAGATGGAAATTTTGCCGGAGAAAATAACAAATGACACCTAATAATGTTGTGAATAAAGCGTTTTTGGCCAAGTAAATTAAGTAATACTGCGGCAGAGCACAAAGCCAAATGACTCCATTGGAAAACAAAGCATTATATTTTTAGTTATTATTTTTGTTATTCTACACGTTAATGGTTACACCTATACAATGTCACAATGATGCAATCCTCACTTCTCTTAACAAAACAAAACCTGACATCCGGCACTATAAAAAAACTTTCAATTCCGCATACTTCCTGCCTCCCTTCATAAGGCCCAACTTACCTATTCTTTAATTAAACAAAGAATACAATGTATTTTTCCACTGTCCTTTGTCCATTGAATTTCCACAAAGTTGAGCCGGGAACAATTGAATACCTATTCTTTGTCCCTTACTCTCCCTTTGTCTTAATATCTTGCCTGCCTTGTATTTCTCCCAACAGCGACCTCTCCTACGCCACCATGCCTTGCACTTCCTGGTTTGTTTCCCTTCCTGTCTATTTAAACACTTCTGTCATTCTCAACACCCACGTTTCAAAAGCCTCCAAACCACGCCTATCGTCTTTCTTGAACGTTTGTTTCCGCATCGTACAAAACTACGCTCCATATCAAAGTTTTTGGTGAGACTTTTCTAAGACCTTACTCAACGTCCCTATCACCAATTTCTTCCTCCTTGTGAAAGCTTCTTCGTCTAACACAATTCTTCTTATGATGTCCCTTCTCCTTCAATCATTTTGGTTCAAAACACTGTCGAGGTAGATAAACTGTTCCACCTGTTATATACCGTGAACTCCTATTTTTCTATTTAGTTTATCTTTGCTCTATCTCAAAAATCATATTACCTTTGTTTTTTATATATTGATTCTCATCCCATACCTTGCGCACTGACTTCCCAATGTGCTCAGCAATGCTTGCAACCCCTTGGCTGACTGGCTTACCAAAGCTTGATCATCCGCAAACCTAACTGATTTAATGGATTCTCCTCCGACTGTTATTCCTATCTCCAGTACTTTTTCCTCCACATGTACGTTGAATAGAGCAGGTGATAATGGACCCCCCCTGTCTTATTCCTCTTCCAAACACTTCCCAACACGACTCTCGATCCGCCGCTCGCACCTGAGTAGTCAATGGCAAATGTAGATTGCGGATAAGGGTCCTATCACTCCAGTCTACTCCTATTTTCTGTAATGCATTCATAAATTCTAGCCTATTCACTCTATGAAACGCCTTCTCGAAATCTACGAAACAGTCAAATACGTCCTGATTATGCATATTCTACGTTCCTCTCTATTAGTGACCTCATTACTGCCATGACATCACGCTTGCATCTCCCCTTTCAGAAACCAAACATTATTTCATAAGTAATCATTTAATCTCCTCTCCTTCCTTTTATTGATGATCTTGAGTACCAATTTGGTCCAGCTTCATTCAAACTTATTGTTCTATTGTCTTTACTTTTTACAGCTTTTCCCCTTTTTTGGAATGGCAGCTAGCAGTGATCTTATGATGTCTTCCGGCCAATTTCTTTCCTTATAAATGCAATGAATTAGTCTATTAAAACTCTTCCTCCCATCTTTTCCTAAACCTTGAAGTATTTGCGCCGGAATGTTGTCTGCCCCCGTGACCTTAACTGATTACATTTCCCTTAATGCCCATAATATCTCGCCGTCAAGTATACCTGAACCTAGGCTATGCACGTCTACGTCATATTCTCTTTCTATGTCTAAACTTGCTGGCCTAATGTCTTTACCATATGATCTTCCATGTATTCCTTCTGTCTCTCTTGAATCTAATCTGGTTCCATTATTAATTTCCCAACCTTATCGTTGATTGTTTGGACGGATTTTCCCTTCTTACTCCCTGACTGTAGCATTTGTCATAACGTGTGACAAGTTTCTGTATTCCTGCTGCATAGTCCTTCGCCGCCAGCTCATTGAGATACGCGAGGGACCCATCTTGCACAAATTTTTGCATAATGCAGATGGTGTTTAACAATTTCATGAACAATTGTTCGAGAAACATTGGGAAAATGCTCACAGATGTCATCAATTGTGACGCGCCGATCGTTCCTCACGAATTCGTCAACTGAGCTCACCAGTTGGTCTGTAATGACAGACGGTCTCTCCGAACGCTCATCGTCGTGTGTGTTCCCCCTCCCCATGTTGAAGTTGCGACACCACCGCCGAACAGACGACTCGTCCATTACATTGTCTCCATACACCTCCTTTAATTGGCGATGAATATCACATGGGCGAACGTTTCTTGCATTGAGGAATTTAATCACTGCCCTCACTTCACAACTGGCGGCGTTCTCAATTTTTTTAAACATTGTAAACAATCACAGAAACAACACAGGCAATGCTAGCGTCACGCAACTTGGCTCAGAGAAGGCAGACAAGCCACTGAAGCTATCTGACCTCGTCCAGCGGCTACTCGCGTCGTCAGAACTTCATGCGGCACGAACGGGTACTACTTTCCGGATGACCCTCGTAGCATGGGTGACCTTAGCAGGAGTAATTATCATCCCGCCAGCGCAGGTCCAAGGGCCATCAAAACGCACAAGCCCTTCCACCACGTTAAGGTTTAAGTCCATTGGGTGGGTATTTTCATTTATACGAACGTAATTTCCCGCGCTTTTACCGACGTCTCTGAAAACTTGAATGATATAAAACTTTTCATTAAGACTTCAAGAAATAATGGAGTACAAGCGAACTGTAATTCATTATATACTTGTTCGCATTATCGAACCGTTATACGGAAGGACCGAATGACCCGACTCCGTGGAGCCAGGAGGTTCTGTCTTTCTTCCACATCGTTTCCTTAAAAGTTTCAGGATTTGCAAGCATTTTCGACTTTCACTGTAAAAACGGTGTCGACAGTTTCAAATAAATCCTACATTAGAAATCATGCACAAAAATGAATCCATTTAGAAACTTGTGAGAATTAAAATAAATATTAATGCAAATGAATTTTCTTAATGGTGCATAAAATAATTGATCCTTCCCTCTCCTCATAGATAGAAAAGTAAATTAATTTGAACCGCCCTGCATTAAAGTTATTTGAAGCACGCTGTGCGGTTACTCATAAATTGGGTCGCCTAGGAAACCCATAACGCAGTCAAAGGGAAACGTGCTTCATATTTTAACAATTTTAAATTTAATAGCATACATGTATTCCGCATTGAAGATTTATTTCATGTTGCATTGAATTAGAGAGTACAGATTGCCATTCTTAAATCAGGTATGTAATCATTTTTGCTATTACTCAATCAGGTCCTCTGCGGGAACAAGTGTAAGTGGGTTCCGGCTTCAGGAGACAACATTCCATCCAATGCTATCCATGGTGGTTTTACAGAGCACGGCGAAGCTCTCTACATTGGACGAGCTACCCAAGGGGCAGATGCAGTAGTTGGGAAAGTATGCATCAAATTTGCTATAAATTACGTCTTTATTGTTCACGCAAGGCGCTTATAATTTTTCGTGCTGTATAAAAATGTAATTTGAATCACAAAAAGGTCTAACCCAATGGCGGCACTTCAGAGAATTGTAGAATGCCACGAAAATCATAAGCAAACCATGTACAAGGTAGAGTTATAAATCTATCTAAAGTTATAACGGGTCAACCAATCTAAGGCCTAATAATCGATCAATAGGTTTGGGTCTATTATTTTTTTCTCTGAAGTCTTAGTTAGAGAGAATGAGCTGAGCTAAAATGGACGAAGCTCGGGAGGTTCGTGGCGTTTATCGGATGTGCACTGGAAATACGTCCATTCAATCTTTCAGCCGGTTGGGTTAGGGACAGGTCTTGAAACCAATGATCATCTTGATATTATCGTTAAGGGAGAGCATCACAGCATGACCCAGCACGTATGAAATACAACACTTACTTGGACATCAGTTTCATGCGAAGTTGCGACGCATGTCGTTGTTATTTCTGGTTGACACATTACGGATGGAAAACCAAAAGCCGAGTTTTGTGTTTATAATTATACAGATTTAAAACCTAGCAATAGAATAAGCCGATATTTAAATGCTGCATGAATATTTTCTTGAGTAGAGGTTAATTTGTTTAACTGGCTTCCCCTAGAATATTAAAATATTTTTTATCAGTATTGCTTATGTTAAATATATCATTGATACAGGAATTTTGAGCAAACATTTTTTGCACGTAATTTCATTTATGATTATGAATCACTTATACATGCTATAAATTTTCATTATTTAAGAAATCCCCTTATCCTAGTAAATATGTTGTGTTTCGCCCGTGGATATTCTGATGAGGATTAATTTTTACAAGTTTTTTTGTTGCTAGTTCATTAGTAACTGAAGTTGAATTAAATGAAACAATTGGCTCATTTTTTCCATTTCATTCATTATGCTATCATCTAGATAATATTCTGTCATAATCCTTCGATATCCGAATTAATGGAAGCTAAGGCTAACACACTAAAGATTATCTCACAGTTCAAAACCCATAGATCTGCTCGTTTCTCTCCTCATCTCTTTAAAAATTGAATTAGAAGTAAGATTCTTCAAGTACTATTTGGTTACCATTAATATGGATCGAACAGAGATTTCCAGAAGTCACGTCAGTACGCCCTGTAAACACAAAAGCGTTCTTACCAATCTTAAAGTTAATATTGATGATGATTAATATTGCAGGTCCAACGATCCACAGGCTTGTGTTACATCCGCCACTCCAGACAAGAAATGACATTTAAAAACTACGAGGTACTTGTCCCAAAAGAAAACAAATGCCAATGAATGAGCGACGCTTTTGCTATTCATCATCATCATCGGATATAAGGTTAAATGGTGGAATGCAACAAGCTGTAAACATGGATTGAAAAAATAAAAATGAAACATAATGAAAAAGGTTTTTATTTGAAAACGATTTGACGTGGATTTTGGAGTAGCGGAGAGAGGAGCCCAAGGTCCGAGCAGGACACTTCCTTTCTCCTTTTCAGCACCTACTGTATGCGGTGAAGTCGTCTGTTGTCGTAGTAGCTACATACTATATTAGGGGAGGTGATCGACAGCTGAGACCATTCAAGCCATCGGGAGATAGGCCGAAAAATTCTATTTACGTATTCGATGATTTCTAGCTCAACTTTGTGGAATTTCATGTTATTTAAATGAAGAACACAGTGTATTTTTCCACTGTTCTTAAATTTAGTACCACAGGTATCTGATGATGACGCCTAAGCGTAGAAACTATTAGTACCAAAATAAAGAACAGAGGAAAAATACATTATGTTCTTCATTTAATGAAAAAATCTATTATTTCGGAACGGAATCACCCTGTGCGCAAAGATTGCCCATCAACGAAGTCTTTATATTTCCGAAATCTGTTAACATTTAACCTTGGCACAATGCCCCTGGAGTTTGAATTTTTTGGAATATTTAGTCAACATTTACGATCAACTTACCTATACAGGACGGAATATTTCAAGCACCGTTATATTCTCGATCCAAATAAGTTCCTCAGGTCCTCTCTACTAAATTACCATTATCTCTGGTCGATTTCTGGACGCGTTTCCGTCTTTCCGACTTCAGATAGGTAGTACGTAGCAAATTTTGAGGATACGCCAACCGCATATACAGGATTGACCTGTAAACTGAGATTTTTTCCGTTTAATGAAAAAAGATTACAAAACTAGTTATAACGTGTTGTAGAAGGTAACAGGGACTTGAACCCGGGTCTCCAGGGTGGGAGGTCAATACATTAACCACCACGTCCGATCCACGTCGCCCATTGTCTGAAAACTAATTAATGTCTCATATAAATTAATTCATTAATTTCAAAATTTGCATTTATGAAATGCTTCAGGCTCAACCTCCTTTCTCCCTCAGTCCGAAAATTCGTGCCTCTGGTTCCACTTACGAACTCAACCAGTGTAATTTATAACGCAACAATTTCAGAGTGTAAAAATCATTCGCCTTGACCGGGATTCGAACCCGGATCCCTCGGATGTCCGGCCGAGTGCTTCAACCCGTTAAGCTATCTAGGCGTCCCTCCTCTTACACTACGAAATTTTGGGGGCTTTGAAGGAACAAAATCATAATAACATTGCTCGACCGCGGTAAGGTCATGTTCGGGTAAAATTATTATGGTATGTATTCACCTCCTGCCACACAACCTGGCGGTGGCTTGCAGGGTATATATAAATAAATAAAAAATATGTGAACAAGATTTTGTGACGAAATACCGTACACAATCCCGCAGGCATTCGTAGTCGCGCGCGATAAGCTAGTCCACGGGATTAAAGCCAGCATTAATAACGACAAAATTTCAGTATGTTAGAGGACGCCTCGATAGCCTAACTGGCTAAAGCACCGGGTTCAAATCCCAGCCAAGGCGAATGCTTTTTACGCTCTATAAGTGTTGAATTGCAATGCACATATAGCGGATGACTCCATTAAAAGTTACTTTTGCGGCCTCTCCCGCAGTTTATTGAAATCAGTGTAATTTAACTGTAGCTATTGAGAGTGAAATGAATTGCCCTTCATTAATATTCTCCTTTAACCAGAATAAATATTCTTCTAGGATCATCAAAGTTCCAAGATTCCTCTCCCCTCCTAAACTTTACCGCTCGCTCATTCACTTCTTCTATGGGCTCCTCCTCTGTTAATATATTCTACGTCTGAATCCTCCATCGCCTTTATAGACATTAAGAGATATTCACCTACCAAACCTTTAATTGAAGATTTCTGTCCAAATGAAACCCATCAACAATACCTCCAATTAATCAGCTGCCACCCTTCACACACAAAACGATCCATCCCGTTTTCCCTCTCCATCCGCAACAATTCCTCCTCTACCCTAAACACTCCAAAATACGTGGATACCCGGAAACAATTCTTGAAAAATGTATCCATCTGACCTACCACTACACTCCAAGACTCAAATCCATCTGCGATGAAAGCCTCAAAGTAACCAACACCTAATTTCCAGGCGTGCTCAAAATCCGGTTTATCATAAAAGAATGACACCTCTTGATTGATACCTCCTTCTCAGACTCCACACCTTCCTGTCATACTACTGTCCCTCACCAACCCCTTCAATCGCTCGCCCCCCCACCCTATGACCTCACTCACCTCACACTCCCCCTGTCCTTCGCATCGTATCCCTTCGCCTGTCTCTCGCACCCACCCCTCCATCCTTTCAACCCTTTCCTTTCTGCTCCTCCCCTATCCCTCTACCTCCCTCGAACAGTCCCTTGCGGGCGTCATTTCTCTCCGCCTGATGAAAGGGACGCGATCGCCGAAACGTTAAGAGGATAATGCTAGCTAGTATCCTTTTTATGCTATTTTTACGTTTTCTTTGTTTCAATGTTTTTCTACCGCCGTATATTGTGTCGTCGCTCGTCAGCATACGAATAAATGTAACATCAACGAATCCTGCATTGCCTAGGCGTTGTTATAAAATGTTTCAGAGATTTTATTATTGAAAGAAATCGAGTGGCAAAAATCAATAAAAGTAAATTACGAAAAATCAAGAAAAATATAGACATCCCACTGGTAAGCGTGTAGGCTAGACTTTTATTTATAATATAATAAAAAGATTTTGGTTTGAAATCTGCTGTGAAGATGCTTTTATCAATATTTTTGGAGATTAAGCATCGTGGTATGCGTATCCGGTTACGAGTATTTCACCACTTGTAACACACTAAATGAAGACCTAAAGGTGCAGGCCAAATGGTTCCAAAGTAATAAATGAAAAAGTATGCTTTGGTATAAAACAGTAAAAGTCTCACACATGAAACTAAAAGCAAAAGCGAGCTCCTTCAAATGCCGAATGGCCGAATGCTTCCTATCTAAATAAATAATTATTATCAATTTGAGATAAATTCACAATGCATTAGACTGTGGCATCATCACATCGTGTAAAATCAAGAGACCAGTCGGGTTTTTTTAATTAACTTTTTTCATTGTTTCGCACATTGAATTACTAAGTTATCTACGTAATTATGATTGCGATGCTTCCATGTGCATAAACAAATGATCTGTGAAAGGATATAATGCTTCCTTACACGTATCTATCTCTACCACCGCATGCACAGCATGCTAAAACCATTGAGATACGCGTAGATATGCCTTAATATCACGTGACCAACACGATTCTTGCTTCCACCCCCTTTGTTTGCCTCAAAACGATGATGTCATGCTTTTTCTACAGACAGTAATGGTCCATGGTCCTCCCCATTTTCTAAACGTTCACTATCTTCGCGTAGGTAGTTGCGCGATATCACCTATTGCTGACGATGCTCCGGACTAGCTCCGCTGCATGTGAAATTAAACTTGTACTTAAGTTACCAAATGATGCCGCTTTACTCTTTTTAGGGATGGGAGTTCAAATTCATCCAATGAAGTCTTCCCACCAAATTTTTCCTTCGTAAGTACTTCGTGTAAGTTCAAGAACCTCTTCCTTCCATTTCCCTCTACACTTGAGTAATTCTGCAGGAATATTACCAATCCCCACTACCTTGTTCGGCTTTATTTCCCCTAGTGCTTTTTCCGTATACCTAGTCCCAAGTTATCTTCGTATAGGTGAGGCACATTCCCTTTCTTTTTCTAAGCTAGCTGGGTTAATCTCTTTACCACGCTCTTCTACGTATTCTCTCTAACTTTCCTGAACCTCTTCGGCTCATTTAATAACTTTCCTGTTTTATCTCGTATGGTCGATATAGTTTTCCTTGATATATTTTCCTTTCTCTTGCCTCCTTGTTTGCTTCATTCACTTCTTCTTTTCTCTGAAATTTCTCCATATCCCCGCACTTCTTTATCCACCATGTTCCCTTGGCCCTATTGGTTTATCGTCTAAGTACATGGGTGAGTCAAATGAAACGCTTAAATATTTTTTAACTCGTAATTTCTTGAATAGAAAAGGTTCTCACTCATATAACTTTCATAAGTAGTTCTCTTGGTGTACGATAGAAGTATTCCAGCACTTGGTAAGTTCACGGATACCTCTGGAATAAAGCCTCTGCCGTCACAACACGGTGTGTGCCTGATCTAGTAGTGAGGACCTGATATGGCAATGACATTGTTTGATACTTCTTGTCTAGAATTCATAACTAAGGTGGAATATGTGCATCACCATACTGAATTTTCATTCGCCGATGAATATAAATAAGTTCCCCATGCTCCTGAATAAACGAATGAAAGCTCGATGTTTCTCTGTGGAGCATGTTGAAAGTGGAGCGGCCATTTTTATACTATTGTTGCGTTCTGGTAACATACTACCAGTTGTAGAATTCTGATGAAACCATGGCTATCACTAAGGGAAACGAAAATTGGCATTGGCACGATGCTTCGAAATTGATGCGCAATTTTAATGATCTTACTTGACTCGTCCTCGCGTACAATTTAGTTCTCTGCACGTTCTACACCGCGCCTCCGTGCTTGACGTACTTCCATATTCTTCGCTCATCCATCCTCTTTACACCTTTCCTGTTATTAATAGCTTAGTTATTTTCTAAGTGTTAAACGATCCTATTCTTTCTTCTGCTATTTTTTCCATTCCGTGTTTAACGGCTATACACTTTTCCTCTACTTTCCTCCCAGTTTCCCAACCTAAGTTAAATGTTTAATCAATTGTCTGGATCTTCCTACTTTTTTGCCATTTTCGAGCCTAAATAATTCACTTTGGTACTATCCTAATCATTTTGTCCTTTAAGTTGTATTTCATAGCAACTAAATTACAAGTATGTTCCAAATCCATAATCCCGCGGGGAAACTGTACGAGTTAATGACGCCTGACTCTATGCCTAAGCGTGATGTCCAACTGCCAGCTACTTGTTTCTCCTGGCATTTTCCAAGTGTATCAGCGATTTTGATGGTGTTTGAAACAGGTGTTATTATCTATCTGTTTCCCCCTCTTCGATCGTTCCTAATTCCTAAACCGTACTCTCCTACCACCTTCCCATCTCTCCCTAAGCCAAAAACTGTGTTCCAAATCCCCATCACTATTAGGGAATCCTTTCAGGCACACTCCCAAATATTTCTTCCAATTGATTGTACATACGTGTACAATCTGTTTCTTCCTACTAAGATACTACTATACTTGTCGGCATTTGCTCCTAAAATACCACTAGATTAGTTTTCACGTCATATTTCAGACAAATGAAGGCTGTCGATTCCCTTAATTAAAATACTTAATAAGACACCTATACATTAAATTAAAATTTATCCTAGGATAAAGGAAAGGAAAAGAGTTTTTGAGATTCCGGTACAAAGTATTAGCACAATATAACCTAGTTTAAAATTTATCATTTTCTCAATCAATTTTAATTTGCCGTGGAGCATTTATAAAAAAATGCCTTTCTCTTCAAATTTTACATCTAATATTTTTTTTAATCACATGGGAAAGAGTTCCATGCGCCTCCATCTGTACCCGCACCTCAATGAAGCACCTACGTTAATCAATTGCTGACGTGTCAGTGGTCTTTTAGGACACCAAGAAACCGAAACATATTTTGCGTTACCTTAACTTTACCTTTAACTTACCTTAAACGAAATACAACTCTATAATTATAATCAAAATATAATGATACTTTACGCAAACTTAATGGACGAATTGTACCTCCGAAACATTTACTGTTAAAACAGAGTGAAGTTTACCGACTAAAGCAGAGCTTTTTAAGTTTCTGTAACAAGCGGATAGTCGAAAAGTGGCTATCGATAGTGGCTGTCCGTCAAATAACGTTAGGCTTTTGGGGAGGAGTTGTAATTAATTACATTACTTTCATATTTGTTATTTTTATTACTTTTCCTCTCAAAGAGGGTGGGGTTCAGGAGGAATGTTAAACGTGGTTCATTAGAGCGTCATTTCAGTCATTGTTTGTGAAGAAAAATTATCATGTGTCGACTTAAGAAGACATTTTACGAGGGCACACTAATAAATCTATCCTTTCAGACTTACGAGTATTTAAGCAGTTATGAATCTATTTAAAGAATTTCAAAATGTTTTTTCCATTCTACGGCATACCATTCCAATACCACCAAATTGAAGAGAACATCATATTTCAAGGTGCTCTACTTTTTCACTACAAACGTTTGATTAAAATCATCAGGATTTGCAGTGAAATATGCTTTCAATAAATATTTATTCCAATAAATATTTCCTCATTTTGTAAAAAGGTGCCTGTATGATACGAGTTTGATGCGTATTAACAATAGCGACAATAAATGCGTAAGAGGAGGAAAGATATATCATAAGATTGCTTACAAAGGGGTGGAGGAGATACAATAAAGCCAGAAATAGCTTCATGTTATTTAAGGACCATAAGAGAACTATAGAAGGACGAGAGGCTCTACCTGAAAAGTATTCCAGACGTTGGAGGATAAGATCAAGGTGGAATGGGTGTGCGTGGGTTCTACAATTCCTCCTAGGCTAGATAGTAACAATGGCCAAAGTAGCTCGCTATCGTAGCAGCTACTGTTATTAGCGTGGCTGTAGCTCGCTAAATTTTTACAGGCTAACTGCTAAGAATATTTCTATACATTATAGCTGTTTTGAACAGCTACTTTTCCTAATCCTTCTTAAGTAACCACAGTTATTCGCTAAAATATCACTTTTAGGGAGTGGAAGAGTATATTACTTTCATCCACAATGGAAGGCATCCTCCCTATACCTTGCTTTGAAACCAATTTTTGAACAGTTTCCCATGAAATCTCTTCGTCATTGAAGCAGTCTGTACGTCCTCCAAAGAGTTTTGCATCGGTCGAAAAGTCTTTAGCCATTCCTTCACGCACCTCAACTCGCATTCTCCTCACTCTCATAGTTCAACTATGAGAGTTCTCTTCTCACTCATCATTTGCTTACAATTATAATCGTATTTGTTTGTTCTTTAAGACGATCAAGATCTGTCCTTGTGGGAACTCTCATAGGACACCCAAAATCTCAAATGTCAAAAAAAATTTCACAATTCTTTAACCTACTCGAGGTACCATGTGAAATGGAATTTATTTATATACTCTATAAGAGCATATGTGCACAAACACGGTTAAAGAGCTAAAAACTCTTTAGATTCACCATAATGTAGACTAAGTATAACTTACAAAGCTGAGAGTTTGTCAGTGAAATTCTTTAATATTTTGTCTAGTTCTGCCCAAAGAGCCTCCTGCAAGTTCAGCAAGGTCCTTCGTAGATGGTTTATCTCCAAATCCATATATTCTCTTTAGGACCATTTCGAGCTTGACTTCACCAGCAGACATTTTTAATGTCTCCATTTAGCTTTAGGTCATACTTCCTTTTCTAATTTATACCATTTGACACCATGGTGCATACTAAGCATATGGCACAGAGATTTTTATTACGTGAATTCTAGTCATCGTAGAATTAAAATTTTGATTTCGTATTGAGGCGCAATTTATACACACCGTCGACGAATTATAAATACACACGTCACTCTATTACCGGACCTAATAACATTGTGAAAATTTTATTATAAAACCTTTGAATCAATTTTCGGCACGTGTGGCGCATTTGCTAGGTACAACTTAAGCCCGGTTTTGAGCAAAAGATATAGTTTTTGTGATCCTACTTAACTTTTTCCGGTGCTACTCTTTATGATAAAAATCGAGTCATATGTATATTCTAACCATTTCAACTAATAATCTGTGGCATGACATGTCCAATGCTCATTTTCAGGGAGTGTAGTCTTCAATTTAGATCCCATATGGAGCAAAATTATGATCAAATCATCCCATGCATTATAATTTTATTAGTCATTAACCAATTTACAACGGAATAGGTTTCTCCGCAATTTAAGACGACACACTTTTATGCTCAAAGAAAAATACAAAACTAACTTAAATCATATAGGCTTAATGAATTAAATTCAATATAATTCTCAATCGAATGAAAATTTATGGTTCTTAGCCACTTATATTGATATATATATATATATATATATATGTAGAAATATCTTTTGTCTTATTTAACCTATGTGAAGAAGTATTTATACAACAGTAGGACGTAATAGGCATGCTTCCAAAAATCTGATATCTTACGAACGGCTAAGAGTTAGAGCAATTGTGATATTATAGCAATGAGAATAAGCATTCATTCAACAAAGAATTAATTAATTTAAGAATTCACAATTAAGAATTATTCCGTGCGGTGAAGCATTGGTTTTCATCCAAACCGCCGAGCGGATCTCCATGAGAGACATGTGAGTGCAGCGTAGCGCAAGGATGGTGGGCTGGTCATGTTTCCGTGATTCAACGTATGTTATCGTTCATGTGCTACTTTTGTGATTGTGCGACTGTGATTTGGCGTAAAAGCTTGGATATGATAAAAGTTGTAACTTAAAGGGAGATATTGTTGGGAGTGCCATTCATTGAACAATTTCTTCTCATTCATCCACAAACTTGCGAGGATTTCTTTTTATCTTAGCTCGTTGTCTCGGCTTGAAACTACCATGGTCGTAGAAATTTTGGATCAGCATCACTTAGCTATTAGTGCAATAGTTACAGTGTCAATGCAATTAATTTTTTTCACAATCGCTGCGACATTTCAATTTGATAAGGTAACTGACTTCGCCGGAGGGACAAATTTCATTATCCTCGCACTTCTAACCTTCTTTCTAGCGCAGGTAACCATTAAACCTAATTGGAATCCAATTTTCACAATTGGATTGGTGAATTCTCCCACTTTGACTTGAAATTCTAAATATTTTATTTTCTGTTACGAATCGTTTTTTCAGACCTACGATAGTCGTCAGTTAATGGTCACAGTTTTCATTTGTATGTGGGGAGTTCGTCTATCAGGCTATCTCTTATACCGAATTCTGAAAATCGGCCGGGATGCACGTTTTGATGATAAACGAAGTAATGTAATAAGATTTGCTATCTTTTGGACGTTTCAGGTACGTGTATTTCTTGATTTGGTATTTTAAGAAAAATATTTGGAAAATCTAATTTAAATTGTAGCCTTCCGATGTGGTTCATTCATTGCGTATTAACAATTCTAGGCTGTCTGGGTATTTGTTGTGAGTCTTCCAGTCATATTCATCAATTCTCCTAGCAATGCAATACCCCCGGCACCGAAAACTATGACTACTTTGGATTCAGCCGGTACGGGTCTTTTTATTATTGGACTCCTAGCAGAAACCTATGCAGACCTTCAGAAATTTTCATTTCGGCAAGATCCGGCTAACAAAGGGAAATGGTGTAACGATGGTAAGCTATGCACGATGATTAAAATTAAATTAATTACTTCAAATAAATTGTTCCGAGTTTTGTTACGTCCCTGTGTATGAAGATTCTCGGATATTTAGTACAACAGAAATTGATTTCAATTTTCTTTGTGTGGAAAGTAAGAAATGGAGCTCTTATTAATATAATCAAATTCTAAAATAATATTTCTGTTTTGTATTCTTATACCCTGTAACCATGGTTCCCTATTTAATGTATGTGCATTTACTTTTTAGGTCTCTGGAGACTTTCACGGCATCCTAATTATTTTGGCGAAGTACTTCTTTGGTGGGGTATTTTTATAATATCTGCTAATGTTCTCAAGGGTCTTCAGTGGCTTGCTGTGTTATCCCCAATATTTACTACTCTTATCATACTCTTTCTTTCTGGAATACCTTTACTTGAGAAGACTGCTGATGAAAAGTACCGAGAGTAAGTTTTATTTTTTAACTAGATGCCAAAAATGTCCATCCACACAACTTAAATATTATTTTTATTTACTTATATTTCAGTAATCCGGAGTATCGCTACTACAAAGCATCAACGTCACCCCTTCTTCCAATTCCTCCCGCAATATATGTGGAGGTTCCAAGGTTCCTGAAGTTTATTCTATGTTGTGAGTTTCCTCTGTACAATTATTTGGATCAGACAGTTGTCACAACTGAGCAAGGCCCAATATGCACTCAGCCATCATCATAGTTTTATTTCTTCTCTCGCAATATTGGTGTGACATGACTGTGTGAAGAATAAGCTTCCATTGGAGGGTAAATTTAGAATTTTGAGTAATTAATTTTTGCCCAGCACCATCTATTGGCTGATATGCGAGTACTCAAAAAGGTCTTTCATGTTAAATATAAATATGCTGTATTAGGCATAACATCTTAAAGAAGTTTTAGGGAAATAATGCACCTCACTTATACCTCACCACGTAGATTGTGTGTTCAAACTATAGAAAATTTTAGAGGCATATTGCTAAAGGGGCTGGAACCCCCAAGAAAGCTGTCAGTAATCAGCCAGGAATTATATGTATTTCCATCTATTTCGATTAGTTTCATGTTATCTAATGGGAGTGGTATGTTTAAAACCTTATGTGATGATGTTAATATATTCTGATTGCTAATTTAATACTGTCGTTAACACTTCAAGAAACTGTGTTCTTGCAACTTCCAACATTGTAAGTTTGAGCTTTAATGTAAAGTGATTTTCAGCTGATATGATTGCATGAATTAGTCTGAAGTGTTGAGTAGGGCTACTTAATAAATCAACAACATCATGCCCAAAAAATTAGATGATCATCATTCTTTCAATTTATATTCAGGTGTCACCATAACTTGAAACTCATTTATTTAGCCCAGCCCAGAATTTTCTGTTTATTATATAAATTGCATAAATGTTTCATTAGCCATCAGACCAATAATTTTTATTGGAATTATCAATGGGGAAATAATGTCTTAATTCTTAATAAATCATAACGGAACTCTTGTGGGGCATGGTGTTATACCTTTTTGTGTTTAGTCCATTCAGTTTGAGATTAAACCATGGCAATCACCTTGGTACTCGAAGTAGCCACAGTGTCTGTTCTTACAACTGTATCTGCTAGACTTTTCTCCATGCCCTCCAGAGCTTTCAAAGCTTCTATACAGCTAGTGTGATACAAGTCATCTCTTTCATAATTTGCTTGAAATGAAGAGTTCATTAGATTTTTTAAATGTTCCCTTGAGTTAGAGGCTGATTGTATCGCTTTCTCTGCGGAAGACCGTTGCTTTAAAGATTTGTGTTATATGTGTCAAAACTAATTTCAATTATGTGTATCTATCCCTACCCAACTGCAGGTGTGCCATACAATTACCCTGTGCCACTACTATGTGGTGAACCAAGTGTTTCCTTCCTTGTCTACCAGTCTTCCTTAGTAAATTCATTGATAAGATGCTCCTAATACTTCTGTAATCAGACCTACCAAGCAATTTTTCTTATAATGCCTCAGGTCACTTCTTTAGTGGTATTAAAATCACCCTTCAAATTGGCGAATTCAAGCAAATTACACATAATGTAGCTTTGTTTCTGTATTTCATCTTTATGTGTAATAAGTTTTGATGGTGGAGTAAAAAGTAATTTTCACTTCATTTGTATTCACTATGAATCTAATTGATTTATACCATTCTCTAAGGTCAAGAGAAGGAATCACTCCCATTTTATGCTTAGAGTGTGTGAAATTTTGCCTTTTTTAGAAGGTGTTGAAAGTTAAAATATACCTTTGGTGTTGACTCAAGTCTTGGTATTATATAGTTACACAAGAAGGTTTAAGGGAGAGGGGAGGTGATTTTCTTCTGAAGAAATCTCAGTTAGAATCAGTAGATTTTAAGGGTTTCCAGTGGCCTTAGCCACATTGCACTTTTTGCTCAAATTTAAAATACTGTCACATTACGACATAAAACTTATATTGGAGGTAGGATTTGCACATAAAACCTTCATGTTATGTGGTATTTAGCATGCTAAACAACCATATTAAAAGGATAGTTCACATTTTATTGGTAAATGTACTTTTCCTCAGAACCCCTGTTCTGATGTGTACATTCAACACTAGAGCATTGGGCTTGGTACAATATGAGCTCTACCCTCGCATATCAAACCAACCTTCAGATTGTTGATGGTAAAATTTTAGATGAATCATTGCTGCCATGAATTATGCTATATGATAAACTATTCTCTGGAAAAGTACAATACATGGATACAGAAGTTCAAATGTTGATATTCCTAACTTCCACAAATTGAGTGGAAGTAACTAAAAGAAAAATCATGGAAAAACAAAAAATACTGATTTTTTTCTTCCACAGACAAAATACTAAACAGAAGGTAACTGTGACTTGAGTTCATCATTAAGTCGCCACTAAAACAATACATTCCTCCTCATTGTACATCACTGTTGGTTTCTGTTGGTAATTCATTGCTGGCAGTATTATTTTGGAATATTGTGAATTTCATTGAAAATTTTATGTAGCACAGTCTACTGGTTTATTGTTTTTTTTTGCTAGAGGGAGGATGGTTGCAAACTCGCAGTTCTGGTTAGGTTAAATATCCTGTTTTTGGTCACAGTGAAAGTATGTACAAAATTGCATTCTTTGGATGGGAAATAGTTTGGAATTATACATTCTTCTATCATTGAAAAAGCTTTATCAATGTTTTGCTCTACATTGAGTATCAGAAGCTTTTGATTGGTACATTCATGCTACTGTAGCATTGACCTGTAATTTTCATTGAAATGTAAAATAATCATTGTGAAATTTTAAATAGTTAAATTTTTTTTAAATCCTGGCTGACAATGGAAAACTAGAGCTCTTTGAAGCTAAGCATGTTGGTACCAAATGGTTACTATTCATTAAGCTTAACACATTATTAATAATGTGCATTATTTCATAAATTTATCTGAGAATGTTGCTGCCTGCCTTTCCCTCTGTTTTCTTGGACTTAAATAGTGGTATGCTTTCTTTCTTTACGTATACTTCTTAGTGGATTTTTTAAATGATAAAATGCCATTAGAATTCTTTCTCTTCAAATTAATCTTTTCCTTTATTCATCCTCAGCAAAGAAATAATACTACAACATGTGTCCAAAATTTCCTTTCTTCTCATGAATACCAGATATACAGGGTGCAGTGCTTAATTCCGGACAAGCACGCGTTTCCTCGAATGAGATTACCTTGCCGGGTTAGCAAAACCGTCCCCAGACTGCTCCGAAGCATTATATTATGCCACAATATCGCAAACAGTTGATCTGGGGTAGCAGATAAATTGAATTATTTTTTAATATAATGCCCAGCGCAAATACTTTCGATAATAGCAACTCTTGAATTGTAATCCGCAGTTTTACATAACATCTCGGGCATTTTGAGGTTATGACTGTTTTCTAGATGCCTATATATTTCGAGACTTCCAATGGAACTACGATATGGTGGGAAATTCAAATTGAAATTTGTCGGGTTTTAAGCGCTGCACCCTGTACAATATGTGTCCAGAACATAAGCTCCATTTTGGCTCTTTGAAAAGTAGGCAACCAAATAAACACTTATTTTATGGCCTTTAGAAATCTTCACCTACTATGCAATGTACATAATTGTCATACTAATGAAAAGAAACCCTGTTTGTGGAACTCCACTGCATGTGACTTGAATCATGTCTGACCTCTTGGTTGTCTCATAATCACTGCCAAATTACTGTCACCCAAGAAATTCGCTTGGGCTGTGTAAACAGGTGGAAATAAATTTGTGTTATCAGAACTATGAGGGAATTACTAATTTTTTCCTAACAAAATGAGTGCAACAGCTCCTATGCCATTCATGCTGTATCTGTGCATGTATTGTCATGCAGCAATAACATGCTATAATATAGTAGGGCTCACCTTTTGTTGTGAATAATGATCATGATGAATTTTAATGGTTTTAGGCTCTTTATTTGTAAAAATTCATGATCACTGATTAAAAAACCATATTTTTTCACAAAAACTTAAATGCACTACTATTGGTTTCTGCACATAGGTGACATCATCAGGTATCAAGTTTTTGTGAAAAAATAGTTTACTTATTCTGTGAGTAATTATTTGATTGATTGTTATGAACATGATAGCTGACACACAGTGATCCTCAATGTGTATCTTAAAAAAAATGACTGCTACGTAATTGTTTAGTGGGTAGAAGTGCACGTAATTACACCTGCATGGCCTTGATTTCACCAAGTGCATAGGAAATCTGAGGTGGTGTCACTTATTTTCTATACACTCATAATTTTACAAGTAACCTTTTTCAAATCAAATAATGATAAGTGTTTATCTACTAATGCATTAAGGTATTGTGTGAGTTTATGCTTTAAATTATGGCAATTGATGTGCTTCATTTATCATCATTTGTGTGAATGTATGGAATGAAGTTGCATACTTAAAAATATCAAGGTGCTGAAATAGGTGCAAAAGGCAGCTATTTGATTAAAATGGGAATGTAACTGAATGTATCATTATATTTATGGAAACTCATACATATTATTAATTTAAAATTTGATGTCAGCATGTTAAGGGAACCATTACATTAAGGGAAATAAAAGGAATAATTACAGTAGGGCAAATTTACATGCTAGTCTCGTTTGTCGTAGTTGTAAAGGACTTTAATTCTTATTCCTGAAAGTAGAAAACACGGGGTTGAAATTTCTATTTGATGATTTTATTTCTCTCACAAGCTAAACACCCATTGGTAATATGTGAAACTGTGATTTGAGGGTAACAAACACTGAAATTTTCCTTGTAAATATAGCAAAGAAATATGAGGATATTTACATTTTCTATTGACGGAAAATATGCTTATATTTCCTAAAATGCATACTGTTAACTTGTGTTACTCAGAAGATATGTAAATGTTCCCTCCATTAATGGTAAGTGGGTATGCTGTCATTTCTATGAGATATCCAACAGGACCAAGTTGAGGGAATAAGAAAGAGACTTGAAGCGAAGCATAACACATTCATTCACTCGAGTAAATAGTGTAAAGAGTTTTAGCTGAACTTGATTTGTTGAGATTTATAAAACATAAGTTTTCTCGATAAAAATAAATTAAGATTGAAATTTTAAAAAAAATCCCATCCATTTAGGTGGAACTCTTGCCATCCACATGACGAAATAGTATATTATAATTAGTATGGAATATCAATCCAATCCCTCCATCAATTAGCTCAAGCATTTAGGTAAAATGTTCAAATTAGCCAGTACGTGTTATTTTTTATTTCTATTAATGGCGAATCTTTTTGAATTATAATTAATGTGTGCCATTGTATTATTTATATGATTTTTGTTCCCAAACTTAGATATCCCATATATATCTACTTACTCAAAGTGTTGTGAGCAAAGTTGCAGTTTTTAGTGAAAAGATTTTTGATTTTGGAAAATGTAAGGGGAATATAAGGTACTGAGATAAAATTACCCCTTGAACTCTGAATTTATGTTTAGGTTTTACTCCCTTATATTGTATTATTCACATAGTGCTTGCCATTGTCTAGCTAAATACAGCGTTTTGAATATGGCCTTCTAATTAATCCAAGTAGAAATTTCTGTAGTTTGTTAATGATTGTAAATTATTACCATAATCTGATACTTGGTGGCTATTGGGTTTAGGTGTTCCACTGACTAAAGTCATATCATAACATTTAAGCAATCAGTAGACTTGATTAAATCAAGGGACAATCTGTTCCAGGATTTGAACCTAGTTAGGCTTAAATTGTAGCTTTATACAGCAATAAAGGACACGAAGATAAGTCATGCAGGGCATATGTCCTGATACATGGTAGTAGATATACATAAACATTTTTTGAACATATATGTATGTATCTGCTCTTGATTGAACTAAGTTTCAAAGTCATTTGTGTGTACCATAATTTTGTCAATTTCATTGGAGAGTATTTTTGATTGATGTATTTTTGCTGTTGAAAATGATTTTCAGGACTTCAATAGCTGTGTAAATAAAGGGAGAGATTTGGAAGTTTCTCGAGTTAGGATGAATTGTTCATGTGTCACGATATTTTTCAAAAAAGGGTGTGAACTACCCGGATAAATTGTTATTTACAAATTACACCTTTTTGTGGAATATATTTTTTATGCTTTATGGCTTGAATATAATTTGCACAAATGAAAATTGAGTATGCAATTTGTAAGAAATAATCTTACTTGTGTTTTATTTATAATTGATGGCTTACAAAGTACAATTTTCAGCTTTACAATGTGCAAAAATCTATGCATGAAAAATGCTGATTCTTTTTCATATTTACTCCATAAACATGTAATACTTTTGATTAGGTTATAACCTTCTATTGAGCTTGTCAATTCCACTATTAAATGATTTTCAGAAAGCCTTGTAGTGTAGAGTACTTATTTAATGCTATGGTCATAAGTAACATGGTTTGATATCTATTTGAATAGTGCCAATAACTAATCTTTTCGTACTTCTTTTTCAATAAAATGTGTGTTGCTCGGTATAAAATGTATTACTGAAAGTGTATTGTTGTTTGTATAGAAAATGGATAGTTTATTTTTTGTAGTATGAAGTCTTTTAGATGGGAATTTGCTGAAAACAAGCTAGGATTAATTAAACTGTTTTACAGCCTTTATAGCAATGTTGTAGGAATGAGCAGTTGCCACACAAGCAGAAAATGTATTTCCCAGTATTAGTTGTCAGGTCATTTTTGGCAATTTGAACTAACTGAATACAGTGTGATACTTATAGTCAGCCAATTAGATCAGTATTCAAAGAATTTATTGATCTCATAGCTTGTAGATTGATAAAAAAACTATTTTTTTCTAACAATATGTCACCATTTTTCTTATGGTTCAGAATTTGTGAATATTCACTTTTGCAGTGAGGTACATACATTTGTAGTTAAACAGTAGATCTGTGATTATGAATCATGTTTTGGAAAACAATTGTTTGTTTAATTTCCTTAATGAAAGTCTTGCTTAATGTGTCCCTTTCTTCTAATTATTATGGGTGAGTTTTGAAAAAATGTACTACTTAAAAAATCATAAGAGAAAATAGATAAATGTAATTTATACTCCTGTCACAATTGCTACCAAATATGATAGTTTCTGTAGTAAGAGATAGGGTACATGCATGTTGTTCCATGTTGTCATGCATTACCATCTTGAAGCATTATTTATTAAGGAAATTGTTATTGGTCATACTCTATGCAGTATATAATTAAGTATTACATTTTGAACTACAGTAAATATTTATGCTAATTATGGCCTCTTTGTCAATTGACTAACTTTCAATGTTCCTATTTCCATCGACCTTTCAAAAACTGTTTGTTCAACTGTTATGTGCTGTTTAAGTTACTTTTGGTGTCCGGGTTAAATTCTTTGATAGTTATAATGGAGAGACATTTTATTAGTATTGACTCTTGTGTTACCTTTTTCCATTTCATGAATTTTGTTTAGTGTGATAAAATGCTTTCATGTATTACTAAATTAATAAATGTTTGCATAATAAAGAAAATGTTGTCATTTGAATATGTTAAGACTACCTTAATTAATTTTTCTTATAAAAAATAATAATTAGCATCCTGGTGTCTCAGAATACTAAATATACTTCCTAGGGGTGGGATTTGGGTAATAGTATCAAGATAGTGCCTTCAGAAGGGATATTAGCTTGTTTAGATGAGTGAAAATAGCCTCAAGTATTATTAGGCTCCAGATTTCCTAATGACTTGATGATGAAAATGGACCAAAATTGACTAGACGTGCGCCATGACTGCCAAATGCTCATTGAAAACCAACCACTACCAGCAAACCCAAAATATTCACTGCAAGCAGTTGTCACCACCAACTGTCATCAGGTGGTACAGATGTTGAAAATGCTGGTAACTTTGCAGTTCATGTTTTTCATTTGCCATTAGGTTAAATCATCTTGGATAACAAAAACCATCATGGGCCGTGTAAGTCATTTTAGATAGCCTAATCAAGAGATAAATATATTAACCTTGCATGTACTATTGCTTCTTGGAATGTGAGAGATGTAAATTGAAACCTACAAGATTGTTGAATAAGCTGATTCTGAGGTGGATGAGTATCGTATATGTATGTAACTAAGCCAAAGGGATGTGATGTTGTTGAAACTAGTTGATATGGTTTGACATACGAGGGTCATCCGGAAAGTAGTACCCGTTCGTGCCGCATGAAGTGCTGACGACGCGAGTAGCCGCTGGACGAGGTCAGATAGCTTCAGTGGCTTGTCTGCCTTCTCTGAGCCGAGTTGCGTGACGCTAGCATTGCCTGTGTTGTTTCTGTGATTGTTTACAATGTTTAAAAAAATTGAGAACGCCGCCAGTTGTGAAGTGAGGGCAGTGATTAAATTCCTCAATGCAAGAAACGTTCGCCCATGTGATATTCATCGCCAATTAAAGGAGGTGTATGGAGACAATGTAATGGACGAGTCGTCTGTTCGGCGGTGGTGTCGCAACTTCAACATGGGGAGGGGGAACACACACGACGATGAGCGTTCGGAGAGACCGTCTGTCATTACAGACCAACTGGTGAGCTCAGTTGACGAATTCGTGAGGAACGATCGGCGCGTCACAATTGATGACATCTGTGAGCATTTTCCCAATGTTTCTCGAACAATTGTTCATGAAATTGTTAAACACCATCTGCATTATGCAAAAATTTGTGCAAGATGGGTCCCTCGCGTATCTCAATGAGCTGGCGGCGAAGGACTATGCAGCAGGAATACAGAAACTTGTCACACGTTATGACAAATGCCTTAATTTGCTTGGAGATTATGTTGAGAAGTAGTTTAAAGTATCCTCTTTCAAATAAAATTTTTTATGTTTGTTAATATTTACTTTTGTCTTTTTATTTCACGAACGGGTACTACTTTCCGGATGACCCTCGTAGTTGCCAAGGATTACAATAAGATAAAAAAAAGTGACTAAAGTATTAGCCATTTTATTTTTTGTAGTAGTCTTTGGGATATTAGTCAAAATCTGTTAGGAATATGATGAAAATAACCCAGGATTAATTTGGTAACTGTTTTACAAATTTTATAGTAATATTGTAGGATCATACCAGGTACTACTACTACCATAAATCTTGCAATCATTTGTGTAGAGAAGGGTATGGACCTGGGAGGAAATAAGTCGGGAAGGAAGATCATTAACGAATAAATTGAAAAGATATGGACCAAGGACACTGCCCTGGGGAACCCCAGACGTGACAAGAGAAAGAAGCATCTGAGAGTATCACACGCTAGGTTCTGTGAGTGAGAAATCTAGAGAGAAGACTAAGGAACATACCATGTATGCCGAACTGTTGGCTGAGTTTATGAAGGAGAAGTTGATGATTCAGGGCATCAAAAGCCTTGGAGAAGTCAAGGTAGATGTATCAAGTTGACTTGATTTGTCTATTGCCATGACGGCATGGTGCTGAAAGACAGCGAGATTTGTCAGGCATGGTCTGCCTGGGAGGAAACCATGCTGCTGGGAAGATAAAAAGGGAGAGGTGAAATAATGAATCCTGTTGAGAATAATACGTTCACAAATGGAAGACAGGATTGGAAGCAATGAGATAGGGCGATAGTTTGATACATCATTCTTGGGACCTGTTTTATGTATCGGAATGATATTGGCACATTTGCATTGAGGAGGGAAGGTTCCTTGGAAAAACAGCGATTTAACTAGATAGCTAAAGGTTGTGAGAGGGCTGATGTGCAATTGCAAATAAATTTAGGGCCGAGAGCATCTGGGCCAGGTGAGAGGTGGTGGTCTGGGGAGTCTGTCTGTTAGTGGGATAGGGAATGGACAGAGGTAATACTGAGGTTAGAAGCAGGCTGCAGGCAATCGGAAAAGAATTTTAGGAAGGGGTTGGGTCTCTCTGATTCTGCGGCATTTTTGGTACCATAGGAGCTTTGGGAATTTGAGGACGATTATGGTGCTGATTGATGAAGGACCAGAATTTTTTGGGGCTAGAGGAAATATCGGAGGAGACAGTCTGTGCGTAGTTTTCCTAGTCACGGCAAATGAGGAATTTGGAATATCAGCGGAGATCAACGAATGATCGGCACGTTTCCACATTTGGGATGGCCTTATGGAGGTACCAAGCGCAATTTTTGTTACCCAGGACATGTATGGTATCCTGTTTAAACCATGAGGGGAATTTTTATGTCTTAGGCTTAACTAGAGGAAGTCTTTTATGACGGCCTCAAGGACAGTGTGAAAGAATTCCACTCCTTCTTTAGGGGATAATGAGGAAAGGATGCTCCAGGGAATAAGGTCGAGGAAGCGGTTGACATCCTCTCAGTGAACCTTCGCCCAGGCAAGAAAGGGCTTAGATGGAGTGGGAGGAGCCCCGCGGGATTTCCAGGAGCCAAGGAAGAAGAAATGGGCATCAATAGACTGGTGGTCGGAGTCAAAAATGTTTCTGGCAGGGGTGATTGCCTTGGGCACAGCAGTCGAGAGCAGGTAGTCCAGGGTGCTCTTGAGATAGTGTTGTGGGAGTTGGAGTGCATTCACAAAATGTTCAATAAAAAATTTGTCATAGGCATTGAGTGGGTGGCCGTTCGTGGGAAATTCCCAGCGTAAGTAAATTAAAATCACCCACAAGAATTACAGGTCCCAGATTTATGGCCCGAAACACTGAGTTGAGGCAACTTTCAAGTACACTCAAGTCACTTGCAGGAGTAAGTAGGAATATGTGGACAAGCTAACGAAAAATTATGATTAATTGGAAGAGTTCTGGGTAAGTGTGATGAATAGGTCAAAGAGAAATGTTATCTTTCACTGGTTAGGCCTCATTTGGAAAATGTTGCTAGTATATGGGTATTACGCGTGCAGCGTAGAGGAGCTAGTTACTCCAATAAACTTATTGGTGTGTTCAAAATATTATTGGAGCTAGGCTGGGAATCACTCACAGAGAGAAGGTTAAACTACAGGTTAAGTCACTTGCATAAATTGTAATCGTGTCTCTTTAGTAATGGTGTTGAAATTGTATTATTACCGCCATCATACCATGGTAGGAGAGATCATGCCATTAAAATTAGAGAGATTAATTTGTAGAATAGATAGATTTAAGATGCCATTTTTTCCAAGATGATAAGAACTCAGAATAACATTGGTCGAGCGCGGTAGGGTCATATTCGGGTCGAAATTAGTCTGGTTTGTATTCACCCCCTGCCACACACCCTAGCAGTGGCTTGCAGCAAACTAAAATAGCTATCTAAAAATATCTTATAATGGAATTTAATAAGATACCCTTAATCAAACGGCTGATTGCTCTTCCGCCTTTATCGTTTTTTATATAATGTTATTCGGTTGAAATTTCAATGTCTCTTCTATGGTTGGGGCACATATTTACTGCCATGTGGTAACTTATTCCTTTTATTATTCATTCTTCTTAATTCTCTTCTCTTCTAATTTTCATTCAAACTTAAATTCATAGTTTCTATAGTCAACACTTTTTCGGGTATGCTCGTTACTAACAAATTAAATAATTAGTCAACATTGGTCTGGTGTATATCCACCCCCTGCCTCACACCCTAGCGGCGGCTTGCAGGGTGCTATGATATCAAAAAATTGCGGTGATGCTGAAATAAAGAAAAAAAGTGTTAAAATGGGGGTAAAGACAGATACCTGCCAGTCGCTATTGCATTCCTTAACGTAGATTGCCATGCGTCAACTTATCACTTCACCAATGTGGATGATAATGTTCTTTATTTCAGCATCACTGCTATTATTTGATATTTAAGCACCCTGCAAGCCGCTGATAGGGTGTTTGGCAGGGGGTGAATAAACACCAGATTCATGTTGACTAATTATTTAGTGTTAGCAACGAGCATACATGAAAACGTTTCGACAATAGAAACTATGAATTTAAGTTTGAATGAATATTAGAAGAGAATTAAGAAGAATGAATAAAAAAGAGGAATTGGTGAGAACTTAGCAGAAAATACTGTTTTCCCTATCCGAAAAAAGAAGCCTAAAAGAAAAATTTACTTGCTTATAGAAGGGGACTGTAAAGGCTTAAAATTCGTGCTACAGAATCATTTTTTTAAATTTTAAGGAAGATAGTAAACACCGAAATACTGAGGATACATGGAACATTCGGGTCATGATTAGTCATGTGAGTGAGACCCCTTGCCATAAAGCCTATCGGTGGCTTGCAGGGTACCAAAAATTACTATAAATACTAAAAATCTGTGGCAATGATCCTAAATTTATCTATAGCTTAATTTAGAGACCCACTATTTGACGCACACATTGGCCTGCACTTAAATCACGAAGCAACCTGGAGTCGTTGAATATCCTACCCGCTATGCAACTGTAACTGAAAAGAAGAAATATTGGGTGACTCATAAATTGAGAGGGCATTTATAACTTCAGTGGTTAGAGTTTAGTGTGTTAGATAACACTGTGTTCCATTTTTCTCTTACTCACCGAGATGTGACCCCTCCCCCACACTTATGAGAGAACCTTCTGAATCGCTTCTGAGATCTTACAAAGGCTCACAAGAGTACAATTGAAAATGGGTAAAATTGAAGTGGCGAGGCTATAATGTAAGTCCCTGTGTCTCCGGCTAGAGCGGTAGATATAGTCGGGCAGTCTCCTACCATCATCCATGGAAGTAATGTACCATTCTTTGCAACCTTTGGAAGATACACATTGAAACCGTCATTGAAGAAATGCTATTTCCCTTCCCATATTTGCAAAATTATTTTCAGGTATCGAGGATTCAACTTCATGGCAATATGCTTGTTAAGTACGAGGTGTTTGGAAAGAAAATATTGAATTCTGTTTTGAGCACCACATTGAAAATTATAAAAAGTATCACAGTGAGCATGCTGCATTTTTCTACCATGATTCTACTCGCTACCCTGCAGGTTAAGCTAGGTTGTGTAGCTAGGGGTTGTTACACACCAAGTATGCGACATCAAAAGTTAAGTTTTGTGAATACACACTAAGACTTTCACGTTGTACCATCTGGGTATGAATTTGACTTCTGAGCGTGTGTTCTGAAGGAAGTGATTCCACGTATCCTCATTATTTCGGTGATAATAATCTTTCTTAAAATTTGCAAATTGACTCTGTAGCATGGATTTTAGGCCATTATTGTGCCCTTCTTCAAACAAGTTAATATTTCTTTTAGGCCTCTTATTTCGCACACTATTTAGGGAGAACTTAGAATTTTTTGCTTGGTGTACAATAAATGAAGGTTAAGAGATAAAACGAGGATATAATCAGAGTTACTTTGGCTGAGAAAATTTTCAATACTCACACTTCAATTTGAAATTAAGCGTGTCCCCTCTTTAAATGAGAAAGCATCTAGGGTACACTTCAGGAAATACAAAATCTATCCTCTTTATAAGTTTGGAAGAGATAGATTGACAATGTCATTATTCCCATAAACGAGAAGGGATCAGAATAACATCAAAACGCGCAATAAGAGGAAAGAATTTATATTTTTTCATTCTTAGTAGCCTATTGTGTTCTTTATATCTCACCAAGCGTTAATTATTGTCCTTCTCTTTAACTACAGTTCCTCTCGAATGCATTGATGATGAGGAGAGGAGCTATTCCGGAAACCGGAGAATTGAAAAGTTGTCTTGCGCAGTGGTGGAGGAAAGTTAGTGCTGTGGCGAGGGATGGGAGATGCAAAGGCAAACCTCCTCCCCGTCCCCAGCAAGTATCAGGTTCTATCGGAGGATAGCCCAGCGGTATCTATAGCCCCTAGCTCCACCCCTGTGACAGTACCACCCAGAAGGAACCGTCAGAGAGGGAAGGGGGGATTCTGGTGATGGGCAGCAATAACGACAGACAGGTGATGGTCCCTTTGCGGGAGAGGACAGACCATGAAGGTGTGAGACAGTGCCTGCTGGCATGGGGCATACCTAGTGGCGGCGTTCACCAGGTGATGAAGGCGGTTGTAGCGGTGGCTGTGGGCATGAAGTGTTCCAGACTGCAGGTCGTGGCTCATGTATCCTGCAAGTCATCACTAAGGTAATATAGTAATCATCAAAATACTGAGGATACGTGGAATTCCTTCCTTGAGATCATGTGCTTAGTAGTCAACAAGTTCATTCCCAGTAAATTTATAGATGGTAACACGAAACCTAGATGGTCCAACGCATAAGTAATATATGCATTGCGATGTCAAAAGCCATGTCACGCCAAGATGAAAAATATTAGGGATGATATCGCTAGCAACAAAAATAATGAGATCAGTTATGATTACAAGATATGTTGGGTGAATAACAAGACTGAATTTTGGAAAGCGCTAAGCGAATCCAAAAGGAAATGTTAGCGGAAAATTTGAAAGAAAATCCGAAAGCATTTTGGTCATACCTCAGAGAGGTTCAGGGAAATAAGTCAACTGCTAATTCACTCGAAACTGATAAAGGCGAAAGAGTAATCAGCACTTTGGAAAAGGCTAACTTATTTAATTTCCTTCTTTCAAAGCATCTTCACCAATATCTCATCAAATGCCTCTGACAGCTTATGAAATCGTGCCGGTCAACCGATGACCGAAATTGAAATATCATATAATGGAATAGAACGTTTGCTGCAAAATATTAAGCCTAATAAATCCTCTGGGCTCGATGAAATACCCACTCAAATATTTTAGGATCTAGCTTCGGACTTATCGCCTTATCTGGAAATAATATTTCAGATGCCGGTGGTAGATCTTAAGGTTCCCAGAGATTGGAAAACGGCTGAAATACACCAATATTTAAAAACGAAGACAAGGAGGAACCGAGCAAATACAGACCCATTTCCCTCACATCCAGTTATGGGACATATAGTTGCTAGTTCGATCATGAGACATCTCAAATGAAAGAGATGAGAGAAAAATCAGCACGGTTTCCAAAAGGGTTGATCCTGCGAGAGACAACTTGCGCTTTTTGTTCACCTATATATCACCCATATCCTAACATTGGGAGAGAGCAATGTTTCAGTGGATGCGATTTTTCTAGATTTTTAAGAAAGCATTCGATTAAGTACCTACCTCATATCAAACTATTCGTAAAGCTAGAAGCATATAGCATAGATAAAAATATCCAGGGTTGATTTAATGACAGTTTGAATGATCGGGTACAAAGAGCAGTGATATATGGAGTTAGCTCAAATGCAGTAGAAGATACTTCGGGTGTCCCCAGGGAAGTGCTATTGTACCTGTTTTATTCTTACTTTATGTGAACGACATCGACTCCGTAGTCACTGGTAAGATACATTTATTTGCCGACAATGCAGTGGTTTACCATGATATCCATGATCCTGAGGACACAGCTTTATCAAATGACCTTAATACTATTCAACGCTGGTGCGACACTTGGCAATTAGAATTAAACTTATAAGTGCATAGTCATAGATTTTTGGAAGAAGAGTAATTCCTTCTTTAATGCCTACTGCATCGGAAGCATTGAAATGGAATGTGTAGACTCAATTAAATACCTAGGAATTACAGTCATTCACGATCTCTCTTGAGTGAACACATAGGGGGAACATGTGAACACGCTAATAAAAAATTAGGATTAATTAGAGGAGTATTAGGTATATGTCATGAAAAGGTCAAAGAGACAAGTCATCTTTCACTGGTTAGGCCTCATTTAGAATATGCTGCAAGTATATTGGATCCTCATGAAGTTGGATTAATTGCTGAATTGGATCACATGCAGTGTAGTGGAGCTAGATTTGTAAAACATTATGATAAACTGAGTAGCGTATCCAAAATATTACACAGCTAGGCTGGGAATCAATCATGAAGCGAATGTTAAATTACATATTGAAGCCCTAGCATGAATTGGAAGGATGTTCCTTTAGCCCTGATGCTGAAATGGTATAATTAAATTCATCGTACTATGGTAGGAGAGATCATGTCAATAAAATTAAAGAGAGTAAGTGTAGAACAGATGATTTCAGATATAATTTTTTCCACAAACAATAAGGGAACAATAATATTGTGCGACCGCGGTAGGGTAATATTAGGGTCAAAATTATTAGCGTCTATTCACCCCCTGCCATACACACTAGCGGTGGCTAGTAGGGTCCTTTTATCAATAAATAAAATATTGAAAAAATGCAAAATTGGACTACATTTGCATGAAAAAAATTTTTTTAAAAATTGGGTTCCATTATATTCCTGATATTCTTATACGAGGGTCATCCGGAAAGTAGTACCCGTTCGTGAAATAAAGACACAAAAGTAAATATTAACAAACATAAAAATTTTTATTTGAAAGAGGATACTTTAAACTACTTCTCAACATAATCTCCAAGCAAATTAAGGCATTTGTCATAACGTGTGACAAGTTTCTGTATTCCTGCTGCATAGTCCTTCGCCGCCAGCTCATTGAGATACGCGAGGGACCCATCTTGCACAAATTTTTGCATAATGCAGATGGTGTTTAACAATTTCATGAACAATTGTTCGAGAAACATTGGGAAAATGCTCACAGATGTCATCAATTGTGACGCGCCGATCGTTCCTCACGAATTCGTCAACTGAGCTCACCAGTTGGTCTGTAATGACAGACGGTCTCCCCGAACGCTCATCGTCGTGTGTGTTCCCCCTCCCCAGGTTGAAGTGGCGACACCACCGCCGAACAGACGACTCGTCCATTACATTGTCTCCATACACCTCCTTTAATTGGCGATGAATATCACATGGGCGAACGTTTCTTGCATTAAGGAATTTAATCACTGCCCTCACTTCACAACTGGCGGCGTTCTCAATTTTTTTAAACATTGTAAACAATCACAGAAACAACACAGGCAATGCTAGCGTCACGCAACTTGGCTCAGAGAAGGCAGACAAGCCACTGAAGCTATCTGACCTCGTCCAGCGGCTACTCGCGTCGTCAGCACTTCATGCGGCACGAACGGGTACTACTTTCCGGATGACCCTCGTATCAGGAGAGATCAATGTTCCTGTGGATGCAATTTTTCTAGATTTTAAGAAATCCTTAAACAAAATACCTCTTAGCAAACTACTCACAAAGGTAGAGGCATATGGCATAGATAAAAATGTCCAGGGATAGGTTGAAGACTTTTTGAATGGTTGGGTACAAACAATAGTCAGAGATGAAGTTAGCTGTATTGCAGTAAAGTCACTTCAGGTGTTCCCCAGGTTATCAAACCTCTTTTATTTCTTTTTATGTTAACAACATTAATTCTATGATTAATTGTAAGATGTTTATTTGCCAACAATGAAGTAGTTTATAGAGATATCCATAGAATCTAGGTACATAAAATATTATTATGATAAAAAGAGAAGTGTATCAAAAGAATTAGAGAAGCTTGGTTGGGAAACACAGAGCAAAGGTTAAATTACAGATTAAATATCTTGTACATAACTGTAGGATGTCTCTTCAGCGACTATGCTGAAAATGTATTATTAGCCCCATTCTATCACAGAAGGAGAGATTATATCAATAAAAATTAGGGAGATTAAGTATAGAACATAGACCATTACATGAAGAACATATTGTATTTTTCCTTGGTTCTTTTTTTTGGTACTACTAGTTTCAATGCTTAGATGTCAACATCAGGTACCTGATGATAACGCCTAAGCATTGAAACTATTATAACTAAAATAAAGAACAGTGGAAAAATACATTCTGTTCTTCATATAATAAACATGAACTTCCACAAAGTTGAGCCAGAAACCATTGAATACATAGAATATATAATTTAAGATTTCATGTTTTTAATTCAATGGCAGGGGAAGTACACTTAAGATCACAAAATTTTCTAAGTAACTTTTATCGAAAATTGGACAGAAAATATTAAAATTTTTCTTCTTAGCAGTAAAACTAGCCACACCGCGTGAGTTAAATATAATGAAGAGATGCACTAAGTTGCAATTGCAGTTACACTAAGTTGCAGTCATTGCAATAGTTTTTATATTATTTAGGAGATTAGTTTCTGTTTAATAGTTTTTAATGAGCTGCATGACAGCAAATGAATGAATTCACCAAAAGTTCTAATAACAAATTGACATTTCCCCACCATACTTTTATTGACAGTGGTAAAATCCATGTTATTGGTGGCCTCATTATTTTGTAATGCAGCTTCATAATTGATCCCCTCGATATTGATATTTCTGCTAGAGGATAATGCTCTCCTGTGGTGAGCACCAAGCCAAGAAAATTTCTAATTTCGAATCATGTAGGCAGGGAGATTTGTCATAACTGAGCATGTTTTTGAATTTCTGGCAAGGTCCTAAATCGCAAAATCAATATTTTTAGTTGGGAAGAAAAATTCTCATTGCTTAAAATGGGTTCCCTCCTCAAGGACTTTTTTACTCTTAGATCAAAATGCTCCAGAGTTCAAAGAACCACCAAGGTCTTCTTTTGCTTGCTGCCAGGCATTATGGATCAAGCAGAGGAGTGGTAGCTGATTCTGTGCAACCTGAGAAAATACACATCAGTAAGTTTAGTCCAAACTATTTGTCCCTATTCAGTAACATCCATGGATGACCTCTGACAAGGGCAATTTTGGGTAGTTACCACATTAAGCCTCACATTTTACAATCATGAAACCTGTGGTGCCAGCAATAATCCTTAATTATCCCTCATATCAATTTTAAGACTAGAAAGTAATAAAATTAGTCAAAATAATTATTAGAAACTGCTGCCAAAAATAGCCACATTTCTCCACCTTGACAAATGGCCTGTTCACCAAATTTGCCAGTGTCTATTTTATCAAATCATATTCTCTGTCTTGTCTAACATTTCCACTTAACGTACCCTCCTAACCTTTCTGAACTCCTTTGTACTCTCCCGTAACCCCATGGCTGGCATCCTACACCTGGCAAACAAGAGATAGATTATGGGTTAATATGAAAATATCCCAATTTAGTTTTTTGAAAGTGCCCTTTTGATTTAAATTTAAAGTATTGTCTATTTTCGTCATTAATAGATTGGATTATTTTGTATAGCGTGCAAGAACTGGTTTTGGCAATTTTGAAGCATAGGTAACACCCTTCTTTTTAATATCACTTTATTCTCCAACAAAAATTTAGATTAATATTGTTATTATGACTTAAAATTATGTCAAACACAATAATGGATAGCATTATTTCAGGTTCAGACCATGAAGCCATTGATCTCATCATATTGCATGCAGAAAAGAATGTTTGCTGGGTTCCTTTTCCTCCTTCATTTAGATGCATACATTTTGGTTGAATACAAATATTGTCCATGATTAGTTAAATGATAGTTAAATACTCCTATCATTGAATTATTTTCACTCAACATTTCCATGGCTATAGTAATGTTTAATCTTTGGTGGGCTTATAATACATTGAAATTGATGCACAGAATATAGATCTAAAGGTTATACTATACAAGTCCCATTATTGGAAAGGTTTCTTGCATAATCATACACCATCAAAATGTGTTCTTAATAAGCCAACTTTGCAAAAAATAAATGGTATGTTTTAAAATTTTAACCTATTAATTCAGAGCTTTTCATGCTCATGAATGGACAACAAGTATCCAAGCTTGATGAGTCACATAATTAATGATATATAGTCCAATGCAAAACCATGTAATTTTAATAAATATTCATTTCAAAATTGATTTAACAGATTAACTATTTACATTTTAAATAAATACTGGTTGAAATTACTCTGGATTTTTAAGAACAGAAGCAGTTTGCAATCTGGAGTAATCTCTTAAGCTGGCCTAGGACCTGTCCTCAGTCCTAGGTGTAAAATGTGAAGTACTGGCAACAATGGAATTTGATACAATTTGTATTTATTGCTATTAAAATTTTACAGTCTTTCTCGTAGTTCAGGACGATCCTTCTATGTGCAAGTTCAAAAATATGAATTTCCAGTTAAAAATTTTCAAAGTTGTACACTGTCTCAAGTTAACCATTACATTCACTCTAATAGGTATGAAAGATGACATTATATCAGAACAAAGCCACATGTTGAAGATTTAAGATGTTCTTATGAATCAAATGAAAAGCAACCTCACTTCTCCAAAAAGTAATTTGTGAATGGTTACAACTTAGCCGATCTTAACGGTAACCAATTACATTTACCCCGTACTTTCCCAGTCATAATCACAAGGGTATAAAATCCAATAGATTATTTGGATTTTATATCCCCAGGGATTATTTTTAAGTTACCTGCATCTCCAGGGGTCTATTATGTTAAACTAAATCCAGTTTGCAATATGCAAGCAACCAGTTACATTTATGCATATTAAAATTGAGCCTTGTAAAGGAAAGTGTTATATTTATATGCCTTGGTATTATATTTCATATAGAAAAAAATTTTCATTTTATATGCAATGGCTTAGGCCCAAAATAATAACAATAGAAGAGAGAGCATACTGAAACCACACCAAAAATGTTTTCAAAGGTTTTTATTTCAGAACATAATTAAAAGGTTCAAAATAAAATGCAATTTTTACCAAGGAGAATAATAAGATCCCTTCACAATTGGTAGTTTCAAGACAACATAGGTGGTTTTACATTTCATTTGACCATATTTTCACCAAGTAATACATGGGGAATAAAATATTTTCCCACTTTAATTAGATAAATTTTATGAGAACTTGATAGAAGTACACATCTAATTGACAAATATTTTCCAATTCAACTGAGGAGAAAGACCCTATGAATAAGCCCATAAAAATTCTTAGTCAATGTTTACCCCATATCCATAGGTAGTTCTTCATGTATGCTACCTATCTACACAGACTTTTTCAATGTTATTTCACTTAATGCCTCTCCTAAACAACAATCAGTACATCAGCAACCAAGCCATCCACTTTGACATCATGTTTTGTCAGGACTGGTTGGCCTAATATTTCAACTATATATGTAGTAGCGAACTCGTGCCTGAATCTTTTCTGGATAAATTATTAATTTTCCCTGTGTATTTCTAAAAGGGAAAAGATATTCCAATCTTAGCGCTTTCACTCACCTGTACAGCACACTCATCTACCATTTTCTTAGTGGACCCCCAATATCCTCACAATTCTTCTTCCACCCTATTAGCTAGTTGATTTCTTCGCGCATTCTTCATTTTCCCCTCTAGCATAGCTCCCCAATAACTTCTTTGGCAATCAAGCTTTTTCAGCACTTTTCCTACCATTTTGTTTTCATGTCAGAGTTCTTTCAGATGCTCCCATCCCCAAGCCAACACCAAATGTTCGGCTACATTCTGTTACTCCTTTCCCAAACAGTTGAAGCCTTTACTTTCCATTTTCTCCCTCCTTCAATTTGACTTCAGGGGTACTAACTCAAGTGCAACAGCTGTTCCTTAATCTTTTCCCAACCAAAATACAAGTGATTTCACGGAATCCCACAGTATTTCCCAAGTATACCAACATCTAATTCATGTTAGCTGTATCTCTCCTGCATATTTCTTTCATTTGCTCCCCAGAGTAATGCTGTGGTCCGAAATCATATTCCCCTACCCTTCATAAACAACATGCTACAATTTCCATTTACTTCTAGTTGCTGGTATAAATGGTTGACTTCTTCCTCCTTTCTTGTTGGCATTTAGACCTACATAAAAACCAATTTCATTGACTTAGCTTTGACCTGTATTTATACAACAAATCTTTCAACTGATCAATGCTTACTTCTTTTCTTTATCCTCAATACTATTGGTATCCCTCACCAGCTTTCTTCCCCCATTAATTCACATCATCTTTCTTAGTACAGCCTCTCTCCACATCTTGCTTTGTCCGAAAACCTCCTGCCCACAATATTGTCCCAAAAACCGAAGTCCCCATTCTAACAATCTTAGTTCTCTGCTGACAATAAGTAGACCAAATTAGGTGAGACTAGCTTTTTGTGAAAAGGGAATTTTTTTGGAATTTACCATATTTGTTTTTAGGCTTTAGCAACCCTGGGTGCTTAAAGTTTACTTGACATTTGGTACTATTATTTAAGTAGCTCAAGTTTGATCACTTAAATGCATGCACTAAAAATAACAAAAATAGAATATTAAAAACAATGCCACCAAGGAATACCCATGCTATTAACTTTTACACCAGTCATGGGCCATTAACTATTACGTAAAACTTACAAATCAGCATGTTCATATTTAGACTTTTTCAGCATTTTCCCATTAAGACATTTCATCCCATGCATGGCCAGGTAGATTTGTATGATCATTGTTATCCACAACCATGAACTATTTTTGCCATTTCATCCATTCAAAAAGTTTTTGCCTCTACATTCAATTATGCAAAATTTCTTTTGATAAAATTGAAATATTCTGATCACATAGAGCTAAAATAAAAAAATTGAAATGCAACATCACTTACCTGAATATCACACGTCCTTGACAGCAACCAGAATGTCTAATAGATTTGGTTTCCAATTGAGTGTTATTCTATTTAATGTCAATGTTATACTTTAGATTATTTTAAAGGATTTAAAATCTTTGGAATCAGATTCAGTCTTTGAATGTGGTCAAGTTTGACTTTATCCATCACAACTCTTCTCATATTTAAAATTCATTACAAAAATGAATGTAAGTCTGATAAAGAAATAATGATAACATTGACAAGTCAAGACATGACATTACCTACTTTTCCAATAAGAAAGAAAAATGTATCCCTAAATAAAATGTCAGACCAAAAAAACTCGTATTTAATCATTGACCCTTGGTAAAAATTAACAAACATTATAAATAATTTTCAACACCATAAGATAGTTTTCATCACATGTTTCTGTTTTATACAAAATACACATTTTTTCATTTCAAGGTATCTATTTTCTCCAATGGCGAGGCAAAGATGCACCAAATTAGAAAAACAATACAGCATGAATTCATTATAAAAATTGGCCATTCACATTTTATTTACACTACTTAAGTGGATTTGACAACATTCTAAGCACACTGAGGCGAATTGTAGTTGAAAATAAAGTCCAATGTTGGAATGTTCACATAACATGCCCCCACTAAGCCTGGGCAGGCTTAATGGTTGGCACACATGAATTGAAGTATATTGAAACTGAAATACAAATACCTTCATTTACCCTATTTGGATGGCAATCATTTGATGTATAAGGTATCAGCCAAATTTGCACCTAGATTTTGTGATGCAGAATCATAATTGAATGTGAAAATATTCCCTGTAAACTCCATACAAAACTATATGGAATCAATAAAAACTTACATAAATTTCATAAATTATTCTTCCACTGCAAATGAAAGTGTGGAAAATGGTCAAACATATTAAATGATATTTCTCATAAAAATGCTAAACAATCAAGGCATTACATAAATACTACTCAGGTACAAATTAGTTATGTTGTAATACATTACAACAACAGTTTAAAAAGTTTTGGTTTATTACACATGCAATGTGCCATGGTGAAAATGGATACAGTTAAGTACAGAATCTATGGCTGCAGTATTGGAAAGCTTTCCCTTTGAAATACAAAGCCTCTTCTAAACCAAGTTACTTATACAAAAATAACTCTCATGTAGGATTCTTCTTTCCACAGGAACAGATTCTATGCTCTATCCCCAGAGATTCTGTCTTAGAAAATATTTACAATGAACAAGATGGGCATTAAATACACATTGGCACACTTCACATGACACTTTTATAACATAAAATTGACCAGTTATAAAACACAGAATTATGATAACACACACTGGATAAAATACAGATTTACAAAATGATACACATGATTAAGACTGTTTAAAAATTCCATAAGAATCATTAATGACACACAGTTTCATCAATATAAAAAATTTCCAATATCTTGATGTAATCATAGCGGATTGAAGTCTGTTCCACTGATACCTAAAATATAATGTTATAAACAATTAAGAACAAGTAAACCTAGATACTATTATAAGAGGGTGGCAAAATACTAACCAAATTTCCAGAAGAAAACTACAAGTCCTAGAAAAAGATAACCACACTAACACTTACCAATCTTTTTGGATATGCTTCTAGTAAGGGGGGGATCATATGGCTGATATTTCTTCGATGAGGAAATCTGGAACTCTGTAAATTATTTTGGCAAAAAAAAAATAATTATTATGGTAAAGTTAAAAAAAATAAGAATTTGCCTAACTACAACTTAAAAAAAGTCATGATTAAATTAGCTATAATAAGGGAATAATGAAAATGCACTGATCGAGTGATCCTCCAGTTAAGTGTCTCTCATAAAAGGGAAGATAAAATGGATTTGCATGTATTGTTAGCATTCATTGGAAGCTGTGGGGACACCAGCAACTCGCCAAGTTTTGCCTTGTGTTATGTTGTCAATTTTGTGTGGTGTGTGAACACATAAGAAAACTTGAAAGCCGAGTACAACACATCTGCAAAATTTCTTTCAAACTACTGTCCATATCTCTCAACTCCTAATTCCACCATCACATTAGGATCAAGACTAAAGAAGAGGATTATTCTAGTACATTAAATATGCCAACTTTTTTCATCATTAAAAAATAGTTTACCATCCCTTTATCTCTGACATAACCAACTCTCACATTTCAAGCAGTTTACAAACAACTTTTTTTTGATTTTACCCGAATTAAATAACAGAACATGCGGCTTCACAAACTTTCCATAAATGCACATTACATTTCAAGAATCACACAAATAAAGCATAACCCTTTACAATTAGCAGTGCTATTATAAGGTAAACAGACTGTAATAATATACTTTTATTATGAATTAGAATTATACATTGACTGTCTTATCAACTGAAATTGAGTACTGAGACTTAGATAAAGAATTTAATAACGTATGATTGCAGTTTCATATTCACTACAAGGCTGACAAAATTTCACAAGAAATAATAAAATACCAATCAGATTCCCAACCAATGCTTAGGGTTCCTGAAAGTGGGATGATGTTATGACAAATGCATCATCATGCAGTAGAGTGGCTCAGATACTGAATCATATTTCAACATGGAAAAGAGACATATGCTCGTGTTTGGAGAAATACATAACATCTCAACCTGCACCTGAATTAGAATTAGAGATTGCAACTACAGAAATTGTTGCGACCAATATGGAGAAATGAACATTTGGGAATAGAAGCGTGACTGTTTCTGGCTTTTGCGAATCCTCATATACTAATGACAGATTTTAGACATTCAGCATATCCAAATATAACTAAAATTATTTGTGATTATACAACTGCTAGCAGAATTTCTAACCCTTGCAAATTTATGAATGTGCAATATTTAAAGATAATATTCAAGAATGAAGAAGATAAATCATTTTTCTTACTTAATACATGCCATACAATTTTCGTAAGTCCCAGATCCTTCGAGTGCCAATACTGCTATAAGCAACTTGGACAAATTTTCTTGAAAGTGCCACCACATCGCTCTAAGTAACTTTTTTTAAGGGTATAAAAGTAGGAACAATCGACTAATTCATATTATTGTCTTATTCTCTTTTTTATACTCAATCATGTTTAACTTGCACAACTTTCAGTCAATTATATGAATAACAAGGTTTTAAAAGACATCTTCCATATATTTTGTATTTTGCAGAGAAATAGCCAGTAAATTTTGGCAACAAATTTAGATATTGCACATGGGTTTCGAAAGGACATAACTATTACCAGAGACTGAACTTTGTCTGAATCTAACACAAAAACTAAAAAAAATCTCACTTAAGAACTGCAAATGGAAATCATGACCTAGTCAAAAATACCAACACAATCATTGTGCCATAACTAACAAAACTGAATGACTTAATGTTGAAACAATCAAGACAATTGGTTTGATTGTAAATAAATGTTGTTAAGGTAACCTACATCTATGTGTGTGCGCAAACCTGTTCTCTCAAGTGCAAGGTGCTATAGCAAAATGAACAATTGATACAGAAACTCACAAATAGGTTTGTAATAAAATAAAATGAACTTCCTCTATCACATGAGTACATTAAAACAATAACACCTTCCTTCTTTCATAAGAGCATACAGAATGATAACCAACCAAAAGTTCTAAGTCATTCTTTTTTATATCTTATGAATAAGCGAGGTCAAAGTCATAAAATGTAACAGAAAATTATATCTGGCCACCTGATTGTTAACATTAAAAATACAAAAACAAATTTTATAACACATTTATATATAAATTAACCTCATACCAAGGATAGTCAATTTCTTAATGCACGGTTATTGGAAATGGGGCCTTGTTACACACTGACTGCTGAACACAAATATGAGGGTTGAATTTGTTAAAAAAAGCTATGGCAGAATTACTGACATACACCCAGTTGAAAGTTGAGTGACATGAATTCTAGAATTCGCGAATATATTTTCTCTTTGTATTTAGATTTGGAGGAAGTATAGGCCTTCCCTGTTTAATTTTTTTTGTTCACTAGCCCTACAAAAAAGTTTTTACACCTGCATATTTCCGGGAAACAAGTTACTCTACAGGCTTAGTATTCCTCCTATTGCATTGAAAACTGCAGGCATAGCTTAAAATCTTGATCGGTTCACCATTATGCCTCTTTTTCAAATCATGCAATGAAAAATTAGAAATGTGCAAGCTGAACAAGGACTGACCACTCAATTCAAGCCCAAACCATAAACCACACACAATGCCTCGAGAAAATTGTTGGAGCCTTAATCCTTGGAGAGGTAGCTCAGCTTTCCAACAAATAGAAAAACTGGCATTGGGCATGGAAAATCATGCTGAGTGCTTGATACACATGCAAAAGTCACTATTTTGTTATGCACATTTTACTCAAATTTTTATTTCACTACACACAAACCTTTGAAGAGCGCCATGTGAGTTCACTCTTAGTATTTTTTTCAAATGTAGTTTTGTGAGGGAACTTTTTTATGAGTCGGGAACTACCTAGCTACTAAGCACATTACTGGCTTTGATGTGATTTTTTTTTCCTTTTAGCTTTGCATCTAGAAAGAATTCCACAGCTTTGAAGTATTTTCAGTTATTTTTCTGATTTGAACAGAAACCAATCCAAATTTGAAACTAGCATGTAAAGGGCATTTGTATAAGTGCAAGTACTCATATACATGCACTTTGCATGACGAAGTTTTTAACTCACTGTCTGCAAGACACGCAGCATAGAGGGGATACTCATGCCTGTAACTTGACTCAGATCACCAATAAGTTCTACCAGTTTTAAGGAACATATGGCGAAGGGTGGTGAAAATCTACATTGGAAATTCAAAGAACTACTATTTTGTAAGTAAAAATATTCTTTAATCTTTTATTGACATCACCTCCACCTCTGAATACAGACGCTTAAAAAATTGAAGAGGATGGCAAAATCAGCCTCTCTGATACTCGGGAAAAAGTGTGATATGGGAAGTCCACATATAATTCCCATGAGATCATCCAAGATTCAACTTAAACACAGTTAAAACTTTATTCTTGCAATCTGCAAGCACTGCCCTAAATCTTAGCCAGAAACCTATATTTTACCTTTATATCATAGATTATTGGATGAGTTACATGTTCTATGTTGAAAACCATGGGTATTTCTTAGAAAAGGGTTACATTTTATTCATGGTAAGCATTCATTAAATGAACATAAAAAGATCCAACCCTGTACTCTAGATGGAAACAATTCAAAATTTCCATATGCTCATGCAATAACTGAAGCATTGTGCTTTCTTCTTGGGAATGGATTAATCAGCATGTTTCAAATGCTAACACAAGAACTCTTTAAGCCTGCAAGTCATCATGTTATATATATATATATTTCAGGATAGGCAGAAAAAGGATTCAGAGGATCCAAAAATCAAAAGATGCCATAAATATATAAGTAATAATTTTTGGGCCACATTTTTGGGGATCATTACAAGTCAGTAAAATAATATCCAAGGGTTTATGTTCGAAGCTTTAATTCCTACTACAGTTGACTTCTTTTACTACATCTTATGTTGCATAGAGAAATACAGTGAATAATCTAAATTTTTATTGGTCAATGTTCAAAACATTAATTGGTCCTGTATTTGTGGCACTTTCAACAATGATGATGCCTATAATTGTTGCAAAAAAAATGCATGTAGATGATTTGATCCACTTGATTGAAATACTGAAGATTCAGCATGGATTATAGTTAATAAAACACAGTCATCAACTTGAAAGGTTGGCTTGATAGCTGTTGAATGTCAACTAAACGATCTACATGATGGAGGCGTAAGGGAAAAATTACCAAAACATCTTTTTATCATATATGCTATATCCCATTGAATTTTTTTGAATTAACTTAGAAAGGGTGACTAGAAGATATGTGATGATTATCAGTATGGTGTGTTTAAGCTCATTGGCATGTGAAATTACACTGTTTAATATAAACTTGGATTCATTAAACTCTAGTCGGTGTTTTATCTATGACTCAAAAATTATGTTAGACTCATAAGTCATACTTAATACATACTAATTAATCAGCAATTGTTACTGATTTCCAGAAAGCCTTTTGCTTATCCTTTCAATAACAACATAAACAGGATAAATCCATTTGGTTTAATAGATGAGGTTAGAACTCTGTTAACAATAATCCTAAAAGATTATCAAATTTAAAAATTAAGGTACAGGCCCAGTACCTTTCCCTGCCCTGTCTGTGCTTTCTCAGGAAGATCTGGTACCTGAAAATGTATGCAGCTTTGGCAATGCCAGGGATGCCTAAAGGTATTAGCTGGAGTTGAACCTGGTCCCTCTCATCTAGTTCAGCACTATACCCATTAGACTTCCATGCCTCTTTCAAAACAATTAAAATATTTCTAATTTCAACTGCAAGATTTCTTCTTCATGTTTACTGTGATTTAATGGTCTGGTTTCTGAATTTACATATTTACCCCACTTTGAGAATTTTTAATGTTTTTCATACAATGTAAAGCAAAATATTTCAATTTCCTTGGATTAGTGACATATATGATAATTGTATACTTAAGACAAATCCTTCAATTATCCATTCGACATGTGTTATGTGCATATAAAAAAAGCACAGAAATCACCTAGAAGATTGGTTTAACTTGAGAGGAGCTTGTCTAATACTAAGCCCTACACAAACTGTCATCTGCCGAACCTGGTGAGATGCTGGGTGGGTGGGTGGGTGGGCGCTGACCGTGCCTGCCATCTTAGAGGTTGCGGGTCCGAATCATGCCTATGTGGGTTTCCCTCCACATAGGGCTTGGGTGTTCGTAATTGCCTTTCATGTATGAATGTTGTGTATATTGAGGGGTTAGGAGGAAGAAGGGACTATAAAGTCTCAATGTTATTCCAATATATTTCAATAAATAAAAACTTGAAATGCAAAATTAGGGTTAGGGGTTCTATTCCTTTTACTGTGCCACTTGTGGAATCCCAGGGACACCAATTACCTGAAAAATCACACAGCTTGGGTGACACTGAGGGTGTACACAGGTGTCACTCAGAACAGAACCCAGGTCCTCTGTTTTGTGTGTTTGCATTTATTAACATATATTTACATTTGTTACAAAGAAGAAAAAAAGAAAGCATGACACTCATGTATTGAGGATACTTTGGGGTCATGAAGTGACCTCTTTGTCAACAGAAGATTCATATGGGCCTCGAAGAGTCCACCATACAAGAGTGCCCATGACAGCCTTTCTTTCCTATATTTTTAGAAACTATTTTAAAATAAACTAAATTAATTGCCTAAAGGGGGTGATTTTTTTGGATACCAGATCTTCCTGGAAAACTATAGGTGTTAAAATAAAGGAATTGGCCCTCCTACCTCGATTAGTGAATTTCACACCCTGCCTAGCCCAGCCCTAGGTGAGCCCTATCCACATGCACAATCAAACACAAAAACCTGACAACCGGCGAAAATATATCCTAACTATGTAGTTATCTATCCCCCTATATTTCTATCGTATAAATACACGAGATTGGAAGTAGTTCCTCTTAACACTCCCATATGACTGATGCTCCCAGAATGTACTCCCCCCCTTTCTGAGCCAACCATTGAGATGGTAACCTGACATACCTAGAAAGGCACTGTCTAAGCAGGATCATGCTTAGAACAGTTGTATCACCAGGAAATATTATGTGCCAGTAACTTCATTTTTTTATACACAAGTGGATATATAATTCATTGGTTCGGAGGAAAACAGATCCACGCCCCTACACAGAGAGTCAAGCACCAAATGATTGTTGGGATAGACTATTAAGGTTGGCAAATGCCGAACGATGGTCCTGGCTAAATAAAGGCACCCTGTAGAATGGCATGCCCTTCCGCAAAGTGTATATGGGTACTTGATATTGACTGCAATATTGAGGTCAACCTTAAGAAATTATAAATATTTTAACACACACAGGCATACACACACACTTATCATTATAGATATTGATTAAAAAATATAAGTGCAGACAAAGAAAATGACACTATGCAAATGGATAGCATTACCACAATACTAACAAGAGGCTTTAGGGTTTGCTCAACAAGGAAGGTATCCTCAACCATCTTGAAGGCCAACTACTGAAAAATATGCGGATTAAAACATGCTTTTCTAGAAATATAATTTGATGCACATTTAAGATTCCCGAGTAAATAAATGATGGCATGGAAATTTTTACCAAGATTTCTTCATGAAAGTAATCTAACTTACAATAACTGAATTGTTTTTGGCGTGCAAAGTGAAATTACAATACAATTTTAGGGAAATATAGAAAAGAGAATCATAACAAAATGATTTATTCATACAAAATAAAATAGGTTGATAAAGAGAATAGATAAAAAGAGAATACTTTATTGTAGTATAATTCCTACATTGAATCAAAATCTCTAGCCCCTATTAAACAAAACTCAAAATTAAATTTTATGAAAAACCAAATATACATAAACTAGATTAAACTGAATATTAAATTTAATCTGATCTGTCAATTTATAGGAAGTTTGATTTCTATGTCAAAAATTCATAATTTCCCCGTCTAATATAGACAAGAAATTGCATCTTGGTGTGGAAATATAAAAATACCAAAATTTATATGTTAACATAAGTTGTTTTCCAGTTTTCAACATCATCATCCAGTGTTGCTTTATTTCTAACACAACAAGTAAATGTATGCATACAAATATGTATATACACACATACTTATTCACATGAATAAATAAAAGGTAAAAAGACATAACTACATATGACAAAAACAGGATTGGTGGGGAAGGTGGACTAATATGGATCACAAGCAGGAAATAAAAATTCCTTGACAGACTTGAACCACAGATCTTGCCGAACCGATGCTCTATCAATTGAGCTATATGCTACATCCGTGGGGTTTTAAGCTACAATTGACAAGGAAGGATAAAGCTAGTGCCAATACCAGGAAGGCATGAGTACGTGATTATTAAGTAAACATTGATGGTAGTATAGTACCTACATTATCAGAAAAATGCTAAATTGGCAGGAAAAGACAATCAGTTGATTGAGTGGGAGATGGATGGAGGAGGGAGACAGACAGTAGGAGGTGCATGTTGGGAGAAAATGAACTCATTTTTGGAGGAAGTCAAGGTGTTCTTATGAAACACACACTATTTCCCCTGGGATGTTCATTGTAACTTCCATGATGCCTACATTGTAAGAACTGAACAATCATCATAAACTATAACTCCCTCCTCTTGCCCTCCATCGTCGCCCCAAGCTAATGCCTGCCTTTTAACTGTTGTTTACCAGTAACTCTGACCCCTTCACCCAAGTATAATATACATAGGTAGTTTCAGAAATACAAACACATTTGATGATGACATGAGTTATTGAAACAAGTGTACGTTTATAAATGAATTGTGAAATTTTACTTAGAACTTTTTTATTTTTCCAAACAATAATTTCCTTCTTTATTGAAGTTCAAGACTATCGTAAAGACTGGGAGAGAGCTGTGAAGGACTTTATACAAGAGATAAATTAGTATATAAAAGAAAATGTTAGATCCATTTTATTAGGGATTTTATTTTATTTAACACAACATTCATCTGGTATATTTCCAACACCAATTTTGCTACATGCGCTACCACTTGCATCTTACTTTCCTGCATCACATTGAAACTATCATTAAAACCAACATTGAATATATACTCCTGATTTCAGTGCAGTGAAAAGTTTCCCTCCGGATGACAAGGTCCATTCAACACCACACACAGATTCTTGATTACCTCCCTGAAGCAACATTAATTACAAAATCTCTCTCCAGTAAGGGCCAAGGGCCAGTAAAATGTAAAATTAGCTATGAAGACCCTAGAATTGACAAAATAGCCACCAAAGAGGAGCTGCCACTGCCATTTAATGAGCAGTGAGGAATCATTTGAGTAGATATATTCTAAGATTACTAACAGGATACGTCACATTAAATCACAAATTTGGGTTGGATTTTTCTTGGCAGGCACAAGCTAAATAACATTGACATTTCAATGCACATGATTGCATAGGTGAAATTATGATTACCAAAACTTAGGATATTAGCATATTTTTTAAATTCATTGTTAGCATGTTTTTTAAATATCTAGAGCCACTCGTACACGACATGATAAAATCTAATTTATGCAAATGACCAAATTTCTTGAAAAAGACACCACAACTTGAGCATTAAGTTCAGCTTGAGGTAAAACAGCTACATTTTTTGCCTGTGAAAAAGTACACAACCCCTTGGCTTTTAAATCCTGTCAAGGCAGAAGGTTGCCTTTTTTTATAAAAATTAGATCCTAAAAATGCCCGTGACATTTTGTTAGTGTAAATGTAGATTATTAAAGGTTTTATGGCAAATACTTGAGAGGGATGAACATGTAGAAAACTTTTGAAATATATTTCTTCCTGTCAGTGCAGGGAAGCTTCATTTTACTTGAAAAATATACATTCCAAATTTAAAAACAACTAACTGAATTGCTTGCAGAGAATTGAAAAAAATTTCTATCAGATTGAGAATAACTAAAATAATATTCTGAAGATTATTTAAAATGCTTGCGCAATTTTACAAAAAATTGCAAAATATAAAAAAATTACATTTGAGGGATGATAACCATGCCACAAACGTATTTAAGCTTAAAAGAAACATCATTGGCCACTATAACAAGCTATGGAAATACCTAGTCTAACCCGAAAATGAAACAATTGAGTGCTGGTAAATAAAAACATATTTCCATTACCACAGCCTGCTAAAAGTTAAAAGAACTAGAACTGCAGTATTAGAAGTGCTAATATTTTGAGGATTACATGGTGTGAAGGTTTATAATTTCACAAATTTTGCGACCCATTTGTGTATTACATGTATCTTAAGTACCATAATGAGTTTGTTTTCATCATGGATTTCAAAGTGTTCATTTTTTTCAGTTTTAAAATAAGAATGAAATGACATCATTCTATTCACATTCTTATCAATTGTGAAAAAATATAAGCAAATCTTTTAATTCCAATTTTGCTGCAGACTTGGAATAAAATTTTTTTAACTACAAGGCCATAAAAACACAATTTCTAATAAGATATTTGATGAAACGAACAGCTCTTGTGGATTTTAATTATTATACCATTAATTACTAGTAATATTTTCTTGCTGATGGTAATGAGATACTGTAGTCCAAGTGGATGCTGCAGGTAGGAACATTTCAAACTGAGGCTCCATGCTCCAATTTAATTTTGCAATTGCTAGTTTATCAATTTTTTATCTTAGTTTAATTACCCTGTAACATTAAAATGCCTACTTTGGTCATACAAAGGATTGATCAACCCTGTGGTAAATATTGGATCATGTGACTATAGGGGAGTGTATTTACAATGCCACATTAATTATATTAGTCTGTCTTCAAGATGAGGTGAAGAATCAATACATTGAAAAAAATTGTCAATGGTGCAGCAACACAATGGCTTGAGCTATTAGCCACTACAAAATTCTGGGGTACTCTAGTTAACAAAAAATGGGGAGCTGACTAAAAGAAATTATTGCAACTGCAGAGTAGGTAACCCAAGCAAAGTGATTGAGTGAAAGTGAAGAGTTTTGGTCCTTATGTGGCACAATAAACCTTATTTTTTCATTTAATCGCCAACATTAATTGAATGCAGTGAAGAATTGAATCCTGATAAATGAACTTCCAGTGATAGGAGTAAATTACCTATTTATTCATCATGCAGTCACTTGATGAGATATAATGCTGTTATTAGGGATGTTCAACAAGTTTCAATGGCTTCAAAAATGAATAAAATAAAAATCAAATAAATATGGTCATTTTTGTGGAAGATATGAAGTTACATTATTTTAAAACTATTTTCTTTTTCATAAAAATTTTCTATGTAAAAATATTACTAGTAAAATATGTATGTCATGGTCTCACATAAAGTTTATTTACTTTAAACTGAATGTTTTCAAAACCCATTACGGATTTCAATTTCATTTAAACCAAAAATTGTACCAGCAAAAAAATATTCTTAAACATTAGGAATTTTGAAAACTTAGGGTCGAGTTATCTTTGATAAAAAAGGCATTGCCTGAGAGCAAAAGAATTAAGTCTGCTTCATAAGTGCAAGTTTGAGGGGTGTATTAACAAAGTAGAATTAGGATTTTTTCATTAATCTGAAATCTAAAGCTGGCAATGATCTCATTTCATCAATGCAATCATCTCGGTAACCTTTGCCAAACTCTCAAGGCTAAGATTAATAATGGAGAATCAAGCCTTGCATGTATGCCAATTGGTCCCCTTCATTTACCAAAAAAACCACATAGCACGACCAACCTTGCAGCTACTATTTTATTCCATATCTAAAGAACACATATCTTACTTTGAGAAGACTTTAATGTGGTGGTTTTCTGGTGTCAGTATCAAACAGAATCTCATCTTTTGAGAAGCAACTTGTGTATTTTAAAGCACCGAGTTGTGTCTGGAGACTTTTTCTGTGATATTTTCCTATTGACTCCAAGGACTATTTTTGTAAACACTGCAATAAGTTTATTTGTTTATTTCCGTCACCCTGATGCCACCTTTTTTTATTTTTGGTGTTCACGGCATGCTCTTAACCTTGTCAGGGACAATCAATTGTCCTATATATTGGAACTAACTTTCCTGCGGTGAAGTTTTGGGTAAATAATGAAGCTTGTGCCAACTTGAAAAATAACCGGTGCATTTACATAATGCATTTCACTAAGTCGTGAAAAGCAGCTAAAACTTAGCTTTGATGAGTGCTGGCTCTTGAATGTCCCAATGGAACCCAATTCTGATTGTAGGCTGTTATGCAGTGATAAATTTACACCATAACCTATCGATTGCAAAAATTTAAACAGGACATTCGAGACTAAAAATGGAAAACTTCTAAAAATCAATAAATAATGCACTCCTACATACATATAAATACCTACCCTACCTATAAATAATTAATTCCTACGAGAACACCCATTATCTACCTCTTTTGAATCTATAATTTATACCTAGGACCCACAACTAACTATCTCCTTTGAATCCTTGATTTGAATCAAAACTTATATGGTAATGTTCACTTTTATTTTTCAAGAGTCTCATTAAAGGTTTATACATTTTGTCCAATGCTGTTCCAGTTTGTTGATTCCTTCTAAATAATGCGACTGTTCAAACTCAGCAAAATAAGCATTTCTTTCTGCAATCACCTCCTTGTTTGAGTAAAATCTCCTCCCCACCAGTCACTTCTTCAAATTGGAGAACAGGTAGCAGTCCAAAGGGGGCCAAATCTGCTAGCCAGCCATTTCTTCATATTGGAGAACAGGTAGTGGCCCAAGGGAGCAAAATCTGGAGCGCAAATCTGCCAGCCAGCCATTTCTTCTAATTGGAGAACAGGTAGTAGTCTGAAGTCCAAGGAAGCCAAATCTGGAGAAAAAATCTCCAGCCAGCCAGCCATTTCTTCACATTGAAGAACAGGTAGTAGTCCAAGGGAGTCAAAACTGGAGAATAGGGGGGATGGGGAACAAGTGGAATTGTAACTCCATCAATTTTGTGGCCAAGAGGAGTGACCTGGTATGTTGTCAAAGGGCTCTTATATAGGCCAACCGTAGTTTTTTCTTCCAGCTTGGTTTTCAAAAGTATAATGATGTACAGTATGTGCCTGTAATAATTTTTACGGCAAGGTGCTTTTCTATACAAATCCCTAAGTTGAACTTTAGAGCCAGAGATATGGGAATGGTTCTCCCTTTGAAGGATTTAGCATAACTGTCTTCCAAAAGAAAAAAGAAGTATGGCAATATCTCATCCTCTACTCAAAAAATTATGAAATTTACATGGACCCCATATTTAAAAAAAAAATGATTGACAGTTTTTTCAACATTGATGTCAGCTTCTGTACAATTGTGAACCAAGTTGAGGGATTTGAACTGGTTCTGACTTTGAGAACTAAATTGAATACTGTGACTGTGAATTAATTCCTGGTCCTGTTTTCGTTTTCTATCTAACTGTTAGGTAGATTACTGTAATATATTATTAGTATTGAAACTGAAGATGATAAATAATCTACGAAATAATGTGAATCAATCCCTGGTCCTGTTGATGCTTTTTACCTAACCATTGGGTAGATTACTGCAGTGAATTGTTTCCATATCAAAATGAAAACTTTCTTACTCAGGGCAACATTACCGATGAAATCACGCTATTGTCATAATATTATTATCACATTAAAGACACTTGGTTTTTGGCAAGAATTGATACTTAAGTTTTGATGCAAGATAAAATAGACTGGGGTAACATTTTCACTACAGTAAAAACAAAAACTTCCATTAATTCTGGTAAATTTAGGTTCAGCTTCGCAGTAGAAAAATTTGTATAGCAATTAAAGCAATATCCACCAATTTCGCCTTAGTTTGCAAAAAGATATTTTTCATATTTAGAATCAACCTAGAATGTAAAATAGCTCAAAATAAAGATGACTAAAATATATGGACATTACCATACTTTATGTACATGCAGTATCTCCATTTTAAACACTAACATTGAGTAGCAATTAACAATAATTTATCAATCCATATGATCCAATAAAAATTAAGTATTAAAATATGATAATAATACAACAAAATTGAATTTTTGTTGAAATAAAAAATAAGTAATAATCTTTGAATATTATACTTCCTGCGGATATATTGAATTAATGCAATTGACATTACTTTTACCACAAGTAAAAAGGTAAATTGCATGTTTATAAGAAAGAGCAAAAATATTTCCAGCAAAGTAAGTATTCAGTGGAATTAATCCAAATAATTCCTTAAGGTTAATAGAAAGATTTGTACATTAAAGTTAGAGAAAAACATAGCACCTACAATTTTTAAACTGAATGTCATAACAAATTACATAATGATAAAATTGAGTTTACTGCAAAATAATCCTAAGAAAAGTTTTACTTAGAGTTATTGTGCTCAGAAATGCCAGCCAATTGCAATTAATAATGGATCTACACCCGACCCTTAGGATACTAGTCAAGTGGGTTCATAAGTAATTCAGCTTCATAAACAATTAAAATGTTATGTGCATTTCCCTGCAAGTGGAATTGAGGTGGATTGAGTGATTTTCTACAATGAGTTTGAGGCATGTAGGTATATACTTTAATTATAAATGATTGGATTCTCAAAAACTCCTTCCCCCTCTTTTATATTTTGCATTTAATTTCTTTGACCTCTTTTTGAACCAACCATATACAGGGTCTATCCCAAAAATAAGTAGAATAATTTTTTTGCCATCAATTCAGATGGCTGTAGTTGGATGATTGGTGGTGGGAAAGGTAATGGGAGATCTTGGGAAAGCAATGTGACCCATATCAGTTAACTGTAGGCATTTACAGTGCGCAGATTGCTGCTAGACTGGATCCCTGTTCGATGGTCACAGAACTGATTCACAATGCCACTTTCCACGGAACAATGATATGTGATAAAACTGTGCATTAAGCTCGGGAAATTGGGTTTGGAGACCATGGCCATGGTTAAGGAAGCTTGTGGAGATGGAAAAATTTTCCAAGTGATGGTTTTCCTACTTGCACAGGATTTTCTGGGAGGGTAACGAGGAGGGAAACGATGAGGAATGCTCTGGGCATCCATCAACAACACAGTGATGAAAATGTGCAAAAAGTAAGACATACTCAATTCTAATTGACCCGCAAGAGTCAGGATGTTAGCAGAGTGCAATATTCCAAAAACCACAGTGCATTGCTTTCTTATAGAAGTTTCAGCCAAAGCTGGGCCAAGATGGTCCCCAAGGTGCTGTCGGAAGACTGCTTGTGTGACAATCTTGTCTTGGATCTCTTGAACCACTGTGAAAGCGACCTGAATTTTTTAGAATAGGTGGTTACTGGTGATGAGACATGGGCCCTTGAGTACCACCCAAGTATAAACCCTTGGAGTACCATTTTAGACCATGGTATTATGTTGATGAGGTCATGACGAGGTGCCTGAACTAGAGTCCTGTGATGCCTTACAGGAAGCATACCACAACTGGCGGAGGCACTGGCATTGGTGTGTTGCAACATAATGGAACTCTTCAGAAGAATTTTAGCAATTCGTACTTTGATCTGCCATAAATTTCCCTCTCAGATTTATTCAACTAATTTTTGGGACAGATCTTGTACCTAAATAAAAAACTTGCTGAATCATATATAAACACCAGTTACAGGATGCCCTCCATTTTTCAGGAAAAAATGTAAATACTTATGATTTACTTCAGTAATCATCAACAGTAGCTTTTTATTAGCTACTACTCATTAGTAGCTAATTTCTTGTCGTTTAAATGTGTAACAAGAATGTATGAGGACATGCCCCAATATATTTTTCAGATTAACTCTTGACAGACAATAAAACAACTTGTGATATAAGTTACTTGGCAGAAAAGATAAAAATCTCTTGTAAAAGATAACTGCAGTCTTGCAGAAATACAATGGGATAAAATGAAATTTCTACTTTTCAAATTATAGCTACCTACATCCTTAATGCTCTGACTGATAAGATATTTTGGATCAAAAAATTGCTCTGAAATCTAGAAGAAGTATATCTAACAGCAAAAGTTTACTGGTAATTCCTTTCCGGCAAAACTAAAAAAATAGTAGGTTTAGTTCTTTTCAACAAATAGGGTTCATTTTATCAAACCTTCTTTAATTTTAAGCTGATCTTGAATGTATTAACTAGCTGCGAAAAGAGCTACAAACTCTGAGCCCAAATATAAAAATAATTGTCTTCAGAGACACACACCACTTTCCAAAATGGAAACTTGTAAGCATTAAATGGATATAAATAATGTCGATAAAAAGAAAAATTAGTAACCTCTGCTCTATGATCTTTCATCAGAAATAAATCTTTTCTTTCATACTTAAAAATATGAACTTTATCACTAAAAAGATAAGACAAGGGAAATTGAACTAATATTATACCCAGCTCCATGACCTTTGTGGTATGTTAAAATTTCATTTTAAGATTAACCATTATATAATCATTACATTTTTGTTGAGGTTGTACGAAAAGAAGATATTTCACAGAACTACTTTTGTCTAAGGAATTCCAAGATTAAAAAAAAATATTCCTTTTTAAACGTATTCCTATTTATTGCCTTGTAGCATGCAGAATAATCTTCACTTACTGTAGTAAGTAATGGCAGCTGATCCCTTGCTAAATTCTTACAACAACCTGTGAATAATACTGAAAAATTCATCAAGTTTTCTCGGATCTTCCACCGGGTCATGAGTTCCATGTTGGCCGACGTTTCGATGCCCGACTTGTGCGTCGTCCTCACGGTAGTGACCCGGTGGAAGACCAGAAAAAACTTCAAGAAGCAACTATGCCAGGAAAGCATCAGATCTTACTTCAATACTGAAAAAGCTTTTACGATATGCTTTGTATACAATCACTGGAATAAAGTTAGCATGAACCTTCTGAACTTGGCACTGATGAATTAGATTTCATTAATGGCAATGTATCCATCACACTATTAAATATTAGTTGATTTCACAGTTAGCAAGATTTTAGCCAAGCAATTAAATTGCAAACAAGGTCAAGTCTCCTCTAACAACAAATTTCTGCTCTTGGTCAATTTTTCATTCGTAAGAATGCAATTCCATAAAAACTGAATTTATGATGAAATTATTGAACACATTTACAACTACCAGATAAAAAAAGCAGAGTCTCAATCACCAAACAATATCAATTTTCCATCCGGTATTGATGTGTCATTTATCTTCCTAGATTTTCCTATCTTGCTTTACATTTTATTCGTGTCAAATTTTAAGGAGATAGAAAAAGCCATTCTCTAGAATACGTCATTTTAAAAATATTTCTAGTTATTACAGAGCTCCAACGTTCTGATTAACATAGGTTTCACTCACATCCATTCATTTAAAAAGTGCCTTGGTGGACTTGGCTGCAAATGGAATGCTAATCTAAAATGAGACTTCAAAAAGGCATACCCCAGGTTCAATGAAACAAGGATTAAGGCTTACCGCTGAGAGAAGAAATAAACGTGCTGCCAAAATACTGATTTATCACATCATTTATACTGGCAATGGAGGTAAAACAAAAACAGATCTATAATCATATATTGACATGAGTGGCATAGAAAAGTCAACACTCATCATAGAAATATCCATTTTAGCTAACACACTTTCTAGAAGCATAATTATTTTTTTTGTACGTATACATGTATAAATATTAAAAATGTCTAACAATATTCAATGTTTGACAGCACAATTGTATAGACTCAAGGAATGCTATTTCATACACAATATTCAACAGTTTTCTTCTAAAAATACACCAAAGGTAATTTTCAGCTCTTTATCTACCAAAAGAATGACTAATTAAATATAATGTCAATTATTTCATATCAAAAATACAAATTTTAGACTGGTCGTCTTGAAAGACAGAACTAAGCTATTGAAAAACATTTCATGGATCATGTGCATAGTTTGAGAAAAAGTCACTTGCCTTAAATTATGATTTTTGGTAAACAATATAAAATATACAAATTGCAAAACATACTGAAACCATGCCAAACAAATGAAGCCCTCAATCTCAAGGCCTATAGGCAGACAAAATTCCTATGGTATGCTATAATAACTTATTACATTGGGGCACCATCACCTAAAATGCATCTGCATTACTATACATCCAGTAGCAATTTACCTGCAACATTACCACTCAAAAAAGCATTAACATGACTCATGCTATTAAATCAGTGAGCAAACAAATCCCTATTAAACATCACCTTCTTTGATCTTTAACTTTCTTCACCTTAATTCTCCATGGACTCTTAAGATATTAATGTTAAAAAATCACCAGGACAACAGCAGAAACCAGCTCATACAATGCTATTATTTCTTGTTAACAATACTGAGCTTATCTTCTAAAAATTCAGTACTTGTTGGTGGGAGGGAAGAAATTGAGCATGTATTTAAAATTGCAAAGTAATAGTTGATTACCAAATTCCATTGAAGAGAGGCTTGCATTATAGAAATAACAAACTGAACAGCATTGAAATCAAGTTAAGGTTAAACTACTGTAAAGGACAGGGTTATCTAAAAGAAATGAAAATAATATTGGTATTCCACATCAAATACAGCCCATGAAACTTAAATGTAACCAGTTTTAAAACAGGATAATTATGAAGCCTTTAAAAAGATTTTAAATATCTATCATTGGGATCCGGAATAGATGTAAATAATTATGAGAACTCATACACAAATTAGGAGCATAAGGTGAAACACAAAAGTGAAAGAACATAGTGCATCCACAATAACCAAAAGATTATTGTCTACCATTCAGCATTGAGATATCTTGGGAAAAATTATGAACCAGATACTTATTATATCATTCTGTAGCTATGAGTGCTGGTATACCTGAAATGCATTGAATTTTTAAGTTAAGCAACAAAAGCATATGAGAGGCCACCCTGATGAAAGATGGTAATTTCAAGTGAAAGGCTTAGAGGCAGACAGCTTGATCCCTCCATCAGCTATACATAGCGACTGAACTTCTGGATAAACCTAACTCAACTGTACATTTTCACTGTGATAGGATCTTACTGGGATGTGATGTAATAAATAATATGAAGTTCTAAAGTAAGTAATGATAACAGAAAAGTGATACTTCTGAGTGTGTTAAAATGTTTCTTGGTAAATGTTCAGCAATGCACAGCAATCTTAATTAGATGAAACATTATTGCATTTCACAAAAAGCAATGAATGATTGCAAAGGATAGCACTATTATGAAGCAGGTAAGATAAAGACAAAAGTGAAAGAATTTAATGGCTTATAACAGCACACATGGAATGGCTGACATGCCTACATGGTTGGGGTGAAATTAAAGCCTTAAAATACAGCACATCAAAGTCGAGACGATTACATAATGCATTAGCAGATTTTTTTCATCAACAGAAACTTCATCCCACAAGCAATTTACGAAATATTTTTATATCTTGTTAATATAGAAACACTTTTGGTATTTGATTAGATGACATTGAGCATGCTCATGCAACATTTCTGCCCTGAAACATATCAGAAAAAGAACAGAAAGAATACCTAATATTTTTCAATTTTGTCACTATTTTATTTTCATGATTCAGGTTTAGACTCTTTGAGTCATCTTCAGGAGAAAAGACATTCCATTAAGCATACATGCATAAAAAGACACTTTGCTGGATGTGGAGGATGGATATATGAGTAGGGAAGGGGCCAAAGAGAGTGGTTCATATATTCGAATGGAGATGTGGGGGAAGGTTGCAAGAATGAGTTCGGTAGAAATCATCATCTGTTTAGGGCTTGTGCACTGGCATGCCCATGTCAGTGGGTGGCTTGCAGTTTGGGTCTAAATGGGGCCGTTGAGTGGGATCGAAAACAGTGGGAAGTGGGAGGGGAAGTACTTGCTCTTCAAACTGGGATTATATTGTCAATTGTATTTGACATCATTTCGAGGGTCTTGGGTGCCCCTGGTTTTCGCTCTTCCTCTTTGGTATACCAGGTAATTGTAGAAAAATTACTTCTCATTCTAAGTGTTTTAGCATTTTGTGTGCTCATGGATTCAAGTGTCGAGGCTGCTTCCTATCCTACTGATGTGTATGCTGTGCAGAGGCATCCATTGCCTTAGAATTTTTTCCGTGGCATTTGTCATATGTTTCCCTGAAGTGATGCGGCCATTTAATGCAATCCTCTACAAACCTGATGGAACATTGGCCGACCTTGTGAGGTTGATGGCTTTTGTAAGCTCTCTGCTTGAATTTAATTCTCTTTTGTACTTTAATGCTTGAAATGTGTTAATTATGAAAATTAAATTCAAGTGGAGACTGGGAGGGATAGAAAATAAATGTCTTTAACATCACAATTGGCATAAGGAAAGGCAAGCACACATTTTTATTTCATCTTAAACCCATCTGAACAGATAAAATGATCACAGCCAACCTAAACCATTACCTTCTCACAAAAATCCTTTGCCTTCCATTCTTTGATAAAAGTCATCATAATTCCACTCCAGAAGACCGCTTATGAAAGAGATTTATGAGTAATAATCAAGGCTTATTAGAAACTGCATCCCTTTAGCCAGAAGGTGACCTTAGGAAGTGGTCAAGGACTGTTTAACAAAAGCCATCAAACTCACAACGTCAGCCAATGTTCCATCAGGTTTGTAGAGGATCGCATATAATGACCAAATCACTTAAGGGAAACATATGACAAATACCATGGAAAAAATTCCATGGCAATGGCTAAAGTGGAGTCGGCCTACTTCAAGATGATGAATGCCTCTGCACAGCAAACACATTGGTAAGAAAAGAAGCAGCCTCGACACTTGAATCCATGAACACACAAAATGCTAAAACACTGAGAATGAGAAGTAATTTTTCTACAATTACCTGGCGTACCAAAGAGGAAGAGCGAAAACTGGGGGCACCCAAGACCCTCAAAATGATGTCAGATACAACTGACATTATAATCTCAGTTTGAAGAGCAACTACTTCCCTTCCCACTGTTTTCGATCCCTCTCAACTTCCTCATTTAGACCCAAACTGCAAGCCACCCACTGACATGGGCATTCCAGTGCACAAGCCCTAAACAATGAGGATTTCTACCGAACTCATTCTTGCAACCTTCCCCCACATCTCCATTCACATATACGAACCATGCTCTTTGGCCCCTTCCCCACCCATATACCCATCACCTACATCCAGGCAAAATGTATATAAATATGCTAAAAAGTTAAATGAAAAAGAAACACTTTGTTCCAATCCAACACTTTATTTCAGGTACGACGTTTTGATGCTATGGCGTCATCCTCAGGTACAAAGTTTAAAGTCACAATCATTGTATATATACCCTTATACCCTCTTCAAGGAGGTGGGGGAGTTGTGGGAAGAGGGGGCGGGGAGGGGAGTACGGGGGTAGGTACGAAGGAATGTGGGAGAGGGTAGGAAAAACCAGGAAAAGCGTTAGTGAGCGGGGGGGATTGGAAGGTGGGTTAAGAGGGGAAAATTTTGTTGGTCGGTATAATTTGAGTCAATGGCTAATGGGGATAAAGCTCCTCTTCCCACAACTCCCCCACCCTTTCTTGAAGAGGGTATATATACAATGATTGTGACTTTAAACTTTGTACCTGAGGATGACGCCGTAGCGTTGAAACTAGTCGTACCTGAAATAAAGTGGTGAATTGGAACAAAGTGTTTCTTTTTCATTTATTAAAATGAACTTCCACAAAGTTGAGGCTGAAACTATTGAGATAATGCTAAAAGGTTATTGCAAATAATGATAGGTAGTAGATTATGTAACCCATAATTAGAACAAAACCTTTTTCAGTAAAAATTGTTTCTTTGTTTCCACAATAATCAAGACTTAAGGTTTGAATCTGTCAATATACTTTGGCTAATATAAATCTTCAATCAAATATCCCACTCTGCTGGAAATGACTTAAATATTTCAAGATAGAACCTTAAATTCTCTGAAATTCCTTAGATGAAAATTTATTTTTCCATATCTTTTTTTATTTGAGATATATAAAAATTTATCTTCTTGAAAATTGATAACGATTTAATTTCATTTACATGATATCGATGTTGTTACTGTAACATGCCGTAACACTGCATGAGGGAAAACTTTTGAATGTAGATTTGCAATCCACCTGCTTTGGACCAGCACTACCTAGGGATGTTTTCAGGAACAATAGATGTCAATAAGAGAGAAAGCAAGCAACTATAAAGTTGAGAACCAGTACCACAGGCTACTGATTTCCTTGAAATTTGAAGTTATGGCGACCTGAACTCCACATAAAAGAAATATGCCCTTCCAAACATAAGGAAGCCAATATTTTGTGATAATCAAGTTTATATAGAGCAAAAGTTACAGTGATTACTGATGTCACATTACCACATTGGAAATAAATGAGCGTTTGACAGTAGTAGAGATATTCAGTTTGATAATGGGATATCTCATTGTAATAACTTCATGAGCAATGATCAGCATGGAATCAAATAAGCCCGCTAAGGTGAGACGAAATTTGGCTAATTCATACATGACTTACTTTTATTAGGAGGTAGTGGTAGGCTAGTGGATGTGATATTGCTGGATTTTTTAAGGCATTTGCCTTGGTTCCACATGGTAAACCAATTAATAAATTAAACTTTGCCGTCTTAAATAAGAGCATAATAAATTGGGTGATTGGGAGAATGGAATAAGAGGGTAGTCTTTGAAGGTGCTAGTTCTGATAGCACACCTATGGTGTACCTCAGGGAAGTGTATTGAGCTCCTGTTTTCTTGAATTTCATACATGATTTGAACCACAAAATAAATAACAAGATTAGATTGGTTGCAAATGACACAGTGATTTACTGGGAGATATCTGAGGAAAAGGATCTATTAATACTAACAAATGACCTTCATATTATTTCAAAATGGAGATTGGAACTAAACCATAACAAATGTTTAGTGTAAAATTTAAAAGATCCGAAGATATTTTGTATAAAATTGCTGGAGTTATTCTAGAAGTGGTTGATATGGTAAAATACCTTGGTGTAACCCACTAATGACTTATCATGGGACCCAAATGTGTTACATTGGCAAGCAAATACACAAAAAATTGGGACTCATTATACGGAATAAGATTAAGGAATGTTGCCACCATGCTCTCATTAAGCTCATTTGGAATATGCATGTAGTGTACATGGGATCTTGTATGGGATCCAATTGGAAAAAGGCCTAATTTGAGAAAGTTCAATGCGATTGGCCCAATTTGTTGAAAACTGTTACAACAAAACAAAAATCAACACAGAAATGCTTCTATGTTGGGTTGGGAACCATTGGAAAAGATTTTGCAGGTCTAGTTTGAATTTATTAAATAAATTTAGAGCTGTTTGAGCTAATAAGAATGCCATTTGCCATCCGCAATATCTAGGGAATAAATAGTTTTGATTAGAGTATTTTCCGGCATATAGGACACACGTTTGCCGATCAAAATAATGGAGTTTGTCATATGCACTGGCAATATAAATTATGAGTTGATAGGTGTTTGAAACTTCTGGTTTATATTAATATAAATTTTGAACTGTTCTATTGCCTTTAGTCTTTTTCAAATAATGCTGCTTTTGAATAAGCCTGTCCATAACTTTTTCTGTACTGTAAATATAATAAGTTCCATATATATTTTTTCGTTCACTCTGATAGATGAAGTTTTCAAGTAAAATGAGTTTAGATCCACTGACATCTAAAATTACAATTTCTCCTATGTGCGCATGAACATGTTATTCAATTAGGTGAAAGCTGATGAAATCATGATGATGAATCATCATCAACCATTCAGACATCACCAGTGCAATTCTGAACTCTGAGTTTATGCTCGCAGTAAATTTGCATGCTTCATCACTGTATGAGCTTAGGTAGAGCACACTATCAGGTATATCTGACTCTTTCAAGTGAGCTAATATTTCAAAATAGGGGGGAAGAGGAGAGGAGGTAGCCAGAATGGCCATGAGTCTATTGTAAATGTGAAATTGTGGATTATCCATCGCACTTGTGCATCAATGAAAGCAGCGAAAACACACACTGTTACTTTGTTTCCAAATTGGAATGCATTTTCAATTGACATTTTTTTACAGATCATCAAAGCTATTTTTGTTGAGATTTCATGGCAGAGCATGGCTAAAAACAATGCAGACCTTCCTATGATACTGCATTCAAGCTACGAGTGACTACATATGCAAAACACAGAAATGGAATCAGAGAGAAATTATGGATCACCACCGAAGGAAAAGATGATAAGAGCTTAGCAATAGAGTAAGAGGATTTAAAAAAAGCTTTTCATGGTAAACATGACCTGTGACATGGAATTGAAAGATGGCCGGAACTAGAAGAAATAAAACCTAATACATTATTATTAATACCTAGTAGCATAACACCAGGACTTTCAGTTTCCATATAGAAGACTATTTTAGAGTGTGCTACTAATAGAGACAAGCTGATCTCATCGGATCAACTACATGGTGTTCCAGAATCATGAGGAGACATTACCTACGTATGACTACAACTAAAACACCACAAAAGATGCCAACAGAATATGAAGACAAGATTATTCAGTTGTATTGGTACCTTTGTCATTAATGCAAGAAAATGAGAAAATTTTCAACTTTCACAAATAAGGAACATGGATGAGGTCCTTAGGACTGACGCTTGACACACCTTCAAACAAAATATAGATTCTAATGGTACAGAAAGGGTAATCATTAGAACTTGGGGATATGAGAAAATGCATTACAGAGTCATGTTGTCTAGCATGGCTGATAGAATAAAATTGCTGCCACTTTTGATTTTCTACATAAAAATCTTGCCTGGGGAGAAGTGCATACAAGTGTGTTTATGCATATAAACTGCATATGCATAAAGAGCTGGCTGGATAAAAGACACATGAAGTTGTGGATAGACGATGTGTGGTCTAAACATCCGGAAACCTGCCTAGCTAGTATTGGATAAGTTTTTGAGCCACAGAAACTGTGGAAAATAAAATCAATCACATGAAAACTCAAACAGCTGTAATTCCAGGAGGCATAATGAGCCAGCTTTAACCTTTAAAGGTTTGCAATAATAAACCATTTAAAGAATTAATAAAACATAAATGGGAGTTGAAAGCAGTCTACAATTTGTGAAGTGGCACCATCAGGGAGGAGGAAGATACCCTGCATTTTGCAGATTTGTCAATGGGTCAAAACATGGCCCTATGAAATGTAAAATTATTTAAGAAATGTGGAATTATCCAATTATTAAATGGCACAGAGGGCGTTTGTTTTAGGAACACTCATTTTGTAAAGAAGAGGTATCAAGTGATTCTTCAATTAGCTTTCGAGATGTATTTATTTGTTTTGAAATTGGCTACGAAAAGGCACCTAACTTTCATATTATTTATGTTTTTATAGATAAACATAACTATAAAACAAGTGCAATAAATCATTATGAAATGTTATGAAAAATGAAGACATGTTTTCCTTGAAAATGTACACAAAATGGGATACATAATAAACACAGGTGCATCCTACATGTTGGCAAATATGGTACATGCAAGAACTTTAAAAAGATCTCTTATGTGCAATAATTTCAGGGTGTAAAAATCATTTGCCTTGACTGGCATTTGAACCCAGATCCCTCAATATCCGGTCGAGTGCTTTAGCCACTTAAGCTACTGAGGCATCCTCTTAAACTCTGAAATTTTGGGGTTTTTAAAGGAACAAGATGTTGTGATGAAATACCGTACATACAATGTCACAGGCATTTGTAGTCGTGCGCGATGCGCCACAGTCCACGAGGTTAAAGCCTTTCCTGCATGACTACGTGGGATTGAAATAAATTTTAAGAGTGCAAGCTAAAATACTTCCAAACAAGTCTTGTTTTATTTTTAAGCATCCTCCTTCCACCTCTCACCCCTCTCCATCACATAACTGGTTGTCGTTCACTTTTATTCCCTCCTATTTACATATATATCTGAGTACATCTGTATTAGCTAAAATTAACAGTTGTTTAAAACTAATTCTTGTGTGCACCCTTGAATGACAACCTTGACGTGGTGGAAGGTGTTGCGCTTTCTCATTAGCCCCACAGCTGTTCTGGAGAAGGCAATGATATTTGCTTAAGGTATTTGCTTTACAGAGGAAGGGTGAAATTGGGGGGCTAATCAGGAAGTTTAAAACACTGCCAGGAAGTAAGAAGGGCATATCTGTAATAATAAAAAAAGGCAAAACAGGAAAAATATTGTTTAACCAGAAAATATCCAAGAGATAACAAGGGATACATAGAAAACTCAATGGTAAAGACATTAGGCCAGCAAGGTTACAAAGATAATTAGAAAGAGACTGAAGTTTGAAAGAGAATATGACATAAATGAGGACAGCTTAGGCCCAGGCTTACTGATAAGATAGAAAGGGAATTACCAATACTGAAATCAAATAAGGCCGTAGGGATGGACAATATTCCAGCAAAACAACTATAATGTTTCAATAAACAAGCAAAAAGGAGTTCATATGGACTTATTCATAGAATTTATGAGGGAGGAAACTAGCTGGAAACTTTGCTAGATCAGCATTTGCACCTATTCCAAAAAGGGAAAGGCAGCCATATGTGCTCACTACAGAACAATTTAAGTTTGATTTCACCCATACCTAAGGTGGCACTACGGGCCATTAATCAGAGAAGGAAGAAGAGAGCAAATTAATACTTAGGGGATGATCTATTTGAGTTCAAAAAAGGGAGAGGCACACATGATACCATATCAGTAATGAGTTAAGCAATAGAGAGTAGAACATAAAGAAAAAATCAAGCTTTATTTGTCTACTTTGTAGATTTTGAAGACATTTGTTAGAGAAAACTGGGTGGAATTAATGAATGTATAGCAGTAAGTAGACGTAAATTGAAGGGATAAGGCTCATCTGCCAGCTGTATACCTCTCAGACTGCTTAGGTGGGAGTGATGAATGGGGTTTCTAGATGGGCAGTGTTAAAAAGGAGTACAACAGGTGTGCCTATTATCACCTGTGCTGTTCATGTATATATGGGGTAAATGGTAAATAAGGCATAGGAAAAACAGGAAATAGGAATGAAAGTTGGGGGAATTCAGAAAATGAGTAATTTTTGCAGATGATCAAGCTTTAGTTTGTTTGTCAGCCGAGGAGTTGCATACATTACTGAGTTCATTGGTAAGTTAGTGCAGTAGGTATGGGATGACGATTAAAGTAAACAAAACGAAGCTCAACCAGTTTGCAAAAAAGAGAACGGCTACGTTAAATATTAAAATGGCAGTTCATAAATTAGTACAGGTGGAACAGTTTAAACATCTCAAACGTGCTATGAGATATATCTCATATTTTTAATCATCAAATTGGGCTAAGTAGTACGGATATTAGGCGAAGAATTGTGCTAGGTATAGGTTCGGGTCTGAAGACTGTGATATACGGAGAATGTTATGCAAACAAAGGCAAATCTACATGAGTCATAAACATTTTCACTCATTCAGTGTTGCAGCATGTTACAGCAACAAAACCGTAATCATTACAAATGAAATTCAACTGCTATCAATTTTCAAAGAAAACACATTTTGCACATCTGAAACCAAATAAAATATGATGGAACAATGAATTTCAAATAAAGGAATTTCTGAGAATTAAACGTTCCATCTCGAAAGAGTGAAATCATTCCCAGCAATGTTTGATGTAAGATGTGCATTACTGAATGGACATAATAAGACTCAAGTGTTAAATATTGATATGCCAATTGGTTGGTATTGCTGAATGAAGATGACTCAAGAAGTCAAAACATGGGTTGTGTAAATAAAATTTTAGTGAATAATTCAAGTGTTCTTTCTGCCTATTTTCCTAGATTTATAACATTTTTAAAGGAATCTAAGAAGGAAGTTTTCCTCTCAGTGAACCATCAATTCATAAATAGAGTAGACTCCATTAAGGTACAATGTATTAACAATGTTTGCATCACTGAACATATTTATTAAAAATATACTCCAGTTTATTCCTCCAATCATTCTGGTTTGACTCCAATCATTCCTGATGCTCTTTTTGCTCAATTATGGAACACTATCTGGACGGCTATTAAATCAGCGCTAAACATTTCTACTAGAACAAGAGTTGAATATTTTTCTGCTTATTAATTGGCATTTATCATTAATGGCTGCAGCACTGTGATAAAGATTACAACAATAATTGATCATTCAAATTCCTGAGGAGTAGGAGCTCACAAGTTCTCTTTTTCTTGTAGTTGTCAATTAACAGGCATGATAAGACCTTCTACAGCTATTCTTTAATTCACTAATAATATTCCTTCGTGGAGGCTACACGACAGAGCACGTCAGTAAAATGTGTTGTCTCAGAAAAACAACTTCTATGGCAATTATGACCAGGCAGGAAGTTAGAACATATAAAATTATTAGTTCAATAGTTTCAGCCTCAACTTTGTGGAAGTTCATTTTAATAAATGAAAAAGAAACACTTTGTTCCAATCCACCACTTTATTACAGGTACGACTAGTTTCGACGCTACGGCGTCATCCTCAGGTACAAAGTTTAAAGTCACCTTTAAACTTTTTAACCTTTAAACTTTTTTTTTAAACTTTAAACCTTTTAAGGTGACTTTAAACTTTGTACCTGAGGATGACGCCGTAGCGTCGAAACTAGTCGTACCTGTAATAAAGTGGTGGATTGGAACAAAGTGTTTCTTTTTCATTTATATAAAATTATAATTGGATCAGACACCTACAGAGTTAATGAAATGAAATGCCCCGAAGAAAGAGAATTCCAGAGCAGAGGCTACAAGATTTTTCATATAGGCTTTAGGAATGGTAATGTGGAGGAATGCTTAAAAAGATTACAATAAACTGTAACTACTTTCTGCAATACAATGAAAGACTATCATAGTGAATATCACAATAAAACCCACAGATACTCTATTGGTACAGTTTTATATGCTAAAACAGACTAGGGTGATAACATGATTAGGTGTATGACAATATCACCAAATAAGGTTTCATTTGTCAACCAAAGTGTATTTACCTTATGTATACTTGGTTCGCCCAGGAAAATGTCTAAGAGAACTTTTGATCACACTCATCAGTTTTAGATTTTATATCTCATTAAAAGAGTTGTTACTGTTACTCTTTTGTTAACACTATATCTGCATTAAATAATAAAATACCATAATTTTAGCTAATCCAAATTCCTAAGAATCAAGTATGAGGAAACAAACTTCCAACATATCTACATACATATTGTCTTTCGATGGGACTAAAGCATGAAATATTTATTTAGCTGAACCATAGAACTATTATATATTCTCAATGAAGGACAACTGGTTCCTTACTAACAAGAAACTGAACCAAATTTGTGAAAAAAGTGCTTACTTTTTACTGATGTTCAGTGGTACCAATAACCTAAACAGCCACATGAAATTTGTGTATGTTAAAGCTCCAGAATTTCATCACTTGGACTATGGTTTAGTTTTCAGCAATGGAGAAAATTGCAAAAGGCATGGATGGAAAAATGAGCATGTAATCACATTACACAAAATGGTGGAAGTGTTAGATATGCAAGATCATGGACAATTCTGTGAGCCTGCTGAAAGGTCAACAGGAGAGGATAAGTAAAGATAGTTAAAAATTGTGACGTGTCACTTAGACCAAGCACTGAAAACAGAACAAGTGTCACATTCTCCAAAAACAGACTAAGAATTCATATTTCACACATGAACTAGAGCTCTTTTAAACATTCTGAAAATCAGAGAAAAACCTATGTGATTGTACACATTTTGCATTTTCAAGTGAGCACTTCTGAGAGCAGAGAATTTGATGCAAGTAACAGAAAGCTGTTTATAAGTGACACACTGATTGAAGAGAAGGGTTACTCAGCAGAGGAAGACCAAACGCTCTGATAAAATGAGAAATCCTGGTTGAGGACACCACTGTGGACTACTTTAGCCTGAGAATTGAAGGAAAAGTTTCCGCAGATCACAATGAAAAAATATTCTTAGTCTAACACAAAAAAGTTAATTCTTTCTTAAATTCCGCAGTATCATATTGCGATGGTAACTATGCTGTGAAGTAAATGATTTTCTGACACTGAAATTTAATCCTACTTGCAACTGATAACGCAGATTCAAAACCAGAATTTATATAGTGACGAAACTTTTCACTTCTTTCATTTTTTAAATACAGCTATAGGTTATCAAATCAAAGATCATGACTAAAAATATGGTTGGGCAAAATTGTTCACTAGTAATATGGATAAAGCAACCTGAACCCTAATTTCCTAGGTGGAAAGCTGCTTACCATCAAAGATTTTTCTAAGGGTTTCTCAGGAATGTTACCCTCACAAATTTATGAGGGATACCTGCTATAAGAAATTAAAGAGAGGAGAAAATCTAATCATATTTTTAACTAAATTCATTAATAAGAGCAAGAAGGTAGGAAACAAATCAGGAAGATACAGTATGGTAAAATAAAATGTTTGAGGAAGACCTTTTCAATTCTATGAACAACACAAATTAGTGGTCAACCACCCATGAAAATCATACACTTGGAGCTCCTGGGAGATATAAAGAGATACAACATGAACTACCCACTCATAGAGCAGAGGTTTAGAAATTATGTACATATATTTGAATACAGGCAATCATGTGGTTGATACGACAAGCTGGTTTAGTACTTTCCTGTCTTGCAATCTTGAAGAGTTCCTGCATCAATACATAAATATGGATGGAACATGGATACACTACCACACTTCGAAGATGTAGGAACAGTCAAAAGTAGGTTTCTAAAAGTAATCCCGGTCCTAAGAAGGCAAAGATGGTGAAATGGGTTGACAAGATGATGGCACGGTTTTTTCGGATGCCACTTGAATCACTTACATCAATTACTTGCAAAAAGGACAAACAGTGAATAGAGAATTGAAGAGTCCAGTTTGTATATCTCCAGTTCTTACCAAGCTTATTTAACCAATTACACCACATCCAGCTGAAGATCATGGATGATAATTAATACCCCTATCTTACCACTATTCTTAGCACTGTCCATCCCTCGACTTCATCAGCCACTTGTACCTGGAACATGAGACATGCTCAGGTCGTGGATAAGTTTTCTATCCATCGAATCTACTCTTATTTTCTGTTATGATTCATTAATTCCAACCATTGCAGCCTATCTAATATGTCCTCAACATCTAGGAAAAAAATACATCCATCTGATATTTCTCACTATTTGTGACCTTATTACTGATGTGTCTCTTCATGTCTCTCTCCCCTTTCTGAGCCTATACTGATCCCCATCCCCAAGTAATGATTTGCCATCCTCTTATTGATGACCCTGAGAACCACTTTCACTGTGTGCAAAATCTGACATACTATTCTGTTACCCTCATATATGGCTGACTTTCCTTTTTTTAGGATGAGAACTAACACTGACTTAATGACATCCTTGGGCCAACTTCCTCTTCTATCATAAATGCTACAATTTATTCCATAAAAACTCTCCCTATGAAATCCTTAAGCAGATCCATGGGAATGCTATGCAACCCAACCTCCTTACCTGATTTCAATTCCCTTATGCCATTTCTACCCAGCCATAAAGTATACCTGGACCTAACCTAGCCTCATTTTCATCATATTCTCTATGTACAAATTGCTAGTCCATTGCCTTTCCCATATATTTCCTCAATACTTTCTTTCCATATTCCTTGAATCTTTCCAGGTCAATGGAGAACAATAGAAAAGATAAAATGGATGGAAAAGAGAACAAATGAGAAAGTGGTGGTGGAGGAGAGCGGATTGCTGGGAGCAACTTAAAGAAAGCAGGAAAGATGGATGCCAAGAATTTTGATTGATGATAGTATGTTAAAGACTGTGATAGGAGACAGAATGTTAGGCAGGCAGGGAAGGTATAGGAGTGGGATGGATATTTTGGATGGAAGAAAGGGAAGAATGATGAATTTCCTAACCCCGTACAGTTCTTCCATCGTGCTTTTTTTTGTCCTGCTAGTTTTATCTCCTCAGTTTATTATTCATTTCTTTTACTTTCTCCTGCCTAAGTGCTGTGTTTATAGTATTAAATTTCCTTCTCAATCTATCTTCTTAATCATTTGTCAGTAATTCATGGTCTTGATGCACTGAATGGTTCAATTCAATTCACTGCAATTGCAATGTGGCGACTGTGATGCTAAATACATTGGTCAGACAGGGAGGAGCATAACGGTTCGAGCGGAAGAACACCGGAGGGATTTCATCAAGAACACTGGGATGTCCCAATTCGCAACTCATCTCTCGAAGGAAGGCCACCGAGTGGATTTCACCCCCGAATTACTGCACGGAGTGAAGAAAGGGACGCAGCTGGATATCCGAGAGCAGTTAGAAATTCTAAAAATGGTTAAGAAGAAGGAAAAGATAACCAATGACCACCTCTTCCCTTTCCACTCACCCCTCCTGGACATTCCTATTCTAAACCCCAAAAAATCCCCATGACGCAGACCCACGCTCCCTTCTCAACCTTCCCCCCCCTCTTACACCTCTCCTTTCCTTAATTACACTCCCCCACCTACCATCCGCTACCTCTACCCGACCGAGTATATAACTCAGAAAAATGTATATTGTACCACTAGTCCTGATGATGTTACAGTGGAAACGAAACTAGTCGACGAATAAAGTTTATTTTATAGAAAGCAAAGGTAATATTATTTTTCCTAAGTTAATTCATGGTCTTCTCGTCCTTTTGCTATACATTGTTTCATTACTTAATCTACAGATTTTGATGTACATTTTTTGAGACCCATCTCTCACCAGTTAAACCCACCTCCCTTTCTTTATTCATTAATTTTTTGACTGCCTCCAGGTACTTCTTTCTTTTCATCGAAATTCACGCTTTTACATTTCATTTCCTCATTTGCCTTCCCTGTTTTATCTTCTAGAATCTAATGTTATACTTCATCATTGACAAATTATGATCTGAATCTGTATTCGATTCTTGGAAATTATGGTTTTCATCAGTATTCATTATGATTAAACTCTGCCTATTGCAAAACTCAATTTCTTTCTACCTGTGGATATTCTTCATTCCTAAACAGTGACCCCCTACCTCACTACAATCCCTGTAAAAATCATTCCCCTTGACCAGGATTTGAACCCAAATCCCTTTGATGTCCAGCCGAGTGCTTTAGCCAGTTAAGCTATCGAGGCATCCTCTTAAACTGAAAGTTTGGGGGCTTTAAACGAACAAGATGATGAAATAAAATACCATACATACAATGTCACAGGCATTCATAGTCGTGCATGTAGCACCATAGTCCACGAGGTTGAAGGCAATTTTAAACACAATGGTGTTTTACCCCTGACAAATTCTAAGAAACTATGGGAGTTGTCTTAACAGTAACTTTTAATGGAGTAAATCCTCGAAGGGTGCATTACCATGCATCAATTTTAGAATGTAAAAATCATTTGCCTTGACTGGGCTTCGGACCCGAATCCCTCATTGCTTGGACAGTGCTTTAGCCATTTAAGTTATCGAGGCATCCTCTTGAACTCTGAAATTTTGGGGGCTTTACAGGAACCTTGATAGCTTAACTGGCTGAAGCACTCAGCCGGACATCGAGTGATCCGGGAGACATAACCGAATTCATTGGTGAGACCAGTTAGCATAGAGTATAAAGCTTATACAAAAATTCCAAATAAAATCAGCATCTAACAAAATTTAAAGTAATTTCTATCTAAGTACAGCAATACTTTATTACTCGTCAGCTCAAAACTGTTGTATTAAAAAATATTATAAAATTGAAGGGTAAATGATACAAGTCACCAACTTGCTTGAGTCGATAAAAATTCCTCAATGTAAGAAGCATAGTTGTCTCCCAGAGATAAAAATGTAATTCTTCTCTCCGAATTTAAAGTGCTATGTAATAATTATCAATATTTTAATATAATTAAAATACTTCAAAGCTAACATAATTTTCATATCATTCAATAGTATAAATGCGGGCCTTGGAATTTTGCAAAGGTAAGTGCTTTCATGATCCAGCTATTTAAAATAAGAGGTTTGTCACTTGCATTTTACATATGAAGGGAAAAATATAAAAAGAGGACAACCATTTATTCAGTCTACAGCAGTCTAAGCAGCATTTGGAAAAAGTTATGAATGTTTTATAAATGATTTATTGAACGCTTCATATTGGCATGGATGAAATCTATCAAGTTTCTGATGGCAGCAAAGAATTAACCAAATAAAATACATATCTCCTGTTGAAAAAAATGTTCAGAAACTCGATTAAAAGAGTACCTCTAATAGCAAGTAATTTACATACGAAGCAAAAATATTGTGCCCAAGAATAACTCGCTTGGTGAGCAACATTTCACATAACGAGTCATGAAGAGAGGGGGATCCAGGAGTGGTTGCACCAGCGGTTTATGATAGTATTCAGCACCAACGGTTTATGTTAGCACTACATTGCAATTCAAGATGATGTGTCATGGTGACGAAAGTCCGTGTAGCTCCTGTGTAAAGGTTGTCGAACGACTTTGCCGATAAGAAAGGCTGACCTACGATATTTGTTAGTGTTATTTTTCATTTTAAGTGCACGGGCCTCTCTGATGTATGTTTGCAAGCCCTGAAAGACAACAGAGACATTTTTTGGAAGAATTTAAGCTGTCGGATATCCAAGGTCTCGTTGTGGAAAATGGCGGCTGATATTCAAATACTGAAGTGATTTGGCTGGCTTAAAGGCGACCACATGACCTACTTTGGTCTTGAAACCACCGCAGATGCAATTATCCCACTTGGCTCCATTGGTGAAGAAAGATACCTTCGTACATGCAGTGAACAATGTTCCCAGCAATGTTGCCTTATCCAGATGAAGTTTTAAAAACAAGATGCCTAGTGATAGTCATAAACCTCAAATGGCTACGTTATAAATGCATTGTAGTTCTGATTCTTCCTTGAAGGTTGAGGGTGTATTGGTAGATGATTCTAAATCGTCTTTTAGTGAAGCGAATGGCAATGATAGTTTTATAGAGGTGGAACACTCACGAGCAAGGTGCCATAAAATCATCTACGGAAAAATGAAGGACGTTAGTGACTGTTCGTTTAAGGGTACATCAAAAAATGACATATTCATGTGTGGAAAATTCAACCAATGACCACAATGGAGGATGAAACACAATCTCTTCTGTGTAGATCCGTGAAAGAGACCTAGAAGTGGTGAAACTTGAAGCTAAGGGTGAATACACTTCCTTCCATGTCTCCGCAGTGGATTCATGCAAAGAATTGCTTCTTAGTGAATCTTCCTTGCCCGAAAATGTTGCCGTTAAGCCATTCTATTTCCCTCGAAACCACACTTCCTCCACCGAAATCTCAGCAAGGGACAACATTCGACAAGTTGCCGATACTGCTGCTGACATTACAGACGTAAGTGTTGAGCCTATGGTCAACTATCTATAAATTAACTGCTCGTCTGACCAAGTAAAGCATATTATCACCCAAAACTACGGCATGGACTTCACATAAAGAGGAACCTCACAAAATTGTGAAAAATTTGATCTGACTAGGTAACAGGAAATCTGAGAGGATTTTCCCTATCAAGATCTTGCATTTAAATATTCAATGTGTCAGAAACAAAATTCCAGAATTGGAAATACTGCTAGACGACTATCAACCTGACTTTCTGTGTTTATGTGAACATTGGCTGTTAAACTAGGAATTGCTATCCTTAAAACTCTCAGGTTACAGAGTTCTTAATGTGTTCTGCCAATCCAAATATAAATATAAAAATGGTAGTGTCAGGCTGCTTTCAAAGGAAATATTTGAGCATCCTGTAAATGTAATTCCCTACAAACATTTGTTAGATGAGCGCAATTTTGAATGCTCTGTGATGACTTAATTAACAAAGTCTCTGTGACCCTTTGTTCTTTATACAGGTCACCCATGGGAAACTTCCCTTTGTTTTTAGATAAATTCGTCAGTCTTTCAGAAGTAATAATTGCTAGGAATCCTAATGGTATGATAATTATTACTGGTGATCTTAACATTGACATGTTGGATAACACAACCGATAAAACTGAATTTTTGAATATTCTTCAATCTTATAACTTGCGTGTACTTAATAAGGAACCCACTCTCATAACTACACATCCTTCTACCTCACTTGATGTTTTCATTTCTAATTTTGATGGTAATGAAGTACCTACTAGGACAATACCAATTCTTTCTGACCATTACCCCATTGTGGCTACTTTTCTAATGAATGCTAACATTCCTTTGGTGGTTTATCCCACTTGACCTTTCAATAGCTCTAACATTCATCATTTTATGAATCTCTTATGGCTTGAGGAGTGGCACAATGTGTATAACACTGTCTCTTTTGATGAAAGCTTTGATAATTTTTATACTAAATTTCTGCACTACTTAATCGTGTCAGTTCCTGTTCAGCACAAAAAAAAACCAAGCCTCCTAAGTTTAAACCTTGGATAAGTTATGAAATACTACCTTGATCAAAAAGTTCCCGGAATAACCACCGTGTGGCGCTCCCATCGTTCCGATTTGAGTTCTGTTTTTTTTGTTAAATTGGTACATCTGTTGTTGATATTCCCTTTAAATCTTAGTGTCATAACTTGACATTTGCAAAAGTTACGTAGCCAAGAGTACATCTATCTCTGTGTGTGTTGGCGATTTTTTACAATTTCAGAAATGGATTTAAATTTGCAACAACGAACTTGTATTAAATTTTGCGTAAAAAACGGATTTAGTGGCGCACGGACGTTGGAAATGTTGGAAAAGTGTTTCGGCAACGATTCTCTAAAAAAACGGTCGTTTACCAGTGGCACGAGCGGTTCAGAAGTGGTCGTGAGTCAATCGAAGATGATGAACGCAGTGGCAGACCATCGACATCGAAAGTCGGTGAAAAAATTGATAAAGTAAAAGAAATGTTGGTCAATAACCGCAAATTAACCATCAGAGAAATAGCGGAGGACTTGAACATTGCCTATGGATCCGCCCAAGACATTGTGGTTAATGATTTGGGTTTCCGTCGTGTAGCAGCAAAGTTGGTGCCAAAAGACCTCAATTTCATGCAAAAAAGAGACCGTGTTGACGTCGCAAAAGACATGATTTGCGAGGCTGAATCCGATCCCACATTCATCAAAAGGATCATTACTGGAGACGAGACGTGGGTTTATGAGTACGACACGCAATCCAGACATCAGGCAAGTGAATGGCGTTCACCAAATGAGCCGAGACCAAAAAAACCACGTCGTTTTCAGTCAAAAAAGAAGGCAATGCTGACGGTTTTCATGGATTACAACGGTGTAGTGCATCATGAATTTTTGCCAGAAGGCCAGACAGTAAACAAAGAGTATTATTTGGGCGTTATGAGACGTTTGCGTGAAGCAATTCGCCGAAAGAGACCAGAAATGTGGGCAGAAAACTCGTGGATTTTGCACCATGATAACGCACCGTCGCACAGTGCTATCATTATTCGTAATTTTTTGACGAAAAATGCAACAAATACCATCCAACAGCCACCGAATTCACCTGATTTGGCTCCCTGTGACTTCTTTCTGTTCAATCGAGTTAAAAAACCATTACGGGGAACGCGTTTTAGCAGCCGAGAGGAAGTAATGGAAAAATCGCAGGAAGCACTGATGAACATACCGAAAACCGAATATAAAAAATGTTTCGAGGATTGGATCAAGCGCTGGCATAAGTGTGTTGCAGTCGATGGGGATTACTTTGAAGGGGACAATATAGATTTAGATGAATAAACTTGTATTTTTAATTTTCTGAATAAATTCCGGGAAATTTTTGATCAAGGTAGTATGTTTCATGGCTCAGTATCTTAAATAGCTGGCCATTTCTAGTAAAACTAATTGCGAACTTAAGACTGAGTATGCAAAAAGGAAAAAGCATTACTGTCAACTGCTACAGTCAGCTAAACGTTGTTATAATAACCATAGGATCATTTACTCTGATAATAAATCTATAGAAATCTGGAAAATTATTAATACCTCCAGAAACCAACCCAGGAAGCAGTCTCAAATTCAGAATAATGATTCATCAGGAATTATTATGGCAGATTTTTCCAAACTTGCCTGTAACTTTGCTGATCACTTTCAACGTTCTTCTATTGCTAAGCAGAGCAACTCTCCTAATTTAGAAGCCAATGCCGCTACCCACTCAAAGTCCCTATTTCTCTATCCCCTCACAAAATCTAAACTAAAAAATATAGTTAAGACTCTAGGTACAAAACAAAGCTCTGGTTTTGATGGAATTCCCAGTTAAATATTTAAGCAATTTATCAGCTTCATTATGCAGCCTCTTCATTTTCTCTTGAATGAATCTTTCCAATTAGGAGTGTTTCCATCTCCTCTGAAGGTGTCAAAAGTCATTCCACTTTATAAAAACAAGGGTGATAGACATGACATTTACTCCTACCGCCCAATTTCTCTACTGAACCAATTCAGCAAAATATTTGAGAAGACATTCTATGTTAGGTTAATTTCTTACCTAGAGGTTTCCAATCTCCTTTCACCATCTCAGCATGGTTTTAGGAAGCATCTATCTGTTAACTATCAGTTAAAAACCCAGACTTTAAATGCTCTACATAAAAAAATGGAAGTTGCTGCAATGTTTTTGATTTCTTAAAAGCTTTCGATTCTGTTGAATTACTTCTCAAGAAACTCCAAAGGATGGGCATTCGTGGCATACCTAATTTTTGGATTAAATCCCATCTATATGATAAAATATAACACAAGGTTGTTTCTAAAAATGGTATATCTTTTGTTTCCCTAAGTAAGGTCCTTAATCGAGGTGTTCCTCAAGGCTCCGTTCTTGGGCCTCTCTTGTTTCTTTCTTATATAAATGACCTTGTTGATAGTTTTCAACATATAAACGGTGCTACCCCCTTGTTATATGCTGATGACACCAGCATTATTCTTGTATTGCCTACTTTTAATGAATTGATATTTAAGTGTTAACAGGTTAGTCACACCTTACTCTCTTGGCGTCATAATAATTTCCTAAATTTGAATATAGAAAAGTCTCACCTAATATATTTTGCAAATAAAAATAAAGCAAGCAAAGTACTTTCTATTGAAGTTGATGGGAAGGTGATCTCACAGGAACAATACCAAATTTTTGGGTTTCCACATCAATTCTCAAATCTCTCGGGATGAACACATAAGTACTTTCACCAGTAAGTTAAGCTCAGCCTGCTTTTTAATAAAGTCCATTAGAGCCACATTTTCAGTGGCTGTTCTCTGTGCACTATACTATGGTGAATTTTATTCTCACATAGCCAATAGTATCCTTTACTGAGGTTCTACAAGGCATAATGAGCAGCTGCACGTTTTATATGTACGTACAAAAAAATGCAGGCGCTGGCCCAAATTTTATGGGCTTTCAACTTTATAATAAACTCCCAGCTGAGGTTAAGGTCCATAATAGTGTGGCTACATTTAAAGTCAATCTACTTAGGTTCTATTAAAAATGTTTTATTCAATTGCTGAATTTCTTGACAACGCCTGATGTCTTGTATCCACGAATGTATTTTGTCACTTTCCCCTGACGTGTCTTATATCAAGTGTAACAGTTGTAACTCCTTGATCGCTGGACAAATAATATGTATTATTATTAGTATTTAGTATAAGTTCTACTAGCATTGTAGTGTCACCAGTGATCGCACATTTGCCAAAACTTGTATTCAGGCATGTTATTTGTTACTTTTTTTCCACAGTTAAATAATATTTTATGCATAATTTTAAAAATGTTTCCAAAGAAAAAGCAGCAAGAAGACAGTCAAAAGAGAAAAAAATAAACAGAAATTGAAATTATTCAAAAGCAAAAACGCGGTGACAGCATAGCTGATCCATCACATATACACACACACAATTGGTCGACATCAACGATTTGTACAATCCTAAAGAACAAGGATAAACTAAGGTAATAGAGCTTTGAAGGGAGTGGCAAAATATCTAAGCAACGGTTACGTATTCCGAACGATGCTGAAAGATTGCATCTCAAATGATAAACAAAAAACAATTGCAAGGCAATGCTATTAACGAGGACATGATTCGTGAGAGGGGGAATGAACTTTCACCTATCAAACTTTAGGCTAATTCTTTACTCCATAGGGAAGAGAAAGAGATGCTAATTGATGAAAAAGGGTGAAATAATGGTATATAACATATGCATCAGCTTTATATTTGTCCAGGTCGAAAATTATCACAGTTTAGTTCACTGTGTGGTCTATACTCCAAAACACTTCCTCATTTCACAATAAGCATTATGTAAGCCATGCTAAGAAGCAATCTAAACTGAACACAAAGCAAAGGGTACTCTTTTTGCCATTGTATTTTTTCTCACTTCAATTTTGATGAATATAATTTTAAGGTATCCACAGGGATTCTCAAGTTTCTGGTTACACAACAATAGAAAAATCTAAAATTTTGAAAGGTAACAAATGGGCTTTGATTACTATTTGAAAACCAAATTGTTTACTATTATTTGTCAGAAAGAGTACCTTTAGCTTATCAAGATTACTACTTAAGTTTGCCATCATATATCAGTACAGATGTTAGAATACCCTCCTGGCTGTGCCAAATAAGTTGACCTCAAAAATTTGAATGTCTACTGTAATAAGAGAGTAAAATAAAAGTCAATCAAGCACCCAAGGTTGGCTCCCATTATTGTTGAACTAATAACCACATTTCTTTCATGCTTGGGAGGCTGCATACCAAGGGCAAATGATCTCAGGAGACAATATTTTCATCCACTTTGTAATAACTGTGATCTGGCACAGTAATGAATTTGGGTTTTACATAAATTCCTTACAAGATTATATTAATGCAACTTCAAGGATAAAAGTGTTTAACATGACACCATATCAGCACTCATGTAACTGTTAGGTGAAGAACTTGGCAGGACAATGCATTGTTAGATTGTACACACCAAAGTATAAAATATTGAATTTAAAGCTACCAAAAATTGACCCAGGATAAAATGCAATAGCCATAACTGCCTTACCTGTTAAATGATGTAGCAGAGGGCTTTTCATTTAAGTTGGAGGACCAATTTGTTTATAAATGAAAACTATTTGGAAAATATAAATAAAACTAATACATTTACAATAAACGCAGGTCGGAAAATTAAGTGCTCTTCCAAAGGAATCACAAAGAAGTGTCAAACAATTCTGGAAATGCAGCAAATTACATATTTTTACCGACATAATCTGTGACATTAGTATGATCTTGTACTACTTTTGGGGAAATTCCTGTTAATGTAGATAGGTCATTAAATTAGGTAATTTCCATAAGTATTGAATTGATTCTCATCTAATCCAAGCCATTTTCTTCTCAGACAGTGTCTAAAAGCTAACTTAAAATCGATAGCATTAAATCAAAACTTAACTCATACAACTAAATTACAGACTGTAGAGAATTAAATTTAACATAAATATTGGAGATGAATCAATCAAATACCGCAAAACTTTCATACTTTTGTGAAAGTAAGCCAAGTGACATCCAATGAATTATGTTTAAATGGATTACTTAGCAGAAATCTTTCCTTTGAGCTAAAATAGTTACACAAATAAAAATTTTAACTTTAATAAACAAACTAAAATATAACTGCTTCACTGTGTGGACTAGGATGATCAAATATTAAATGCAAGTTCTCAATAAAATATAATTAACAGATGTACCGGGAATGACAATATTGAAGGGAATTTAAGGCATAAACCTGCACAATAAATATATATTACAACATACAATACAACACTGGCTGAAATAAATATCTATCACAAGAGGACACTGGACACAAAAAATCAATAATACAGAACGGCACAACAAACAAAATTAAGAGCCATAGCTTAGGCAAGCAAATGCACTACCAATACAAATATAGGCACATAATTATGAACATAAAACATGATTATGCAGAGAAAAGCTGAAATTTCAAGCAAGATTTTAAAGAAAGGCTAATAGTACACTGAAAGAAACTGAAAAGTTTGAAAATGGTATTAAACCCTTAGCAGTTGGTGCTCTTGCAAGAGAGAGCCTTATATATGTAAAAGCCACATTATTTTCTATGGATAAAATATCGCTTTTGGATGAATTGAAATATTTATAATGATATGGATTGAAAAGATGAATTGTTTTAAGTGTAAATGCCAAAGGCTCAGAGTAAGATGATGTGTAAAATCAGGTAAACAATAATATGTCAGATGTTCTATAAAGAGATAACTGTAATATTCTTGGCTTGAAATTCTATGAATATGTGTGCTTTTTCCCATTAAGGAAAACCAAAAGAAAACTTACATAACCGAAGGGATTTTGTGGATGATTAAACAGCAGTGCACTTTCATTCTTAATACCCTCCATTACTCGGGAGCATATACTACGACACCTTATGGGGCTACAGCAATCATTATGAACATACAAAATCTCAAGATAAACTTGTACCTTAATTACCCTAAAGGAAGATATTTTGGACAAAAATATCAATTATGATTGCCCGATAGTGAATGCTTGAACTAATTCCACTAATACATACAAAATATTTATATCATTTACATTTTATGTAAAGTGGCTTGATTGACTGTTTTTAATTTACCAGGGAATATATTTCATTCAAAAGTTCAAAAATGAGCACTCATGTCACTGAAGATTTCATGAATAGGCATTTGAACAACAGTGGAATGACCATGGTTCAACTAAGATAAAAGAATGGAAATCTTTGAGAGCCTTAATTGAGTTTAACCATTGAGAACAAATTATTTTTACTTTAGTAGCACTTTAAATCTAAGCTTTGAATTCCAAGCAAAAAACTTACTTATTGGCTGATGGCGTTTAGAAGAGGTATGAAGTATACATATAATACTGCCGGTACTTTTATTGTTGAGTGGTAAGTAGGACTTTTCACAAATAACTAACAATGCCATATTACTTTATACTTTCAAGTTTTGGGTCCCAAATTCAGAATACATTCATGCACACATGCCTGTAAATACAAGGAATTTATAATGTTCCAGACAATTAAGTAGACCTGCTTTATTAGCCTCAAAGACATGTCTAACATGGCATTGCAGACAAGACCACACATAAAACATTTAGAAGTTAACAGACTTGGGCATCTTTGTCTAATCCAGTGCCTGGTATAACACCAGTAAGTTTTCAAACATACTACAACATCCCTCTATGATAATGGCTAATGCAACTGTAATGAGAATATTAGTACCTTGTTTTTCCTTAAAAAGATGAAAACTTATCTTCCTTAAGAGTAATTAGGGTTTGCTGCAATTGCATCTTGATGGATTAGGCAAATAAGCAATAAGAATGATATCCTGCATTTAACATAATCCAACTTTTTTACAAACTTAAGAAAAATTACATAAAAACAATTTCTCCTCGTTTTATGAATTGCTTTGATTACTTTGTAGCAAGCAGGCTTTGATATAAGTTCTATCTTCTTAAATTGAACAAATGCGTTCACTGACAAGGTATTTCAAAGGTTTATATAAATGGCTTTCTGTGATTTAGTGAGACTTTAAAGATAACCTATGAAAGCTCTTCAACATTTTCAATATCTTAATCCAAACTAGATGCTAAGAAAAGCCTAACATTAAATAGAGATAACAATGATATAATTTCCCAAAAATTTATTTCCACACATTGTTAGTAAATTAGAGTTTTACTATCTGATTGAAATTTTTTTCCTACTACTACCAAACCAATTTTAAAAAGGCAAAAACTATAGACAATATTTAAAGGGTAGAGTATTGAATAGTGCATGAGGCACCTAAAATATGAACAGATAATAAAGCTGCCTAACTCTCACTGAAAGAAATCTATCTCAGGAGAGCAAATTATAAAACCCGGTGAAAGTAAAATATTATCGAAAACAAAATTTTCATTATACTTGCACACACACGGATTGAAAAGAAGAGGTTAAAAATAAATGCGTACCGGGGTCATTTCTGCCTTTGCCACTATATCCTTGCTTACGAGTAGACTTAGAATCTGAAGCCAATTTGCAAGTGCTTGAAACACCTCTCCTTCTGCTGGGTGGCCTCCCTCTTCTTCCTTGCCCTTTAATTAAAACAAGTAGCTGCTTCACAATTTTTTTACAAACAAATATCACAATTTTTCAAGTTTTTTGATGCAAAAATTGGAATGAATTAAAACAAAACAGGCACATTCAGGCAATGTCCAGAATGATATGTTAACTTTTATAAAAGCTATTACAGGAATTTTGGTTAGCAACATTTTCCCCAATTATTTTCTAACTCATCAATCAATCCATGACTTACCTGATAACTATGTTGAGGTGTGACTTGTTTTCAAATTGCGTTCATATCCATTTTAATGTTATTTACATCCAGAATATAACATTATACACAAACAAGAGAGCATAGCATGGATCCATGTACTCCAGATTGATGCATAACACCAATGTTTCCAATTACACATTTAATATTTAATTATTTATATGTCTTCACCAAAAATAATTAAAATCGTTCACAAAAAAGGTGTACCACAAACTTTCAGAAGAAACATCACACCTAATGGTTTTATCTTCTTCAGTTAACATATACAATGCACCTGCTATAAAAAACCATGGCAAGTGAATGTCGTACATGATTTTTATTCCCAAAATTCATTACCAGGTAGATAACGATTGAAGTGCCATGGCAAGAGTAGATATTTTTTCATAGCAATTTATCTTGCTAATTTTATATGATAAAATACTGTGCATTGGCCTCAAGGACAATTCAAGCAATTTTGTCAAGAAAGCAATGAAATACACTTCGATTAAGTTGCATGAGATGATTCATTGCAACAGCTGAACTTGAATTCCACCAAATATTAACTTTTTTCAATTTTACTTTTAATAGCATGAGACAACACAATTCCAAAGTAATGCTGTGTCTTCTTTTAATTACATCACTTTGTATCAAAAATTTAAAATGATTTCATGTACTAATTCACACAAACAAAACATCCTTGTATGTCCTACACTTGGAAGGATTGGGTAACCTTATACATTCATCCGATCCATGAAAGAATTTTATTAGAATCTTTATATTGATGAAACCTTGTAGTCCAATTTATCCTTGCTGTTTAAAATGGAATATTTATGAAAAAATAACAAATAATATCAATCTCATCTTCTCAAGCTCCTGACTCAGTCAAGAAACTAAGGTAACTCTCTCTTAATTGAATAACTTTCAGTAAATATATAAAGTTATAAATGCTTGTGATTTATGTAAAAAATTTCTCTTCTTGACAAACCTAACGAGACATAAATCCAATGTTATGTCACTGTGCCAACCAATGATTAGGTTAGCAAACAAATGAGCATGTGCTCCAGTCATCAATGATTTTGAAATGCTGGGAAGGTAATATGACGAACCTCCTCCTCCAGTAAATTATTTGAACCAAAATTTTTCTCACCACAATTTCTCATAAATTAATTTTAGGACATCTTTCAATCCTGTTCCATCAATTAAACAGTCACAAAAATAAAATATATCTAATCATCGGCCTCCTGCTATCTAGACCCATTCTTTTTCCTTCGTTTTTTATCGTAATTAAACACAAAGTCAGAAAACTCAACACCAACCTTTTTGCTACCAATCCTTTTACTTTTCCTTACAGTTTCGTCTCCATCTGCATTAGACTTTGGTTTTCGACCCCTTTTCTTGTGAACCCTCGCATCTGATGAAGAATCATCATTAGTCTCTGGTTCACTATTTTGATTTGATGAGTCTGTAGGATTAGCATTACTACAACTGGGCTTTGGGCAATCACCTTTGCAGTCAACCATTTTGCAGTGAGCGCAGCTGTTTTTTGCCAACTCTTTGTGATTTTTGTTTTTATTTAAAAAGATTCTGAATGGCATTATGCGAGTCGTTTCTTTCTTGGAATCTGTTGAACTTTCCTTATCAGAAGACTTCTGAATGATTGTGTATCGAGGGGCATCCTTTCTATTACTTTCCTCGTCATCATCTTCCCCCTCCTCTTCCCCATCATCATCCACAACCTCTCTCTCATCCTCGTCGTCATCATCATCATCATCTTCCTCCTCATCTTCATACTTTGGTTGCACTTGTTTCTCCACTTCATGATGCTTCAGTCTACTGTTTTGAGAGACATGCCTCCCATCATGCCCACGAGAAACATCCACACGCCCTGATGCATCACGGGAATTTTTTACAGAGTAGTGAGAGTCTAATGCTTCTTTCCTTCTGTCATGAGAACGTCTACTACTACTGTGGCCCACTTTAACATTGGCTGCATCAGTGCCTTTACTATCAGATTTGTAAGTCTCTTGCTTTGAGTTGATCGAGTGTGAGCTCAACTTTGCTTTCATATATGCACTAGTTGGAACTTGGTAATACTGAGAACCTTGGGTATTCTGTGCCGAGTGCTCACCACTATTGGCTTTGAATGTTGAAGGAATGGAATTATTTGTAGACGATACAGATGCAGAGTTAAACGATGATGCGAGTGTTGAAGTACATGAGGAAGTCATACAGTCATAAGACGATGAACAACTGTACGATGTTGAAGGCAAGGAGGCTGAAGTCAAAGACGATGAACTAGGTGCCGAGGACAATGAAGCAACACTGTAGTTAGAGAGAGAGGATGAGTTACTGTATGCTGAGGGAGTGGAGGAAATGGAAGTATTCATGCTGGATGGATTAACCTGGCCAATATTAGCTGCATTACTATACATGGTTGAATCACAGACACTGCTAACTGCTTCCTCAGCACACTGTCCACAGTGTGCATACAAATTTCGTTGCAAATTTTGCACAAGCGTATCACCATAATTCGTACTTGAGATGGTATGTGATACAGTCTGATTACTTAAGTAAGAACTTTGTAGATTACCAGAACGATTGCTACCTCTACTATCAGCAATAACACCTTTACTTGCATCGTTTGGCATATAAAGACTGTTCCACTTTTTGAAAAAATCATTATTTGAAAAGTCAATATCTGCTATGCTAATCATAGGATTTGCAGGATATGATGGGAAGCTTTCAAGTTTTGTCTTTGGCTTGGATTCAATCACGAATGAGTCAGCTATAGGCTCATATGGTTTGGTGATTTTTAAGCGCTTTTTCAGAGGAAGAGATGTATTTGAATTTAAATCATACGTAGGAGTAGATAAAGACTCCTCAATCTTTTGCAACAGCTTTTCATTTTGTGATTTCCATTCACTCGCAGCTTCATAAGTTTCTGACACTTTCTGATAATATGAATAGGTGTTATCATCAATGATGTAATTGTTATCAGTCAAATTGTAAGGTTGTTCATTTTCACTTACTTTATTTTCATTCAAACTTATATCATTTTCCATCACACAAGATTTTTCTGCATCCACACAGCTTTTGCTATCCTCAGAGCAACTCCTATTTATTGTGTCGTAATGACTATTATTTGCACCATAGATCTTCTCAGCCTGTTCGTAACTTTTAGCAGATGCACTTGAGTTTTTATTAGTCACCGGATAATTTTTCTCTGCAAGATCATACCTTTTATCATTTACAGCATAATTTTTATCATTAACACTGTAATTCTTATCAGCTAAATTGTAAACAGTCTCACCTTGGTGGTAGAGTTTATCTACCTGACAGTAATTAGAATAGCTCAAGCTACTTGGGCCAAAATTGACACTGCCAACACTACACTCTGGACAGGTACAGCGACACTGATTATGACTATGGGGCAGAGCAATTTCAGCACCAAGTTCAACAGTGGTGCTGATGGAGGGATAAGCACTTGTAGGAATGTTTGAAGCCTGTGATGCACTAACAAAGGAACCCGGCACATAATGTGCTGGTGGAACGGTAGAAGTTACTGTGGGAGCATAGTCTATTGGGGAGGACTTACCATAACCTCCCAACTCTACTCCCACAGGGACTGATAACATACCTCTTAATGGGGCCCTACTTTCAGCTGCATAGTTCCCTGCTTCCCTGGTCTCATTTTTCCCAGGCGAAGAGTGAGAATCAACTGTTTGCTCTGGAGGCAATTTGGCAGATTTCTTCCTCTTCAGAGGTGAATGCTGCGAACTTGTCTCACTGATATTCCTTCTAGAGGAAGTCTCAGGCTTAGAAGAGGTGGCAGATAGTTTATCACTGATAGCTTGATTAAGTGTATTGTGAGGCATTGTCTCCACTACCACACGAGCATCATCCATGTGATGACTACCAATTTTAGATGTGTAACTAGCTTGGGCATTGTGGCCCACATCTTTTGTACTAGAGGCTACTTCTGGAGATTTAGGAGTGTAAAAACTTACACTGGTATAAACAGGTTCACATGAAACATCAAGTTTTGCAGTTTTCATCACATTAACACTAGTATCCAAACATTCTGGAACACATTCCACAGTATCTATTGCACTTTCACTACGAGGACTACTTGAACCACTGGCACTAGATGCATGTGGAGAAGCTTCTGAGCTACCACTCTCACTGGAATTCATCATGTGACTAACCTGAGATTCATATCTCCCTGTAGTATAAGCACAGGCCTCCTTTCGAAAACTATATACAGAATCATCATAGGAAATTTTCCCCATACCCCTCTTGGGAGTACTAGATACAAAGCTTTTTGGAGTGTCATTTTCTGAGGCTTCATAATCTTCCATAGGAGTTGAAGGTAAAATTGGCCTATCCAACTCCAGTGAACCTTTATCATTTAGCCAATCAGGAAGAGGATCCTGTAAATAGGGTTCATCACCTTTTAAATGAAGGGTAAATAAGCTATTAGAAGGCCCAAGGTCATTTAATTCAGCATCAGAGTTCAAATCCCAACTATACCCCGTAGAAATGCCTTCACTCATTGGATAAACTGACTCTGAATGTATTTCCATTAGAATGGAATCTGGAGCTGCTGGCTGTGCCAATGAAACTCCATTACCACCATAAATAAATTCTTCTTCAGAGGAAGTTGCACTTTTCCCTGCCTCCCGTGTTTTAAATTCATCCACAATTTCTACATCTGAGTTTGAGTCAATATGCACAGTTTTGCTAACTTCTAAAGCCCCACTTTCTGATGTTTCACTGGTGTCACATAATTCCTGCTTCAAAGAAGAATCACATAATTCAACAGCAGAATACACAGACACAGAAGCCGAATTCTCCACTGTTTTAGACTTCTGGCTTAAGTCACTTGGTTTACACTCATCATTTAGAGTAGCAATTGATTTGGCTGAACATTCTAGAGCTTTCACACTTAGCTGTTCTTTGCTACTATCTACTCTGAATAATTCTAACCCAGAATTGTCAAATGCACTCTCAGCTTCTTCAGAAGATGCACACTTGGCATTCAATTCATTGTTAATAGCCTCCTTGGATAGATCATGACATTTAACAAAACCCACTGTCTTTTCAACAGATAAGTCAGTTATATCTGTATCAGCATTAATGGCATCAGGTGCCACACTATCCTTGTCTTCAAATGATTCTAAACAAGCATTGGTCACAATTTCCACCTTGAGCTTTTTAACTGGTGGTTCAATGCTTCCACATAAAAGTTCAGATTCATCATTTTGAACACTTGAAGGACTATCACACTTTTCAGTTTTTGGTATTCCAAGTTGAGGCTCTATCTTGGCCTCTCTAATTTTATCATCATAGTCAGTAAATTTAAACATGGCCTGCTTACTGTCAATTCCTTTTGAATCTTCTAACTGTTCCACCACTTTCTGATCCTCAATTTTATCATACTCTCCAATCTGATGCATTGATAGCATATGCTTAAATTGGTCATTATCACCCAAATAAAGAAAGGTTTGTTCATTTTTACTTTTTTCATCAACATGAGGGAAGGGTTCACTAACTTTTCCACTGAAATCATCATGATTTAGTGAGGCAGTCTTGGCCTTATTCTGATTGACATCATCAAGCTTGTTGATAAACTGAGTGTTTTTCTTTGTTTTCAATTCTTCACTTATAGGTGAAGCACAATTCACTTTGAGAACAGCATCATCAGCCTCAGACTGATTTGGCACATTCTTTCTTAGGTCACACTCTTCAACTGTAGATGAAACTTTATTTGATGTGATTTCAACAGATTCCTCTGCCTGACATAAGCTCTTTTTGATACTGGTGTTGTTATTTTCCTCCACCTTAGGTTTTTGATCTAGTGACTTATCACACCTTTTACCAAGAGTTTGAATCAACACCTGAGCAGAATCTCCAATCTGAGGCAAGGTTTCACTATCCTTATTTGTTACACTTTCCTCTCGATTAGATGAGGGCTGCTTCAGTTGTGCTTTTTGAGATCCCTCATCCAAAAAGGAATCAGCTATCAATTGATCAGCTTTGACAACTCTAATTTGACTATGTTCCCCAAACACTGGGGAATTTGGTAGAGCAATCACTTGGCTACATTCTTCAATTTGGGTCAAAGATGTTGTTACTTTCAATTGATTTCTATCTTCAACTTGTGGTGATATCACCTGTTTGGGTTTGGCTTGAGCACTATCACCATTGGCCAAAATCTTTTTCTTCTTTTTCTTTTTACCCTTTAATTTACTACACCTTTTAGCTAGTTTGCCTGTCTTATCACCAGACCCAATTGACTTCTTTTTCTTTTTATTCCCTACACACTTAACCACTTTCTGTTTCTTCCCCTTCTTTTTCTCAGCCTTTTTCTTCTTCTTCTTAGGGGTTTCTTGCGAGCCTACAACACTAGGCTGTTCAGGAGTTAAATCATTCAACCTTTTATTTGACGGAGCATTTGACTCAATTGTAGAGATGCTCGGCCAAATGTCATCTACCAAATTGTTTCCACAGCTATCACTCTGAAAATAGCACAGATATATGTTATCAAATGCAAATCAAAGAAAATTAGAACAAACATGTAGTTTTGATATTTCAACTTACTTCATCTTCTTTTTCTGTGAGTCGGGGAGATGAATCACCGGAGTGATTGACAAAAAATAGGGGCTTATTGATTTCTGCACCTAATCCTTGATTACATGCACTTTTACGTGGCTTCTTCATTGACATTAAAAATTCCTGAAATAGGATTTTTAAATATTACACTTTAAAGAAAGTAATTACATTTAAATAGATATAAGAGCATCAATTGAACTATAAAAGAATAGCAACATGACGTCAACATCGCATCAATATGTATTAATTTGCAGCAAAAATGTTCATCCCTCCCTCTACTAAACCTGAAAGCTCGAGAGTATTGTTTTGTATAGATTGTTTCAATTAATGCATTGATATCAACAGGACCAACCAAAAAGTATGGCACTAGAATGCAACAGAAGTAATTACTTTAACCCTGTTTGCTGAAAGTTTATGTGCATTTAAAGTTTTGAAAAATTGCATCAGAGTTCAGGTTTTTTTAACAGCTAATAACATATAGCTTCCATATAAACCCATTTAACCTCATGCACCATTTTCCAGATATTACCATCAAAGATGGAACATGTCTTACACAAGTCCTAGTCCCTCCCTCATCTTTCTGACCCCTTTTGAAGTCTCTGGGTTTGATGATTGAACTCCTCCTATGCCCACTAAGGACATGAAATCAGAGGGATAGTGTTTTGTTTGTTTTCTTGCCAAACGAGGCAATCAGGCACAGGCTAATCCACTCTAATACCTGGCTACATATATTATACTGATGGTTTAGCATCCAATATTTGATCATTTGTGTATAGTTCAGAATTAGTCCTAAAAATAGGTGAAATTGAAGTAGGCTTTCATGGAATTAGATAAATTACTGTACAAAGAAACTATAGAAATAGGAAATTGAACCCAGGGCAAAGGCGTGATGCATAAAGAATTAGAGAAAGAGGATGGTGGCTGGATTGCGGCAACGATTTCACCATCCATCAGCCATTTTCAGTGTTGATGAAGATTACATGAATTTTTTCAGATAATTCTTTGATATCACAGGCATTTAAGCAGATGCTTTTTTACTTTTGTAAGGCTATCATTGTTGTCAATTTTGGTGTATCAAATTTTTTCCTTCATACAGATGGATAAAAACAGGGTGTACATCTTAAATGGATACACATAGTCATTGGGTTTGCATTGGACCTTGTGAACTATTTTAAATTATTGATGCAATAAAACTTATACTGTGAATCCTTTCACACATTTTTTGCCAAGACCGATATTTCCAGTCACTTAATAATGTAAACACAATAAAAATTCAATTTGAAACTTACCTTGCCTGCTCATTGCCTAGGATAAATGCAAACGGTAAACCTTTAACCACTATAATGGGAAAATTAAAAATGTATCCAAGCAAACAATAATAAAAAGAACAACTCAATAATGTACAATTACTGATTAAAAAGAAAAGAAGGAATCAAAGAGAAAACACAGACACCTATGATTGCCTCATTCACCTTAAATCTCACTATCTATCCACATCAATAATTATTCTGCCATGTTGAACCCCTATCAAATATCACCACCAAATGTCAGTGCTAGCAAAGTAAGTTTTCAGCACAGTATTAAGAAATCCTTTATGAGTAAACAAGGCGTCAATGCTTTGGGAAGAGATTTGTGGAGCAGATGCCTCTCTGTTATTGCTCCCAACTAGTGATTTGTGAAGACGGAAAAAATTGAGATTCGACCAGTAATTAAATACTCTGTAGAGAAAGGTGAGAAAGCAAAGGATATTCATGCAGACTTTTAGAAGACACTGGAGGACTCTGCTCCTTCATATTCAACTGCTGCCAAGTTTAAGTTTGGTCGGGACACCTTGGGTCATGATTCACGCAGTGGTCGGTCAAAATGTGCCAGTACCCCAGATATTATTGCAAAGTGCATAAAATGGTCATGGAGGACCACAGACCGAACGTGCAAGAAATTGCAGGGATGCCATCTGAATGTGCATATCACATTTTTTAATGGGGGAATTGGATATGAGACAATTATCTGCCAGACAGGTGCTGCGACTCTTGATGCATCATCACAAATGCATCAGAATGGAAATTTCCAAGCAATGTTTTACCTATTTTAATAGCAACCAACAAGATTTTCTGCATTGGTTTGTGACCACAGCTGAAACTTGGGTCCATTACCATCCCCAGAGAAAAAACAGCAGTCAAAGAAGAGGAAACATGTTGATTCACCACCATCAAAGAAGGCAAGAGCATATGGTTGGCCGGAAAGGTGATGGCTTCAATTTTCTGGGATGCAAAAGGGATTCTGCAGACATTATCTTACCACTGGTCAAACAATTACTGTACATTACTACGCTAACCTCCTCGACCAACTTCAGAAAAGGATAGAAGAAAAAAGGCCAGGTTTGGCAAGGATGAAAGTCATCTTTCATCAAGACAATGCAATACACAAGTGTCGTTGCCATGGCAAAAATAAGTGAGCTAAGATACAAATTGTTCCCACACCCGCCTTATTTGCCTGATTTGGCACCATAAGATTTCCATCTCTTCTCCAAGCTCAAAATTTTCCTTGATGAACAGAGATTCTCTTCAAACAAAGAACAGCCGAAGTAAACTGGTATTTTGCAGACCTGAAGGAATCTAATTTTCGAAATGGTATCAAGAAATTGGAACATCATGGGACTAAGTGTATTTAACTACAGGGAGATGACACTAAAGTAAAATGGTTTCACTGAGGTAAGTCATTTATTTCTATTCCATTCTGAGAACTTTTCAAATTACTCTTGCACATACTCAGTTTGGACAGATGATGCAGGATCACAGGAAACTATTTGATTTCCAGGACATAAAATTAAAAGTAGTTGAGAGGCCACTGTGTTATATTTGGCTGAGAGTAGTAATGAAATGAATAAATTTCATGATTATCTCTCCAAAAATGGTTGATGTAGATGCATGAGTTTTAACCAGTGGCTATAAAAATTCGTAGAGGAGAAGAGCTAAATGCAACCAAAATAGCACAATCTATTGAAGCTCCCAACATAGATGGAGACGGTTATTCAGATCTGATTGCAGATATTGCAGTTTATGATTACGTGAGAGAGATTGTTTCAGAATATAGAAGAAAATCATTACCAACAAAGTGGATAGCAAACAAATCGAAAGTGTAAGTAAACCAAATAGGGAAAAGATTTTAACTCATTGGTATACAGTGTATTAAATATGAAAGGACTATTACCATTAACTGCCCATGAAAATTAGCATATCATATAGGTAATATCATAACTTCAACAGCTCAAATGAAATATGTAAAAAGGTAACATATGTGGGAGCATAATGTTTAAAGTAATTACTACCAAAAAAACAGTGAAAAGAAATGGCCACCCTGACATTATCCGGGATTGTCACACACCACTGAGCTTAGTATAGGGTGAACTCTTATCATCACCTGCCAAAATGATCGGCAGGTGGTTAACTGTACTTACTGTTTTCATTAATAAGAAATAACAAAGATATCTGGATAAAATTAATTCAGCATATTAATTGATCCTTACGTACAGGTACATAATGCTGTAATGCTGTCAATTACAGCTATTAATGTTGATTTGTATTGTTTTAGGAAGCCATCTATTGAACTAACTCACAGTATGGAGAAAATAAATAGGCTTACTGTATCATTAAGTTCCTTCATTTGAAACATTCCAACAAATCCACGATGAAATAATGGCTGTTTATGGTAATGATAGCCGATCATATGTCAGTTTCCATTACTATATTAGACCGAAGAGCAACCATCCAAATAATCATGAATATAAAACTATTCTTCTTCACCACAGCAATGTGTAAAAATTATTGATAAAGAACTGCACATATCAAAGGAGTCAGCGAACTGGGTTTCATGACTACTGACTCTTCTTCAGAAGCAAAAATGGTAAGACCACAGCATGACAGGCATTCTAAGCAATGCGGCTTTGAAATTTTTCTACATCCACCCCGTTCTCCTGAACAGGCTATAAAAGACTTTTTCTTAACCCAGAACTCAAAAAATCGTGCGGTCGGAGACTTGACAACACAAATGATGCCATTCAACAAGTTGAAGAATGGTTTTTGATGAAATCGTTTGAGTTCTACATTGACAGCCTTCAAAAAGTCAAGAACCGCTGGGAGATATGTATAATTCTGGATGGTGAATAAGTAGATAAGTCTTAAGAAAATCAAATAAAAATGTTTCTATCTCGATTATTTTTAGCAATAATTAAAATTGTGTTATACCCCCTAGTATATCAGAACATATAAATTTAAAAATCTAGATCAAAACCATAGTACCAACCAAGTATGATCTAAATAAACTATTCTTTCAGCTTTGAATACTGCATTTAAAAATGTCCACCCTCAAGAATACAGCAAAAAACAATTTCTATTCTTTCTCCTTGCATAACTAAAATATCTCAATTCTTTTTATTGTATGCTGAAAAGGGAAAATTATTTTCAAATCAACTTTAGCAAATATTACTTCACTTACCTGGCAAGAACTTTTTACGTTAAAATTTGATTGCATTAAGAACAAAGTTATGTTCTTTTTAGTCTTTGGAATTCTAGGCAATACATTGCCCATTGCTTTCATGTTCTCCATTAAATGTGGTGGTGCTTGTAACTTTTGCATGGCAGTCGTATTAATGCGCGTCCTTCCTTCTCCATAAGGAAAGATCTTTTTCCAGAGTTTAAAAGTTAACAGACACCTTACATACATGAGGTCATTCATTCGATTAGGGCGGATGTTGTCCAGAAGTTTCCTATAAAAAAATGATATGGCTATTAATTGTTGCAATAGAAGACACTTTGGTATCTCACACTTGGTTCTCTAAAGCTTAAAGCAGTGAGGTGTAAAAGAATATCATTGGAAGGTATTAAAAACAAACAACAGCTAGACAATTATAACATTCAGTTATGTACAATGAGATTAAAAGCCACTATTAGACTAGGTAGTAAAACTTAACATTATATTCTGTTACTAAATCAAGGTTAAAATTTTGATTTAAAAAATTACAGTGGAACCTCGTACAATGAGCATAATTTGTTCCTTCATCTTTCTCGTAAAGTGAAACACTCGTTTAGCAAACAAACATAAAAATAATTGGGAAAAATGGTAATGCATTCCATGCCAAAAAAAAATAAATAATGTACAAGGTTTATTCAAAGAAAATTATACATACAAAATTTAGGATGAAGTTCAACTTTTCATCTATCACGGAATGAAGTAACCAAAAATGCTAACTCGATTTGTAAAAGCAAACAAAAATTGAAGTTTATTATTTAAGATACGTACCTAATTCCTTTTAACCAGAAGTCTGCCTACAGACGTTTTTGCCTACGAACCAAGTTTTGTAAAAATATCACTATCATTAAATAACTTTTTGATAAACATTGCCACTGCCTTATCAGGGTGATGCCTCAAACGCATGGTACGATGCAACAGTTTCCTGGGACATCCACATCACATTTAGCCCACTGTTTTGGAATTCATACTTCTTGAAGGTTTGTGAAGTATCTGCATCCTAAAATAGTAGATGTTTAATTTCTGATTCGTGGCTTGCATTTGCACAAAAAAGCAGCATGAGATGGCCTTTCATTGACTTGTGGCTGCGCAATGCATTCTCTTCTACTGTTACTTGTAGAAATATAGGTTCACCTAGACATCTTCTTCCAAAAGAGGCCTGTCTCACTACAATTAAAAACCTCAATTGAACCTGTAACCCTCAGAATCTATCAGTTTCTTGCAGTCAACAATGTAGTTCTTTGCTGCTTTTGACTTGGAGCTTATTGCTTCACCATGCCTCACAACGCTGTGGATGCAGGTTCTTTTTGTAAACTTCTCGGACCTTGCACAGCTCCCTTTAATACTTCTTCAGCTGCTGATGATCCTGAGGTCGGCAATAATATATTTCTCTAACATACAAATGATATCCTTACCAACATGTTCCATACCAGGGTATTCAAATGGGTTTTAACCCTCCTCCTGGTGAAATTTTCAAGTCATTTTGTGAACATGCATTGTTTCAGTGAAATCGCCATAACTTTCTTAAAAATTTTTCATGGAGCTTTAAATGTAATACTTCTAAACTATTTTAGTATCCCTCCTTTGTGTGATATTGCATGAAACATTTTCTTTTGTGGAAGGGAACATTGCAATAAAAGGAAACACCACGTCTCCATCCTAATTTTTCTAGAAGCACACACTTCGCATCTTCTTGTGTGATATTTTTTCTTCCCCTTACACACAACAGGAATGAGATGATGTCTCCCAAGGTCTCTGGAGAGACAGCGTGGGTGATCCCTTGAAGAAACACGCCAATTTGGCTAATCATCACGGCCATCTTCCGAAGATGACTTATCTGGCTCCTCTCTACTAATTCCTCACTCTTTGGCATTCTGGAGCAGAAAGCCTATGAATTGAATGCTATTTGTTTTATAAAATCCTGTCTTCATAGGCACTGTTTTTGGTGTCACTTTCACTTATCAAGAGAGAGGTGAATTTTCTATTTCTGACCTTCACTACAATATAGGAATCACTTCCACTCTTGTCCCTTTCTTACGCTAATGGCACATCTGACAAGTAATGGGCGCACAAATCTAATAATATTTCTTCCTCGTCCAAAGCACTCTCTTTCCTATGTGATGCCATTATATGAAAGATTCCTTCAAATATTTTGAAAAACACAGTTTGATAAAACCCTCTTACAAGACAAACCCAGCATCAAAAGAACAATTCACTGGGACTCGAGGAACTGAACTGCTCATGACACATCAAAAGAAGAAACTGACCACAGCCATAAAAGAACTATGTCCAAATCATTATTGGCCCCCATCATTCTTTTCACAGTAATGCTTACGTTGATGGAGCAGAGCCGAATGCGCATTCCATTATCCAGGAGTGGAATTTGCAGGCAAGGCAATGGTCTTAGGGGCGATCGAGATAAAGTTCCTTGCCAATGGCTCAGCTATGGCCATGTGCATAAACACTCAAGAAATAAAGAGGCAAGGCGTTAAGGTACCCGGGGAAGAGATAAAATAAACATTACCTCCGAAATGAAGCAAGACAACGAATAAGTTTCAAGCTGTTGAAATTTAAGTTGCGCACCATCACAAAAAAACTGTCTGGGATTTAAATACAGTTGAATGGCTTATACTATCAAAATCACCAAATGAAATCAAAAATTAAGTTATGACTGTTCTTATTATTTAATGAAAGGCAAATAAAAACACCACCAAACATGTAAATAATGTCAATAAAAGTTTAAAATGATGCTTCTAAATGACAAGAATTCTCATATTCTGTCCGCAATACGTTAATGGTTTCGAATTGCCATTACTTTCCCTTAATCTATATCAGGAGCAACTTTTCAACATCATTGAGAATACATGCCCATTTCTTAGATATTCTTGCTACTCTCTTTGAAGCATCCGACTCCTTAAATTTGACCTTGTTCTTGAAGTAAATGCAAATGGCTTATGTCGACCAATTGTTGATGTGCATACTTGATCAGCCACGCTCACACTTTGCCCTGAATATTCAATGACTTTACTTTTCTTTGCTACAGTTTTTTACTCTTCTGTGGCTTTTTCCTTATGGATTTTTATTTGGGGTCATTTTTAAAACAATGCACTAAATATTATTAAACTGTGAACAAAAAAATCTCTCAAGATACATCTGAACACTAGTTAGGAAAAATGTGTAATCACTAGTGACACTAAAATTCTGGCAGAACGAGTGTTAAACTAAAGTAGAACATGTGCAATCATACTGGGTATTCTCCTCTCTTCATCACTCATTATGAGAAAAGTCACTTGTCCAGCAAGTCATTCTAGGGACCAATATTGTTGTTCATCATGTGAATTTCTTGCTAAGCAAGGTGCTCATTGCGCGAGATTCCACTGTATCTTGATTTATCACGGAAATTTGAAAGAATTAGTTTGGCAGTAACATTTATTATAGCATGCTGCTTAATTAAAGAATTTGAAAAGTATGTGACATAAAATTTCATCAAGTGAATCAAAACAATAAACAAAAATGGTTGGCCATTAACAAATTCTTACCAATTAAATCAAATTCTCAAAAAGAATTCCCGCAGGAGTCAATATTACCTGGCCATTTACTAACACTATATGTTTTTGAAAGGGCAATTGTGGCACTACTCCTCTTTTATACATCATGAGCATGAGGCAATTATCAGAGCATGAGATTTTTGCTAAGTTTCAAATACTTCAAAATCAAATTTCAATACTTCCCAATCAAATTAACTTCCATGGCTTTTCCCTGGTTGCGAGGGTAGTCCCAGAAGTACCTGACCTGACCTAAACACGGCAGTAGTGGTTGGAAAAATATCACTGTATTAGAAAGCACGCAATCTATTAAGAATATGTTTCAAGTTTGAAGATACTACGTTGTTTGGTATTTGCTTGGCAGCCATGAATGATAAACGCTTTCAGTGAACTTGTGAAAATGAAGAAAATTGGTATTCGTTATGTGATACAATACTTTTATTTGAAAGGCCTCAGCCCAACCAATATAAATGCTGAACTGGATTCTACTCTGGTTGAGTCTGCTCCCTTGTTAACAACAGTAAACTATATTGGGAAGCAGAGTTTAAACGAGGCTGTACGACCTGTCAAGATGTGCATCGCATTAGTCGACCAAATGAGGTGACGACTCCAGAAATGGTGAAAAAAATCCACAGTGATACTGGACGATCGTCGAATGAAAGTGCTCAAGCTAACTGATATAGTAGGCATTTCATAAAAATGCAGTCCATTGCATATTAACTGAAAATTTGGACATCAGAAAGCTGTGTGCAAGATGGGTGCTGCGTTTGCTCACACTCGGGCAAAACCAGGGTCGTGAAGATGTTTCAATTGAGTGTTTAGCAAAGTTTCACAGCAACAAAGCAGAATTTTTGCGCCTTTTCATAACCATGGATGAAACATGGGTCCATTACTTCACACCCCAGACAAAAGAAAAATCAAAACAATGAATTCAAAAGGAAGAACCGGCTCCTCCAGAAGGCGAAGACCGTTTTATCTTCAGGCAAGGTCATCGCATTGGTTTTTTGGGATGCTCGTGGGATAATTTTCATTGACTATCTTAAAAAAGGAAAAACTATCAATGGCGAGTATGCAAACTTATTGCAACACTTTAGCGAAGAAATGAAGCAAAAGCGGCCTTCTTGCTTCTTCACCAAAATGCACCAGGCCACAAATCCATCATTGCAATGGCCAAAATTCATGAATACAGTTTGAATTGCTACCTCATTACACTGTTCGACAGATTTAGCCCCCTTCGATTATTTTCTGTTCGCAAACTTGAAAAAATGGCTCAGTGGTCAACAATTTTCTAACCGTTAAGAAGTGATGTCAGCAGTTAATGGCTATATCGAGTAGCAAGAAAGTTCTTATCATAAAAAAGGTTATCGAACTTATTGAACATCGCTGAGAAAAGTGTACAGGACTGAAAGAAGATTATGTTGAAAAATATATAAATTGATTCCAAAATTTTTGTGTTTTCTTTGTTGAGTTGGGTACTTCTGGGATTACCCTCGTAATCATTAAAATTCCTTTTGTAGACTTATTGTGATCCAGTTATAATGGGATATGGCACCTTGGAATTTGTCATTTGGAAACCATTTTCGATTAAAAAAATAAGTGATTGACACTTATAATCTGAATATCAATCGTTCAGTGGATTTTTAGGTCAGCCATCTGAATTTCATGATTCTTCAAGATTACATTGATTTCATAAATTTTTTGTTTGGTAGATGGCCTTTACTGATATTACACAACTTTTCATGAACTTTCTTTAACTATTATTCATATAAAGTTGTTTAACCAGTCTTAAAAAAACATATACTTACTCAAATAGAGGATGCCATATATCACGATAATTCTTGTGCACAAATTTTGTCATAAGTATAGCATCAAGCATGTGCTCTTCTGAGTTATCTGAAAGAAACAGAAAAGTAATTAATAAAAAATTGTCACTATAGTTAAAACAATAAGTAAAAGACAGAATCGCTTATACAATTTGAATGGGCCCATCATACAGGGCCCTGTACACCTTACCAGCTTACCATACCAGCTTACAAGAAGTAATTTTCTACAATAGTACTGGTATTGTTGATATTGCAAAGGTAAATTATCTTAAAGCCAATGTAAATGGTAGCATAAACACTCGTTAACATATTTTCATAAATAAAGAGTGAACAATTCCTGATTTTCCAAGCAAAGAAAAAAAGTCCCCACATTTTAAGGAAAAATATTTTGAATTTTGATGGAAATCTATGGATGGTTCCTATAGCCCAGGGAACTTTATGCATGTATTTCCATAAAAGTGCCCCCCATGTCCAAAAATCCCAGTGTGGAGAAAATATACTAGAGTGAGTCCTTCCAAATAATATGATTGTTCTAAATCTGCAAAATAGGCATTTGTTTCAACAATAACCTTCTCATTTGAATAAAATCTTCTTCTCATCAGTTATTTTTTATGTTGGACAACAGGAAGTAGTCCAAGATACCATTATCTGGTAATATCAAGGAATTAGTTAGAATCATAATGCCATCAATTTTGAGCCCAAAAACCTTTAGAGCGATGAAGTACAGTGTCGCCATGCAAAATCATGGACACAAAGTCTTAATGTATTTTCCATTGAGTCAGTGTGTCACCCAAAAATTTTCTAACATGGGATATCTTGCTTGGATATTTTCTATGTAAATGAAAATCCATTACATTATGATTTATAAGCCTTTTCCTAGCCAAAACAAATTTCAACATTGCTGATGATTATGACCATGGAAGTGCCTGAAAGGAATACATGTCATGCACTATATGTTTGAAGTGCAATTGTTCATTTTTATTTTTTATGGAAAAGTATTGTAGATACACAAAAATGTTATCCCATTAAAAATTTATATTATATTTCACTGCATAAAAAACATTAAGCATATTAATAATTATTAACATGATTTGGTCAAAGTGAGAGGCAAAGAATAAGTCTCAACAATATGGTGCCATAGATGTTTCAAGTGAATAAAACTGAAATATAAATAAAAAATTAGATAATTTATTAAATTACCAATTTACTCACCAAGAAATATGTACAGGGATGAAGTCAGCCTTGATGCTACCTTTTTCAGACTCTCTTTCCCTCGCCTGAAAATAAAATTATGCTTTTATACTTATTGAAAAACATGGTTTAAAAATATCTAAAAGCCAAGGGAGGCAAATATATGCCAACACTGTCCAACTGATGCTAATAGATGTGAAAGAAACTGGCATTCAATATAGCATGATGTATTTTCTGACAATTTTCACAATACAATAGGCCTTTTTTTTCATTGGAGTATTAAGAAAGGTCTTCCTTGCATGTTTCAGCAAAGTATTTTCTTAGATTAGATTGGCAGTTCTAATCTCTTATTTTTATAAAGAAAAATTATAAGTTGAGGTTTAAAAGCAAAAGAAATTATGTATCTAAATTCAATCTAAACACATTCCTAGCCATAACAGTGTGACATTTAATTAATAGTAGTTGACTGGCTTTGGTAGGTTTTTGAAAGATCCCTCCATTATTGAATAGACTGATTTGCATACCAGACAAAATATGATTTTAACCTTTAACACTACCTTGAGAGAGTAAAGAACAAGATATTTTCTACAAAATAAATGATCCTCTTTCAATAAACTGACTGAAAACAATTTTTTACTACCTGATAATTGGTCTGTGAGAAGTGTCACATGAGAAAAGAGGAAGAATTATTCATGGAGAAAATAGCGGGTATAATAAAATTGCAACTAAACCCTGACGATCATTCCATACTACTTGCTTCCAAAGCCAATAATATAGCCCTACTTAAATTCAAATATTGACCATTTGTCCTGAATGGATGTGTTGCAATAGTAGTATTTTTAGGAGAGGTGACCAACAACTAAGGTCATTAGCGCCATAGGAGATGGACGGAAAAGGAGTCATGACAAGATGGATGTGAAAGGAGGAAGAGAAGAGAGAAACCCTGCATCAGTATTAGCCTACTCTTAACGAAAGGTGCCACGATGTTCCCAGCTTTATGTCTCATCTGATAGATGGCATACTCACTCAAAGTGCTCTCCACAAAGCACCTCAAGAACGAATCAGGATACCACTGAAAATCACAGGAGACCATCTGCGGTCTCCAGGATTCGAACCTGGGCCCTGTGGGTGGGAAGCCAGGATGCTAGCCACCGCACCTTCTTGATCTCTGGATGTGTTGCAGTGATTCATCTTAGCTCTACAACTTCAATGGCATCATATGAAAATAATTATATTTTCCCGCAGTGTCCTAATAAAATAATACCAGTTTCCTTCAACAGGAGTATGGCATACAAGCAAACTTGTATGCATAACAAAACTAATTTCAACCAACAAATCTTTTAGGGTTCCATCCTTCCCAATTTAACAAAATTTTAAGAGAATTATAATGAGGATTAGAATTAATTTCCGTTTGCATAAATTTTAAAAATCAGAGAAGATCTGGGTGTCAAGTCAATCACCATCACTCTTGTGCCTCAAACAAAACCGTGCTCAGCATCCTGCTGTTTTATGCCACGAACTCATTCCCATTAAATGCCAACCCATTCCCAAGAAACTGCGGGAGATGCAGCAAGTTTTTTTGACTGCAACTTTTGATGGAGTCATCCGCTAAGTGTGCACTGCAGTGCAACAATGTCAGAGTGTAAAATTCATTCACCTTGGTCAAGGCGAATGATTTTTACACTTTGAATTTGTTACATTGTAGCTGAAATACATTCTGGCACATAAAATATTAAGACCATTCTATACTTTTAGGGAAACTAAAAGTAATACTTAAAACATAAAAAAACACCACTGGGATAGAATAATAATGCAGAGTAAAATTTCCAAAAATCAACTTATAATCATACTTACAAAAATTGAATTATCTACTTACAATGATGCCTTTATCTCCATATCCATGAACATGGAAACCAACAGCGTCATCTTTTCGAGGTAAAATGAATGTTCAAGGGTCTGAAAAAATTAGGGATTGTAATACTCATCATTAAAATTTGTTTTTATTAATGGTGATACCTACACCTTCATTCTAAGCAACAAGTAAATTATTACACATGAAACCACAATTGAAATTACTAATATGGTGGCTCAATTGACTATAGCTCTGAATTATTTTAAGTACTCAATGTTACCATAAGATTATTGAAATAAACAAGATTTTACTTTCAGCACACAACAATCATACATTTGTTAAACACAGGATATAAAATAACAAAATGGCATACATTCTTCTTTTGAAAAATAAATATTAATGAAAATAAATGGGAATAATGTTTGATACTTGGATTTTTCACAAAAGAACAATAAAAATAAAACAGTAATTATATATTGACATGTTGTATTCATAAAATTTTGCACCATCAAATTTGGAATTCACTTCAATGAGTGAACACTCAATCATTATATGAGCACTCGAGATTATATGAAAAATCATGCGAAAAAAACTCAGAATCAATTCCCTTACATTTCCAAACTTCTAGTTTAATTAAGCTATAAAAATATGAAAGTAGTATTTAGAATAAGTCGATCTCTTCAAAAATCATTCCAGGAAAAATCTCAAGCCAATATTTCTGTTTGCAGAATATACATAAAAGCTCACGGCTCCAACGAGAAGAAGAGCCATGTCATACAAATATTTTTCAGGGATACCTATATTTCCAAATTTTCATTTTTATAAAATGTAATTATGATTTATATTATATGATTTCTTTTGGTTAAGGCAGGTTTTGCATGGGTAAGCTTACAAAATGTGATAAATTCCCTTGCTATCCTATTCCTACCCCTTCCTCGCTTGCCTAACATTCTCCCTCTATCACAGCTTTCAACATCCCATTACTAATTAAAATGATGCGCATCAATGTCTCCTGCCTACTTTGGATTTCTTCCACAAATCACTCCTCCTTCCTCCACCATGCTTAGCTTTTCTTGCGAATGCCTTTTTGCCTAATGCAATTCTTATACCCCTACCAAAAACTTCTTAGACAAATTAACCATTTCACCTGCTCTAGGTTATGAACACCTATTATCGCATTTAACTTAGCCTTTCTCTTTCTGGAAAACTGCATAACCATCATTTTGTTTATATTTATCCTCATCCATACCTGTTGCAATGACTTTCGATGTACTCAGCAATGCTTAGCTGACTGGCAAACTAAAGCTTGATCAATCATAAACAAACCAGATATCTTTAACCATTCCCTCCACGTTTATATTGAAAGTATAGTTGATAAAGATACCTATGTTACTCCGCTTCCTAACATTGCCCAATGTGACTCCCGTTCCATCACTCAAAGCTGTGCAGTGCGTATTTACAGTTTAATGATCAAGTCTCCTATGCCTCCAATTTTCTGCAACCAATTCATTAATTCAACCCAAATCACTCTAGCAAATGCCTTTTTGAAATAAATGAAATTGACACATACATACTATACTGACTGTATTCTATGCTCTCTATTCTGACCTCATTACTGCTATGGCATCATGCATGCCCTCTCTCTTTTCTAGATCCAAACTGAACATCTACTAAATAATCCTTTGTCCTGGTCTCCATCCTTATTACTGAACTTGTGGACCACTTTAGCTGCATGTGAAATCAAACATGGTTCTGTAGTTATCAAATACTAGTTCTGAAAAAATCTTTTGGCCAAATCTCTCACTCATAAAGACTGTAAAAATTTCTTTAAAAACTATTCCTCTCAATTACTCTATCCCTAGGCCTTAATTTGATTTCAATTCCCTCAATAACCTTTCTATCTCTACATCAAGTGTACCTGGACCAAGATATCCTCATGTTTTTAGAATATAGTTCCGCAGTAAAATCTTTCTAACTCTCATAAATCTTCCATGATTCAATTAATGATATTCATAACTTCTCTTTGATTGTTGGCTTTGATTTTCATTTCTTACATTCTGACAGCGCTTTCACCTTCCACCAAACAAGGTCTGTTCATAATACAAACTACTATAGACTTCAACAAACAAAATACTAACAAATTACTGGTCAGGGTTCCCTTCAAGGTAGTCTCCTCCCCAATACATACACTTATCTTAACAGTGTTTTCACTTTTTGAAAAAGTCCTGGAATGCTCAAAAGCTCCTTCGCAGAATTTTTCTCCATCTCTGGAATGGTGGCAAACCATTTCCTTAAAGTGGAACTAAGTTTGGGGAACAGGAAAAACTCACATGAGGCAATGAGAGTCTGGAAGGCTGTCTGGTGATTAGGGTGGTTGGGGAAACACAGCGGTCTTGTTTTTTGCAAAAACTCTTGAGTTCTGAGAGATGAATGAGCTGGCGCATTGTTGTGGTGTAAATATCAATTGCAGCGCCTCCAAACTTCAGGCCATTTTCACCAGATTCTTTCCCTAAGGCGTTTCATAACAACCAGATAGCACTCTGTGTTGACTGTCTGGCTTTTAGATAGGTATTCATCATACACAACCTCCTTTGAATAAAAATCATTCAACGTCATCTTGTCGAGCTATTTTGGGGTGAGGGGATGTTTCATCAATCCTTCGTGAAGATTGCACTTTTGTTTCACTTTCAGATCCATAACCCCCCCATTACTCAGCACCTACTATGATTCTGGACCAGGTTTCATTGTCTTCAACTCGATCAAACAGTTCCTGAAAGACAAGTCTTTCAGGAACGAGTGTGTGCCTGTGTATGTGTGTGTCCCTGCGTGTCTATGTGTTTGTGTGTATACACATAGACAGCAAATTTTGAATATCCATGGGTTACGCATATTTGATTTTTTTGTGACATTGTGTATGGTACTTATAATATTCAAAATGGCCGAAAAGTTTGGCCATATTGAATGTTACGTTAATTTTTGACAGCAGTTTTTCTGGGACATTTTCTGTCTTGTCTTCGATTTTGCCTGCTCCAAAAAATGGATCAAAGAATTTGTATCAAATTTTGTGCGAGAAACTAAATTAAGTGCACCGACACATTCCTAATGTTGACTGTGGTTTATGGAAAAGCTACCTTGGACCGAAGCAACGTTTATTGGTGGTAAAAAATGTTCTCAGAGGGCCGAGAAGATGTGAAGGACGAAGAGCATGCCGGACGCCCGAGCACGTCAACGACAGATGAAAACATTGATGAAGTTAAGAAAATAGTATTGGCCAATCATAGAATCATCTTAGAGAAGTTGCTGAGGACCTAAACATAACCATTGGCTCGTACCATTAGATTTTGACCGATGATTTGGGCATGACACGGGTCGCCGCGAAATTGGTACCAAACTTGCTCAATTTTGAACAAAAACAGCAACGCATTAACATTGCTAATGAGGTGTTGGCCTCTGTCAGCGACAACCCAAATTTAGTCCAGTGAGTCTTAACTGGTGAATAATCATGGATTTATGGTTATGACATGGAAACTAAAGCTCAATCATCCCAATGGAAGTTGCAGCACGAGCCAAGACAAAAAACTGCGCCAAGTTTGGTCGTAGGTGAAAGTTTTGCTTACAGTTTTCTTCAATTGCAGGGGCGTGGTGCCATCTTGAGTTCTTGCCACAAGGTAGAACGGTAAATAAGGAATATCATCGAAAAGTTATGTGCAATTTGCACAAAGCTATCCGCCACAAATGCCCAGATTTGTGGAAGAACAAATATTGGCTTTCGCACCATGACAATGCCCCTGCTCACATATCGTTGCTTGTGCCAAGGAATACATTTCTTCAAGTTAGGGAAGAGATGAAAGTCTGAGGGTGCTAAATCAGAAGAATACGGGGATGCCTGAGCAAATCGTACCCCAAATCCCGTAGTTTTCCCATCACCAATGCACCTTTGTGAGCAGGTGACAGCAGGTTGTCCTGGTGATAGATGATTTTTTCTTACGTCGGGCCTCTTCTTGCAAATGTTGGCATCCAGCTGGTCAAGAAGGTTGGAGTAAATTCACCTGTAATTGTTCTGCCTTTTTCAAGGTAATCAATTAACAGAATTTCTTTGCATCCCAAAACAAACTGGCCATGACCTTTCCGGCAGATGTAATCGACTTAGCTTTCTTTGGCGCTGAATCACAGGCTTCCACCTACTGCTCCATTTCTCACATGTAGTGGTGGACTCATGTCTCATTCATGGTGACAAATTGCCGCACAAATGGTTCCCTCTCGAATCACTCCAAATATTGCAGCAAAAATCATCTGTGCATTTGCTTTTGATCGTAATTCAGGAAATGCGGCACCCACCTTTTGCATCCCTAATTATTTGTCCATGATGTTTCGCACCCTTCCTTCTGATATCCCCACGACCTTAGCTGTCTCACCCAACTTCACTCATCTTCGAGGGATGTTCAACCACATTTAAATTCAGCTATCCATTTTTTAACGGTTTAAATTGCAGATGCAGAGTCCCGGTACACTTTTGAATAAAGGAAATTTATCCAAACTTGACAAACTGTTGAAGTTTATTTCATTGTGAACTTCCACTCAGGAATTAGTAAAATCGGTTCAAGAAATACATTGTTCTGATTTAAAGCAAGAAATTTTCCAGTGTCACATTTAAATGGGCAGTGAGGGATCAGAATGAACATTTGAATTCCGTATTTAATTAAAGGTGAAGTAAATACACATAGAATTATACCATTTACAACAAGTTATTTGACCTTCCCAAGTTTTTGACAAATTGCATTCAATATACATATTTGCATAAGATAACTGGTTCCATGAAATTGATTCTATGGAAAAGAGAAACCCTTGTATTTAATACATTTATGTGTTCGGCCTACTTGCAAATAGCCACCAGATTCTATTACTGCCACAGCTATCACTGTGAACAGCTTAACTTAGGAATGACAAGAGGAGGTAATATAAAGGGCCAATGGCATTTTAGGTAGCAGGTTTACGTTCATTATTGGAGGAGAATGAAGAGACTGCTGGAGTTTCCAGAGGACAGAAATTTTTCCACTATTTGATGATACATATCGACTAAAACTCCACCAACAACATTAAAATGGCTTACCTCCTTGATTTCCTGGTAAAACAGGTGAAAGAAGATCAAAATGTTATTCATGCTTTTCTTTAACTTGGCAGCTCGGTTGGGCTTCTTGTAGCAATCTGTCACATTGGGTGTTATATTCCTGAAGGTAAGAAGGTCAGTGTAATAATATTGAACACAGAGATCATATAATGATGTTACAATAAACACAGTCAGGGCTGATACTATGACTCAAAGTTAAAAGTTTCATTTAACTAGTTACTAGGTACACATGGTAAGATGCAAGTTTGCCATGATCTCCACTTTACATTTAGCCTGCTGTTTAGGGCTCACAACTTCTCCAAGGCTCTTGGAGTTTCTGAACGGTAAACAAGCAAGGGTTTGATTTTCAAATCGTTTTTGAACTCGAAACTACCTAAAGAGTAGTCTCGCAGGTACCTGAAAGTACCTGACGCTGGCTGGGGTCCAGTAGCAATGGTGAGTTCTCTGCCAGAAAAATATTATGATGACATTATTTCAGGTCTATCATTGCCATTCTTGTCAAAAATCAACTGCACCCGTGCTTTCTCACTCTATAACTTATTTCTTACACATGCTATTCCAGAGTACAAAGAGTCAGAATCTAATAAATATGCGGATGGTTTTATGAACTTCCTCAAAATTCAGGGGGCACTTTCCAATAGCATCAGGAAATCAGGGTAGCATTTTTGTTAGAGGAAATTAATAAATTCATCGGCATTTTGCATATTGTGAGTGTTGCCATGTCCCAAAAATCATTTCCATTTGTCCAATATCTCAAAGTACATCAACACACTAGTAAAAAATACCATGCACTGAATGTGCTTTCTAGCCATTTTAAAGAATTGTCACCTTTTCAACATGATTTAAGAGAGGTGTAGATTGCGCACATAAAATTAGTTCTAGTCTTAATAAAAGAAATAAAATTTCCATTAACATATGAAACTAGGGAAGGAGATACTGTTATAGGAAGAAACAATCCCAGCCGTACTCATAAATGGGCCAAGGATGGGTGAGGGACATTAGAGAAGATATATGCAGTAAATCAATAAAAAATATAACTGAAATTAAAAATAAAATAAATATAAGAAAAATACTAAAAATAAATAAATAGATCACGCAAATGGTCAGAACCAAAATATGTCTGGCTAAGGTTTACTAGATAGCATTGACCCTTGCCCTTTGTCAAACACTCAGTAGTCAGGGGCTAACGAGAGCATTCTCTCTGCGCCAGCTACCTGCTGGTCACACATAATATAATAATAATAAAAACAAATTAATCACACACTCTCTAGCTTGGATGTACTAAATAGCATTGATCCTTGCTAGTTCCCAGCAGTCACACTCAACCAGGGCTTTCAAGAGGTTTCCCTCTGTGCCAACGGCCCACCAATTGCACGTAATAAAATAAAATGAATGCAAATTAATCATGCACTGTCTAGCTTGGATGTACTAATTAGCATTGACCCTTGCTAGTTGCAGGCACTCACACAACCAGGGCTTTCGAGAGGTTTCCCTCTGCACCAGTGGCCCGCCAATCACTCACTTACTTGGGTATGCGAAGATGCCTTAACCCTTGCAAAACTCACTCACAGGTTTACCGTGGAATCTCTTCCGACATTAGTACTGTGACTCGCACTTTGTGGAAAGGTAAGGAAGTGTCCAGAAGCTGACACAGTGTTTCGACTGCAAAGCAATCCTCTTCAGAGAGGGAATGATGCCATCGTGTGTGGTGACATATATACTGTGTGTAGTGTAATGGTCAAAAAGGGGGGGAAGGAGTTGTGGTGAAAAGTTGGTTAGGATGGGGGGGTGTGGGAAATGATCATGTTAGGGATTTGAGTTGTTTTGGGAGGCAGGGAAAGGTGGGTGCGAGGGGACGATGAACCGTGCACATTTGACAATGGAAGCCTAGTCATTAGGGGTGGTTTTTTCGAGTGGAAAGGTTCTGGTGCTTTGTTAAGGAGATTAAGGTTGATGAGATGGGGCCCTGGTCATGGTTCATGAGTTTATTTTTGCAGCAGTGGATGTGGATGCTTTCATAATAGTCTAATAAGTGCCGTAGGTACCGTGCCAATGAATTTTAAATTTTTAAAATCAATTTTGTGTGAGTTGATGCATATGTTCCACAACCGCCGATCTTTCGGTATGACCTAGTCTGTAGCAAGCCATGTGTTCTTTATATTGTGTGAGGATATTTCTACGTGTTTGTCCAATGTAAGATTGGTCACATTCGGGACAACTTATCTCATATATGCCTGATTTTTGAAGTGGATCAATGGGATCTTTTGGGTTTCCTTAAAGCGTTTTGAGTTTGTGGTTGGTGACGAACATAGATTTTCTACAGTGCTTTTTGAAAATCGAAGCAAATACTTTAGTTAGTGGGGGATGGAAAGGTAATTTTAGGTATCTCTTTTTACCAGCAGGTAATAATGTGGTGCTGTCTTGAATAAGTTTTTTGTGTATTTGTTTCCTGAGGATCCTGTTGATAATATTTGGGTTGTAACCATTTACAGAGGCAGTTCGCTAGTTCCACTCTTCTTCTCTTCGCAAAATGGTCCAGGACACAAAATCCGCAATCGCCATTCCCCACACCCCCCCCATTCTAACCAACTTTCACCACAACTCCTTCCCTCCCTTTTTGACTGTTACACTACACACAGTATATATTAGTCACCACACATAAGACGGCATCATTCCTTCTCTGAAGAGGACTGCTTCGCAGTCGAAACACTGTGTCAGCTTCTGGGCACTTCCCTAACCTTTCCACAAAGTGCGAGTCACAGTACTAATGTTGGAAGAGATTCCACAGTAGACCTGTCAGTGAGTGTTGCAAGGGTTAAGGTATCTTCGCATACCCAAGTAAGTAAGTGATTGGCGGACCACTGGTGCAGAGGGAAACCTCTCGAAAGCCCTGGTTGTGTGAGTGCCTGCGACTAGCAAGGATCAATGCTATTCAGTACATCCAAGCTACAGAGTGGGTGATTAATTTGCTTTTATTATTATTATATTACGTGTGACTGACGCATAGGGAAACCTCTCGAAAGCCCTGATAGAGTGTGAGTGCTTGAGACTAGCAAGAATCAATGCTGTATAGTATATCCAAGCTAGAGAGTACATGATTAATTTGCATTTATTTCATTTCATTATGTGAGACCGGCTGGTAGCTGGCACAGGGATAATTCTCTCATTAGCCTCTGACTGCTGAGTGTTTGACAAGGGCGAGGGTCAATGCTATCTAGTAAACCTTAGCCAGACATATTTTGGTTCTGATCATTTGCGTTATCTGTTTATTTATTTTTAGTATTTTTCTTAGTAATTTTCTTCCCATAATATTCATACGGCCAAAGTTACTGTCCCCTTAATACAAGGAGATGCTGATTGACTTGAGCCTGGCTTCCTAGCAACAATGTTTTGATATTTTGACAATATGCAACAACAGTTATGCATCATAAATATGGCACAACATGCATATTCACAATTTCTGCCTTCCTTAAGCCAACAATCAGAATTTCATCAGATATTCAAGTAAAAGTTACTCTTATTCTGAAAAGTGGCTTGCACACAATATAATAATGGAACTTATGGAGGTCACGAAAACTTCTAAGGTCAGATGCTACACATTTGCAATGTCTTTAGAAGTGCTCCACCAACTTGGGAGCTATTACAGAAAAAACAAAAGAGACATTTTTAGTGGCACATAATTTATATTGAATGAAAATTTTGAAATGGATAGACAAAAGACCAGAACTTACATGGTCTAAGTAAAAAAATTACAAACATTAAAAATAACTGGCAGAAAACAAGATACAGTCCTTGATTAAATTGCTACCAAGAATGTAATATCACATAATTTAAAATAAAGAAAATTAATAAATGCATCGAGGCGCATAATGTCATCATGAGTTTTAAAAAAATCACACATTAGTGGTATTTATGATGCAAAATGTTTAAATTAAATTGTCCTACTCATAGTAAAACAACAATATCAATGACACAATAAAGAGGCATACATACTCAAGGTACACCTTCATGAGGCTCTCTAGATGCCTAACACTTCTGCTGCCCACTGCTGCTTGGCAAAGTTTGCAGAAACCTGCCATCCATGGGAATGGGTCTTGCGATCTTGGATCTCTCATCTCTGGAGAATCTCCTCTTAACTTTTCATTGTCTGTACTATGGTCAACTCCAAGAGTAGAGGAACTCAATCGACTCACCAGAGCAGACACACCTAAACATGAAAAATAAAATCTTAACATATACTATGATTGACACCACAATAAAATCACCGAAGATCGTTTTTCTTGCCCAACCGGTTAACCTTTCTTAATTACTAGGTGAATTATTCTTCCTACGTTGACACACCAATTCCGCTAGACGAGGTCAATGCCTTCAACTACCACGAATGCAATTATTATGTATTACCGCAAAACTACAATTATTATTTGTTACCGCAAAACTACAATTATTATTTGTTACCGCAAATAACTTTGACACAATTTACACGTAACATATTGCTTAAAAAATTCAAGGTGGTTAGTTTTAAAAAAGGGCAACAGGAAAAAGAATAAGACCTCCGTCTGATGAAGCGATCCAAGCGATCAAAAATGTTTAAGTTATTTGAAAGTCCGTTTTATAGGTGTTATTTATATTTAAATCGTTTTTTGATTATATTGCTATCGCTGCTCTCATACAAACACACGTTGTTATCATGCATAATATTCTAATATCATTCGATAATAGAAATCCGGCTTGCAAGAGAGCAAAAACTAAAACTAATATTGAAAACGGTTTACTCATGCCATCTTAAAAAGATCAAAAGCGTACAAAGACATTTTGTGTACATACGGCGTGAGCACTGCGTTACATTACACATGGCCAAGTGGGAAGATTTATCGACTATTGACCCCTGATAACTTCTACGTTAATTGCAAAATATATCGAAATACAAAACACGATCCAGGGAAGCAAATGCATAACAAGAGAGGCAGTGGACCAGAAACTACAAAATTTTAAGTGCAAATGACAGTACTATGTTTACATGATGAGGAAACTTATTACTAACGACTACAGTTCGACGAGTCAATATTTACAAAACGTTTCCAGAATCTAATGCATTCTTAAAATTGGATAATTATTACGATAATGACATTACGGCATATAAACAACAACAAGAGTAGCAGCGCCATATACGCATGTGTATATATTTTTATGAACCGATGGGAAGGTCAGTTGGGTTACGGAAGATAATAATGATAACGCATTTATTGTGTCACTATGCTTCACTTGATGAATCAACTAGAAACTGTGGCACTCGAAATACAAACTCCGTACACTAATTTAAAATTAAGCAAATAAAGAAAACGTTTCAGGCACACAAGTGTTTTTACTACAAAAACGAATGGATATAAAGGTATATTATTTCAAGTGGAAATAAAAATTGCAAGCTATATACCGCGTGCCACTATCGTGTTCATCTCACTCACTATCGCAGCTAACAACACGAGTGAAACTAATGAATAACAATGAAACGAATACAAGATTGCCTGTGGATAATGGCTGTACTTACCTGATCTGCTCTCCTCGGATAGTCTGAAGTTGTCCTGAGTAATGGACACTCGGGACTCTTGCGAATGTGTCATGCTGCCAGTCTACGAAAGGAACACACACAAGATTTTAAGACTATCAAATATCATTTTCATCGATGACCAACAACGTAATAAATGAGAACTCGAAAATGGGCGAGACGATGTATATTTCCTTCACCCATTGCAGGTAGATGATCGCTTTCTCTAACGCGCATGCGCAACAAACATGAATTTTCGATATATGGATACATCGATACGTTCGTTCACCGTTGTTTTCAAAGTAAAAAAATCTGTTCAAAATAAATAATCTAATTTTGATCAATATGAAGCATTACATTAGAAGAAACAATCAATCGAAAGACAGCTGTTTCATTGCATTTAGGGACAATCAACCCTTGCCTTCAATTAAGGTGCAGGCTTTTGCTACATTGTTATAGGGGTATTGTCATCAGCTGTTCATTAGAATTTAGCTATTCATTAATTATTTATTTTCGGTTAACATGTTTTCATTGAGAAACAGAGTAAATTGTTCCATTCCGATTCAGTAACATTAATGATTTCTACTGAAATGTAACGAGGACAGTTCGATATAACAACGAAGCAAGCGCAATTCAAAATGCCGAGTGATCGAAAACTAGGTTACCGGAAAATTACACAGATAACTAATTAAATCCGATATAATAATGTAAGTGCTAATTCTGACTACATATTTTATTCTGTGGCAGTCTCAACCATTGGGAAGGTTATTGCTTGCAATAAGTGGTATTGATGTAACAAATAAATTTATTCCAGCGCTCTAATGTAGAAAGCGATGGGCATTTTTTGAAAGAGTCGAATTCCATAGCTTTTAGTAATTACGCTATAAATGACACAAAATGGAAGAAACGAACCTACAATTTGAGGCTATATAAATGAATCAACAAGTTATTAAAAAACTACAGATTATCCAAAATATGTATTAACATTCCACATTCCTATTTTATGATTTATATTCAATACGTTATGACACAACATGAAGTACTCCGGATCACCGTATTACATTCTCACAGACCAACATGCTAAAATTACACATTTATGCGTATCGCTTATATTTATTGTACACAAAACCATAAATGATTTAAGCTAATTCTATTAACAACCTGGGTAGAACGTTAGCAAACCTAAAGTAAACCACAATTGAAAAATTGTATTTCACGGTTTTGCATTGATAATTATTATTTTTCTACTAATTGTTAATGCCATGATTATTACGTTGGTTTCAGCTGTTTCTGTATTCTCTACTTCGTAACTGAAAATTGATTCATTTTTATGACATTAATTTGATGCCTTTATGCAATATAACAGAGCACAATGTTCACTGAATATTACATATATTACTTTATAATAGTTAATTCCTTTCAGAAGCACAAATTGCACAAAAACTATCGTCATATTTTCTATGAAGCAACTAAGATTGAGGCTTTGTTATAAAACAAGTTTAATGAAATGCTAGTATAAGGGTTGAAATTGTCTCATTTCTTTTGCTTTTAATAGAAGTATTTAGGGGGGGGGGAAGGCAACCAACAGCTGAGGTCATTTGCGCCATTAGAGATGGACAGGAAAAGATGAATGGTGGAGAGAAACCCGGAATCAATATTAGCCTACTCTTAACCAAAGGCACCAAGGGATCTGCAGCTTAATGTCTAATCCCACTGATGGCATACTCACTCAAAGCACCCTCAACATAGCACCTCAACTAGATATCAAGATACCACTGAAAAATATTCTAAAATGTCATAGGGCAAAATAATTTTGTAAGCTCAAACTTTTGAATTTCAAATTGTTCCCGGAGTGCAAGGTTTAATGGATTTCTACTCTTTCCAACTTTGAAGCTAGCTCACAGAAAAATGCCAATTCTCCCCATCACACGCAAGGGAAATCCAAACTTCTAATCAAGTGAATACAGAGAAATACAACCAGCTTCCTGTATGTTTTAGCATCTTGAAATAGTGACAACTTCTCACCTCAACAATCCCCATTTACCTTGGAATATGAAATTATCCAATCTAGTGAAATCACACATTTAAAAGCGAACTACAAGGTAAAATACAGAGTTCCTATGAACCACACACCTTGATTTATCCTCAGTATATTCATTTATGCTCCATTACAAAAAACTTCCTAATCAAGAGATTTCAAAAATAATTACAAGGCAATAACTGAAATCATTAATTTCAAACAATTGGGTTTCAAAGATTTTCAAAATCCAAAGATTATACCTCCAATGCAAGAGTCAAGTAAGCAACACTGAGCTAAGTATGAAAACCAAAATAATGTCTGAAGCTAATTCAAACCACAAGAGTGGAAATCAAGGCCACATTACAAAAACTGGCAACAATGAGAGGATAATGCTAGTGGGAGGTACAAATAAGAGACAGAGGGCAAAGGTGGAAACCTTTCCATGAGGAATGATTGAGCGAATGCTGCGCAGTTAGCTGAAATGGAAAATCTAGCAGGGCTTTTAAAAACCAATCCTATTAGTGATAACGTTTGATGTTTAAAATATGACACATTATCACACAATATTCTTTCTTACTAGCAAGTTCTATTATGTGTTTCAATAAAAGTTACTGTCACAGCATCTCCTACAGTTTCTTGGAATTTAGCAAGTTCTATGCTTTTGATGCCATCTTCAGATATGTGCTATGCGAATTTAACTGATGTAATACGGTTTAATTTAGAGAAAACAACAAAAAAACTATATATATATTAGATTCGCTGCTCACAGTGCCTCTGGGTTAGTATGCTAGAACTAGGAAGTTCATTGCTTTTGCTGCAGCCAATAGATATGCGTAATGTGAACTTAACTGATGTAATACACTTCACAAAAGAAGTCTCTTCACAAAATCTTTCACTCATAAAAGATCTACTTACACCTAAGTTTAAGCTTTTATTGAAGGAAAAGTTTCAGCCATCTTTCCATACAATGAAGTAGAAATCCAAACAAGAAAAGCCTGATACTTAGGATAGGATGCGAAGCACCTCGCTTCACATGTGTGAAGATCACACAGGGCAGGTAGAACACAAAGTTCAAGACTTTCAGAAATTAAATCTTGCCATTATTACCATTTTCACATATATTGATGACTGGCCCTTCAAGCATGCCCTGAACTGACCAGGTAGCTCTACGGCTTGCAGTTGTGGCCTCATCTCAAGAGTGTGATTATGAAACAATGCTGCCACATGCACTTGATATAGGATCCATATGGCGGCACACTGCCATTCTATTACATCCGTAAGAATCTATAGAGGTCTCACGAGGAAAAACCTTTTGCACATGTTGAGTTTCCTGCACTCCTGTTTCAAACCTGCAGTGGGTCCATCTTTCACTGCAATCGCTTCCATTCAAAGGAATGAGTACATGAGCAAGACGTCTCCAATAGGGAGCAAAATGTACACCATAGTGATAACCCCAGGGGAAGGAGTGGAGGAAGAAACAAGTGATAACACGAAGACGAAGGCACTAAAAATATTAAACCCCTAAAAGCATCGTATTAAAATCAAAGGAATCACTAAGACGAAGAACAAAACTATAAAAATTGAGTCCAAAAACAAAAACATCGAAGAGAAACTGAAGAATTGCATAGGATTTGCCGATAATAACCTACTGACAAGGAAACTGGTTAAGGTTCTCCCAGGAATGGCATTATATGCTGCTAAATCAAGCATAACACCAGAGGAGATAACTTCAGGCGTCACTTTGTGGAAACGATACAAATTGCAAAAGAAACACTTGGTTTTTCCACATAAAATATTTATTCACGACCTAGGTTTCGACGCTCAGGGTCATCATCAGGTGATGACGCTGATGGGGTTCACCTGATGATGACGCTGAGCTCGAAACCTAGGTCGTGAATAAATATTTAATGTGGAAAAACCAAGTGTTTCTTTTGCAATAACACCAGAGGATCTTGAGGAAGGTTTCAGGAACCAAAATGACCTATCGGCAGATAACCATGTGAAAGCATCGTTTAAATTTGGGAAAAGAGATGAACAAACAGCAAACTGGGTATTTGAGGTAGACCCCAATAGCAGGAAGAAGTTGCTAATAGAGAAAGAACTTTCATTGAGTTTAGCTCGTACAGAGTGAAGGACTTCACTTTAGCAACGAGGTGCTTCAGTGCCAAAAGTTCAGGCACACTGCCAAAAAACGCCATGCAGACCAATATGATTGCAACCATTGCTCCGGAAACCAAGATTCCAGGAAATGCGGCTCTTTAGAAAAACCACTGTGCTGTATTAATTGCAAGAAAGCAGACATGAAAGATTGCCCCCACAAAACTAGTGACAAGAAATGCCCTTGCCTAAAGTAGGCACTGGAACAAATCCTAGAGCTAATTGATGATGTGGACTAAAAATCACATCATAAAAATAGGGTAAATCAATCTTCAACAGGCAAAGGTGAATTACTAATGAATTGAGAAAAATAGCAATGGATCCAGGGCTAGATATTATATTGACTCAGGAACCATATGGGTACAGCAACAGTTATGAAAGCAAATGGAAAATCCAGAGATTCAGAGCGCAAACGCGCCTTACACCAGCAAATGCCAAAAATAAATTCTTTTTGCAAGCATCATTGTCTTTAACAAATGTTATGATTTCTTGAGTTTTGAGCACTATACAACAAACCACTTTGCAGCTGCGGGAATTCGGGCTGATAGGAAATCACTGATTCAGATTTCCAGGATTTATTCCACCATTGGAGGACATTACAGAATTAAAGAGCCTGATACATAAATAAAAAGGAAGGATACTAGTCACAATAGACTCTAATGTAAAAAACATAATTAATATTGTTCAGTAAGAAAATCAATGACCAAGGAAGGGCATTAATAGCATCAGAACATCTGTATATATTAAACAAGCCAGGACAACCGAACACATTTAGTTCGACAATGGCCTGCTCAAATATAAACCTAACCATCAGTAACTCAGCATTAATGTGAGACATGTACAGAAGGGAGTTACATGCAAAACTATTCATCAGCGATCAAAGATTAGTCACATACCAGATTGGTATGACAACAGAAAACGACAACTGCCATCAAGGAAGATTAAATATCGGTGCAGCAAACTGGAGATTATTACAGAGCACTTGGTACAAATGTGAATTTTTGCCATGGGATCCAAGCAATAACAACATTCATGCTCGAGTGAGATCACTTATGGAAGCACTGCAAGGTTACGCTCCAGCCCCTATCTCTCTGACCAGAAAATTACGAAACGAAACAATGTGGTGGAATGAGCAATTTAACAGGCTTAAGATAAATTGTAGAAGTTTACAGAGAACCTACCAGAAAAGTATTAGCCACGAAGAGCATAAAATTAACAAAAGAATATCCTTAGAGGCAAGGAGAACTATCAACAACAAGTGCAAAAAACGAAGGAAAATAGCTGGGAGAAATTCTTGAGGTAAAATATTAAGGAAAACCCCTAGGGGTTAATATATAGAATGGCCAGAGAAAAATTTAAAATCCCACCAATATACTCGGCTAAGACCAATGCCAAAGGGGAGAAATTCTATTCCTGGATGAAACCATTTCCAACATCAACACACTAGTACCAGATGATTCAGCAGAAAGTGCAACTGAAGAACAGGAAGTAATTAGGAGTGAGGCTAACTGCTCTTGCCTGCAAAATATGAAGATATCACCGATGAGGAAGTTAGAACTGCAATTAAAGAGATAAAAATAAGAAATACCCCAGGCATTGATGGCATAAACACTGAATTGATCAAAGCAGCTGAATCGGTTATCCTCAACTACTTAACTAGATTGCTACAGGGCTGTTGCAGAAACAAATACTCTCCTGCAGCATGGAAAAAGGTTGTCCTATGCACCATCTTGAAATAAAAAAAAAAGACCCTTGTGATCCTTAGGCAGACAGATCCATAACACTACACCCAAAATGAGGAAAATGTTGGAAAGAATCATCAAAATGAAAATTGAGGAAGCAGGTGGTGAGAAGGATATACTTCACAAAAGTCGATTTAAATTCCAGAGGCAGAACCACCACAGCCGCTGCAATGAAACTGCTGCTAGAAATCAAAAATCCTAAATATAAGTTTACATATAAAGTGGCTTTATTCATAAACTATTGTACCTGATGATGCCGCAAGTCGGTGAAACATGTTGTACCGTATAATAAAATCTGTGGAAAAGTATGAGTCTTTCTTTCTATTTCAATAATGGATAAACTATTCGATTCGATTCCTCATAGTGGCCCCATTACATAAACTAACTCAAAAGTTAAAAAATCCCAGAATCAACAGTAGAACTTTTTAAAAATTATTTCTTGAATAGAACAACCAAAATACAACTAAATAAATTGGAAGCTAAAAAGAACATTACAAACAGGACGCCACAGGGATCCACACTCGGTCCTTGTCTTTGGAACATTGCCATGAATGAATTTCTGAATCAACTCCTTCCTGAAAACTGCAGATGGATGGCCTACTCCGATGACATTGTGATCACAATGCCTGCATATTCCAGGAGGGAAATAGAAAACATCGCAAAGGAATGTTGCCATATATTGGAGTCATGGGAGTGGAAAAATAAAATTAAAAATTTGCATTAATAAGACCAAATATGTCGTGTTTGGGAAAAAATTGCTACAAAACCCAACTATAAAAATCTGTGGTCAAAACATTGAAAGAGCCACCACATTTAGATACCTGGGCATTGAATTTGATGACAGACTAACATTCCGAGAGCACTCAAATTAACTACGCAGCAGGTAAGGTCAAGAAAATATTTGAAAACTTAAGATGGCTGCACAGAAACAGATTTGGCATCACCACAATTAGCCTAAGAACTATATACAATGGAGTCACCATCCCAATATTGGCATACAGCTGTGAGATGTAGGGAGAGAGGCGAAATTACAGCAGAATCCAGGGCAACTGTTGTAGGCCCAAAGATCTGGCCTAATTGCAATATTCAGGTGCTACAATACGGTCATTAATGAAGCTCTCCAAATAATAACTGGGATACAGCCAATAATATTCTCAACAGAGGAAAGAAGACTCAAGTCACGGATGAGGCAGATGGAAGAGGCTACTCAAAGAGATGTAACTTTGTCTCCAACTGAATAATGAAGCAGGAACAGGAGGGTTAAAGGAGAGCATTTCCTGGAGAAATGGGAACGGAAAATATTAAAAAACGGGAAAATAACCAGACCAGAGAATTCCTACCTAGCGTGTAGGAAATAATGAGGCTCAACTTTAAAACTTACAAAGAAATTATGCAAATTATAACAGTACACGGGTAGCTTAGATCATACCTCAAGAAAATAGGGACAAAAAAAGAGGGAATATGTGAATGCACGATGGAGGAGGACACAGCAATACACAGAGTCCTTTATTGCCCAATTTATGCCGAGAAAAGATGCAAACTGGAAGCTATCCTTGGATATTTGCATTACATTCAACAAATTGGGAAATATCTACATGAGGAACCGATTACAAAAATATTGGATGGATTTACCAACAAACGATTAAGTGGGAACGGGAAGAATGACGGACAGGAATGGCATGTCACTTATATTTTGTAAAAAATTAACAAAATAAAAAAAACACAAAAATCAAATCAAACAAAATCAAGTTAACCATTATAGGTATACATTTCATGTCAGGGACTTATCTTTGTCTTATTTGAGTCTTCATTGGTTGCTCAGGGATGCTGCATCAATGATTCATAAGTGGGCATTTCAATGCAAGTACTACATTTTTTACTTTCTCATGTTAAACACAATGGTTATAAACAAACTTTATAGCCATGAAATTTTTGATTACCAGGTCGATCAGACAGAACACAGCATAAATCCAATGATTTTTACTCAAATAGAGTAAAGTGGTATGCATATTACAATGAAGACCAAGCAAACAAAGAAACAGGAGATTTGGTAAGAAAGCAGGCAGAATCATAAATTTAACACACAGCAGTCTGGGGGTATGGGTGAATTTTCCAGAGGTTAGACCCGGACTATGAGGTGCCGTAATTGAATAACCAGACTAGAGCTGCTGCCAGTGAATAGTGAGCTCACCCTGGCAGGTGTGAACAAGTCTGTACCTGTTGATGCTTCCTCGATCCTAAGCTTGATGGGCATGGTTGTATGCCCTTCAGTCTTGCTGCAGCAATCTCCCATTCAAGTCTTTGCACTAATATCTTGTTGCAAAAATGAAGAGAAATCAAATGAAGCAACAAGTTAACCTTAAGTTTCTTATGAAAGAGGGGAAAACTGGCACAGAAGCTCATTCCATGTTAAAGAAAGTGAATGCTTATTAAGCACACAAGTTTTTGAGTGGTTTAAAAGGTTTAAGGAGGTATGCCAAACAACTGAAGATGATCCATACCCTGGATGACCCTCAACATCAAAATTGGACGATAGCATCCAAAAAATTGGTAGATTAATCTGTGAAAATCATTGTCTGAGCATCCAAACTCTCGCTGATTAACAAAGCATGTGTCCAACAGACTTTGAATGAATCTTCTAACATGCATGAAGTTTACACAAAAATGATGCTAAAACTTCTCACTCAGGAGCAAAAGAAATCAAAACCTCCAAGGAATCCCAAACTGACCACGGTAAAATAAAACAAAAATCGAGGAAATGAAAATTCAACAACATGTTAGCTGTTCTTATTTGACGGGCACGAAATCGTCTACATTCACTGGGTCCCCAAAGGTCAGAGTCACTGAAGATTATTATGATGAGGTTCTGACTGCCCTTTATGAATAAAGTGAGCAGACAAAGGAATGATTTTTGGAAGAGCAATTCCTGGATGCTTCACCAAGATAATGCACTAGCCCATTCCACCTTGTCTAAGAAAACGCTACTCACAAAATACGGCATCACCATGTTGGACCACCCACTGTACTTATCCTACCTGCTCCCTTGGGACATCCTTTCCTAAGGTCAAATCTGAGCTTAAGGGGGACAAGATTTGACAGTGTAGTAGCGGTAAAAGCAGAAGCAACGGAGATTCACAACATCCTAACAGAAGTGGATTTTCAGCACTGCTTTGTACAGTGGAAAACTTGTACGAAGCATTGTAGGGATCAGCAGGGAGAGTACATTGAAGGCTATGAATTTTCTAACATAATTTGTGATCATTGAAATGTTTTGTGGCCTTAATTTTAATTTAATTGCCATACCTCATACTTCACATCATGGTTGGTACCAAGTCAGATCACCAGTTAAGAAACTTTCTCTTCTAGACATCCTCCTCCAAATTGCCAAATAACTAGTCCCTCAGTCCTCGAGATAACTAAAAAGGTTAAGCAATCATTTGTATAAGCAATCATTGTCGCAGACAAATAATTAATTCAAGCAAAACCTTATGTTGAACCTCTTTTGAAAAACTTCATGGCCTGTACAATGAATTCAATGGCTAGTTCATGAAAATGTTAAAAATTATACTCCCTTCTCCAAAAGTAATTTTCAGCCAATGATTTTGAATGTGATTTACCATTGAAAAGTTAGATGAGATATTATTTCAATGCAATCTTGATGAAAGAAAAATGTTTCAGTCAGTTTATTTCATACCCTGCAAGCCACCACCCAGGTGTGTTGCAGGGGGTGGTTGCACACGACTACCATTGACCCAAAACACCCTTCCCTCTTAGTATGGTTGGACAACATTATTCTGATATCTCATTGTTGATTGGAAAAATGACATCTTAAATCTACCAAATCTGCACTTAATCTATCAAATTATATTGACATGATCTTTCCCACCATAGTATGATGGGACTAATATTACTAATAACACACTTTCAACTTCATTGCTACAGATACGTCCTTCCAATTTATGCAAGAGATTCAATCGATAATTTAACCTTCGCTCCTTGAGTGATTCTTAATCTACATCCTCTAATAATTTTAAATACTACTCAGTTTGCCATTACAAATCTAGATCCTCTATGCTGCAAGCAATCCAATTAAGCAAACAATGCAACTTCATGAGGATCCCATATACAAGTGATAGCAGCATATTCTAAATGAGACCTAATGAACAAAAGATAACATTGCTATTTAACCCTTCATCACATTTCCCCAACAATCCTAATAAATCCTAATTTTTTGTTAGCTTGTCCACATATTTCCCATTTGTGTCACCCAGGAGAGAACGTGAGTAAGGGTACTGCCAAAGTATTTAATCAGGTCTACGCTTTTTGTTTTGGTGATCCTGATGCAGTGGGCATTTTGGAGGGAATGGTTTTTTTTTTCCAAAAACTCATCACTATGCACTTTTATAAGTTTACTTCTTATTGCCATTAGTTGCACCATCAAAGAGAACTTGTGCCTGCAACTAGTTTGGGTGTTGCAACATGAAAATATCTAGATGAACCAATGAAGGCAATATTATAATTATTTACAAGCAATCTATATTTCTGTATAGCCTAAATATCCACCAACATCTTTGCATAGCCTATTTCTTCTTCATTATCCTTGACCCCCATAATGCTATTTTTTTACCAAAATAATCCGAATAATCCAAAAAACTAAGATAAGATGGCCCAAGACATGCAGTTCAGGATGAGAACTAATCCCTACGATAGTCACAGTTGTAAAAGTTCTTCCTATATGAAGCATTCAAACTTGCCTTACTTGGAACATGCCTATAATGTGGACTTGCCAGTACATAATCAACTGTATTTCAGATTATATCCAGTGGGTCAACTCCTTCTTATAAGTGTCTTCCGTCAAGGTGAATGGCGAAGAAATTGACATGTCCCAATTCGCAGATTACATCACAGTAGTAGCAGAAACAGGAGGACATGTGAGCAACTCTGAATACTATAGACGAAGTAAGTAATTCGAGATTATACAATGAGCATCAACAAGAAGAGCACTAAAATCTTTGTGGGTGGGAGGGAGAAGTTGAAGGTAGATATCACAAATCAAGAAGCAAAACTAGAGCAAGTGGAATCATTCATATACCTGGGAGGCAATATAAGTTGGAATAGGAGAAGTTCAATCAACATCAAGCAAAGACTAGCTCAAGCTAAGAAGGCACTCATGCAGAAGAGGTAACTTCTATGTTAATTCACCTTGGGTTGCAAATAAGGAGGCAGTCCATGAAAACGTTTGTACGGAGTATGGCACTTCATGGATTATAGACATGAAACATTGGAAAAATGAACCAGTGAAAAAAAGAATCCTTTATAACATGGTGCTGGAGGAGAATGCTGAAGATTAAATAAACAAAGTAAGAAATGAGGAAGTCGATCCAGAGCAGAGGAAAGGACCATACTGAGAACTTAATGGCAAAAAGAACTAGATAGACTGGACACACCTTGAGGCACAATATAGTGGTTACAAGGAAAAATTGAAGGGAAGAGCCCACAAGAAAGACCAAGAGGCAAGTAAGACAGGAAAATTTATATAGGCTAGAAAACAGAAAAGTTTAAAGTGGGCTACAAAATTTACACTGAATAGAGGAGAATGGAGAGCTGCATCATTGGACTAGGATTTGAATACTGATGATAAGACTATGAAACAAATCCTGAATGGAATATTATGATGGAAAACCAGTTTTATTTGAAAAATCCTACTACTTACTGCTTGCCCCTTCTATTGCTGTTTATCCTAATTTATAAGAACAAACATTCAAAAAGAATGAAAGTAGATAAGAAAATGCGGTGAAATCAGTAGTAGTAACACTTAATCAAAGTAATATACCTAAGGCTAGTTTATAGACAAAACTCAAGTAATGCTAACCCTATTGGCAGGAGAAATTCAACTTGATGGTTGAGGGGTAGATTCCTTTCACTGAATCGCCATAAGTTCCCTAGCAAGATTGGGAAGTCAAAAAATAACACAGCTTTGGAGAAACTGAGGGTGCCCAGAGACATGAACCAAAAAGAACCAATGCCTTTTGGCCATGAGTCTAATGCTCTTCATACTGAACTACCACATCCCTAGAGCTATTTTTAAGGCATGACCAAATATTCTGAATTAATTAATTTCTGTGAATGGATTGGTGTGGTGGCTAGTTCCCATACTGGGGATCAAAAATTGAATGCTGGAATTTTCCAGAGGTATCCCAATCCCTCCTTGGGTGGAATTTGGAGATCAATTCAAGTGGAGTAGCGGGTTCATCAGATCAGATGTAAAATTGTGGACTACTAGGCATCTTTTGTTGAGTTGGCTTTTTTCAGTGCTGCGTTTCGTACCACCTTTTACCCCATTCTCTGAATATCAACCTATACCAAATTACCCACTTACCCCCGATTACACCAATGGTCTCCACGGTCAGTTGCTTCATTTTACAACTACTACCATCTCCAATTGATTAAAGGCAAAGAAGATTATATCCTTTAGATATTTGCTAATTAAAGTTAATCACTTTCACAAATATGAAAAAAAAGATCAAGGGGTGGTTTAAGTTGTCTCAGGCTTTTTTTAAGTGGACGTTTGTGTTTGCCCACTCCAATGACTCACCTCATGATATAACATTGTTCTAAGAAATTTAATCCCTGGCGTAATGTTAGAGATAGAACTAGAGATATAAATGGATGGATGCAATGCAGTTGCTAAAATTCTTCTTTTTTACCATCAGTAGCTTATTTCTTAAGTCCTTGTAGCACAGCTTTCTTGTGACAATGAATGGTATCATTGGTCACTAGTCTAAATCTCAAAGATTATGGAAGGCATGCATTACCATTCCCACTGGCAATGAACGACACATACATTGGATTTAAACTTTGATAAATAGGCTACAGGTTGTTGATACCCATGAAGTTGTTGAAAACTCATGTTACTATAATAAGGTTGATGGAGAAGCTGCAGAATTTTGGTGATTTCAAACAAGATTATCATAAAACTGCAGAAAATGGCACAAGAGCTGGCACTAAATAGACTATGACTAAAATGAGCTTCAGTGAAATAAAGAGTTAAATTGGAATAATAACTGCTTAAAAAAGTAATCAGAAAAATGTTTATATTATCATCACATGCACCTAAAAATTTGTACATTACAACTTTAATAGTGATTTATGACGCTTAAAATGATTCACTTTCAAAGCCCTTCTTTGGCTTTCCTCCTGAAATGTATCAAACGCAAAAATGAACCTGGTGCAAATGGAACAGTCATTTCAGCTTTAAGTTTTAGAGACCATGTAAGCATGCCGTAGTAATACAAGGGGTAAGTATACAACTTTTCTTTATAAAAAAATTCATAATTAGCATTTAACGCCAACAAACATAAAAATGGCAGGAAGATCCTGGGCATAATCAGCTTGGGTCACAAAATTAGTGAACACTAAGCACAAAAACTTCCATTTCGTACTCCTTTTTTACAAAATTCAATGGATAGCATTATCTCGATTGGCAAAGCAAAATGAGAAACTTAGGATTACAATAAAAGGTAATATCAATTTTAAGAACACAAGAGGATTGGCCTTAGGGTAAAAAACTATTTAAACGGCCTTGTTGCGTAATAAAACATTGTAATAAGAATATATTTTACCCTGTCGCTACAATCCCGCCAACAAAAGTTCGAACGCAGTACCTACTCCTGAATTGGGTTAGGTGAATAAATCACTTAATAAAACACAACGAAACACTTAAGACGATTATGCCTGGCAGAGAGCCAATAAAGTATCATGCCTGAACTACCAATTATAATCTAAATACACCAACACAATTCAAAATCCTAGATTTATATATACTTATAGACGAGTGGAATGGTATGAAATTATGACAAGCGCCCGCAACGCAAAAGCCGAGACAATAACACCGATCGAAAAACTCCAAGAATATTACACACCAAAACGAAAATTGGTACCCCAGATAAAAACCTAAATGAATTTATTTATTTTTCTTCAAACTCATTCTAAATATTTGGTGATCATAATGACTGAATTGTATCGACCTCAACCCTCATGTTTACACTTCCAGAATCGAAGGTAATATGACGAACATGTTGTGACGATTCTAAGTGTTGCGCATTATATTTCGTTTACAACAATTCAATAAAAAAATGCACTTCAATGAACTGTGTAACATTCTTTTCACATTTAACAACACTGAAACTGGAAAATAATCTACGTTACCTTTCTGGGCCTTGCCGATGACGAGCATGACCGTAACAGCCTGGCGGGAGTGTTTACTTGTGGTGCCTATAGTGGAAATCGACTGCTTTTTCATGAAATCACTAAATGCTATAAACCTATGGCTGATTTTTATTTTTGATTATGAAATTCGGACGCATGGCAAGTTTAGAAATAACAATAATTACTGTATTTTAAATTTTGAATTCCACAATCGTTAGTCAACTTTTTCACCAATGCTGATATGAGAAATTCATGCAAATAAATTTGAGATAACTTTCCACCATTGCGAGATATCCTTTGCACATAGTGAATATTCACAATAGCGAGAAACGGAGATGTTACCAAATTATGAGAGAATCTTCGGCCAATCATTTCTGAAAAAAGAGAATATTTCTTGTCGCAGATTAATGTAAATTCGTCATTCATCCGTAAACACTGACACACAAGAAACTGAAAGTTTCTACCAAAGTAACGGTACGCCCAGCAGTGGTGTTGTTTCAGTATTGTGGCATAGTTATCCTAGGAATCGCATCAAAAATACAATTAATATGAGGGAAACTAATATCATTTACAATTGGCCATCATTTGAGGTCCTCATAACAAAAATGGCCTGTCTAACATTTGTGTATGGGTTGCCATTTTATGCAGTATATTTCGCTCAATGATATCTAATTATAATAATTAAGGTATTTGCAAGAAATAATGAATTCATGGTTCTCAATGAAGATAAAATGTAACTGTGGTATTATCTTTTTAAAGTTAGGACAACAACATTTATAGTTGGAAGAAGTAAAGACATGACATAGAGGTAAGCGTGCAGAAGGCCAGTCTTCATACCTTGGCTAGATCCATGCTGATATCTTGTTCAGATACCAGGTCAAATTTTAGCAAGCGCCAAGTTAGATAAACTTAAACAGCAGAATGGCTATGGAAAAACGAGTGGAAGAGAAAAGGTTTTTAATGGGTTATCATATTTAGGCATCTTAATAGTTTTTATAATTGGGCAGAAGATACCTTTGTACTGTAACTCGAGCCATTTTCCATATCGAATCATGTTCCATATCAAAATTTTTTACTATTGCTTTTTAAGTATCTCCTTAATCAGCGTCTATTTATATACAATTAAAATGGTTTCATTTTATGCTAGCTCACCTATCATATGGGGTGTCGTTAGTGTCCCATATAGTTTTCCTCGGTGGCAGAGGAAGGTTGACCTGTGGAGTTTTACTGTTATCGAAACTTGGTTATAAAGCTATTTAAATACAATTCCATTATAAAATCATGGCGCTTGAGCCGTAAACTGCAAAATCCCAAAAGCACTCAACAGATTGTCTGAATTCTAGAGACGAGTACGGACGACACGGATCCTCGAATTTCAGAGATCACAGAAATGTGAGACGGCTTGGCGCGCTCGGCTTTGACAGACGTAAGTGATGGTCACCACCAACAGGGGCCATGAAAGAACTCCTAAAAATGTCAGCCAACTTGAAAAGGTGTGGAAAAAATTATGACGTAAAAGGAATTTATCGTCTTTGCTATGATGATCAGAGTCGGATTTGTAAGGGGGCAAAAGTGGCAACTACCGCATTTCCCCTTTCCAGATGGACCACCCTCGTTGCAATATTTTAATAATACTATACTCACAAAATAAACATTCTCTTAAAATGTCCTCTGTCATTTTATCGGGTCGGGACAATTACCTACTGATCGAAAAACTAATTTACTCTGCTAGCTTAAAAATTAGTTCACCACAAGCGAATAAAAATGCATAAATCACCAAAAATGGAGCACAAAAATCGTTCACAAATAATTTGAATTTCAATAATGTTTCCCTGAGATCGACATATCAGGGGTTGCATATTAATAAGAACATGTTTGGCGATACTCCAGCCTAAACATATTCTTGAACACCACCAAGAGGGCGCCCGCCACCAGATTAACAGCACTGGCTATGTTGTTTAATTATTTTAGATCAGAATTGCACATACCATCCGAAAGCAAGATACTGCTCGCGGTGGAATTGTCTGCCCGATGGCTGAATTACACTCTGACTTTTAGAATAAAAAGAGAAAACTATTTAGTTCATCATGCTTTGCTTTAATGCCTTGTTGGTTTATTATCTCCGTTACAAATACAAACCAAAGTAGCACATTTCGCAAATTTGGATTTTGAAGAAGAATATTTGTCTCTGGACCGAGAAGCCACTTCAAAATCTTTCTCCATCTCAGAGGCTTGTATCCAAAAAATTTCGAAAACATTGATTCCTCCCCCATGAGCACAATTGGCTAACATGAGTCCAGGTTTGTGATCATAGTAAAGTGGGCCCTGTGGACAGAGGGGAAACGTCATCTTGCTTGTGCATACTATGCCTGCTCGGGCCCTGAGATATTTATTTCACTTGCAATGTCGCTCTAATAATGATAAGGAAGCTGCAATCGAGGGCAAGACAGAATAGGTTACTGTGTCAATTATTCGGTGTGAATTTCATAAGATGTAGGTTCTTCCTTCACCTTTCGAACCATTCATAAAAATGATTACTGTTCCTTTGAATTGAAATGATTATTTAGAAATGTTTCAATGAATAAGAATTTTGTTCGATCGGTTCACTTGATGGTACTAATTACAACTCTCCCTCTTTTTTCTTTTAAACAGCAAAATCGTACCTCTGCAAAATAAAATGATGCACTTACAGCCCCATATAAGTTTCTTACCATACAAAACTAACACAACGTTTCCGAGTTGCATATATTGCCTATCTTGGATGTGTTTTGGACTAAGATTTAGGGATAGAAGAAAAATTGCGTTTGGCAAAGAGGCGTTTACAGGCAGGAGGAAGTTGATGACAGGGATCCAGAGTTTGGGTGTTAGGAAAAAATTAGTGAAAACTTTAATAGCGAGCGTGGTTTTGTAGAGCTTGGAAATTTGGTCGTTGGAACAAGATTTTACGCCTAGACAGGAGGCTTTTAAGACGCGGGAGTGGAGAAGGACGGAAAAAGTAAAATGCAAGGAACACATTGCAATGCAAATAATAAATGAAAGTTATGTGGTATAGTGGGGAAGGTAAAAGAATTGCTGACAGATATCTGTAGGCAGGAACGGTGAATGAAGAGAATTATGGAATGCAGAATACTGTGAGAAACGGGAGAGCATTAGGTAAACAAGGAAAAAAAATAAGCTCTTAGGACGGGAGGCCGAAAGTATGTGGTATTATTGGTTTATTGGAGTGTAGAGTGTCAGGTTGTGTCTTGTCAGATGAAGCTAAGAAATATATCGATCAGCAGCCTCTGTCCATTAAAAACCTACCTTAATGGTAGATTGCCATAAAAATATTAAAGCGGCCTCGCATCGTAAAGGTATCCGAAAAACTTCATTTCGCGACGAACCAGCTAAGTTGAAGAATCAGCCGTGAAGAATCAGAACTCTCTTGCCTTGCTCGTCAGCTACAGGCAACCCCGCGAAGGATACACTTGAGAGACTCTTCACGAGCATTCTTGGAATGGTAAACAAATGCTTCATACCTCCGTTTTCGCCATCATGCTAAATATTGGGCAAACATTATTGTAATTCACATCGGTAGACAAATTTAGAAATATATTTGATCTACGGTATATTGCCAAGGCAGAAAAAAATGAAAATAAGGCATTATTTGTACTTGAACGTGGTATATATAAGTAGGTACCGTATTTGTCCAGAAAACCTAATCGTAATAAATGTTCCGAGTATCATCTATTAAAGGTGCCGTAGTGGCGTAACAACTTCCTCAGCGATGTTTAGAGAGAGGCGCGTAATACGTGATGCCTTAGCAGTTATGAGGAAAAATGTGGAACGAAATATAAAATATCATTAGGAAGGATTTCTATTCTAAGCTTTGTGGTATTTGAGAGGACAATCGACATGTAGAAATGACAAAAGCAATGGAAGCATTGACGACTGCAATGTAGAGGCATAGAAGAGTAAACTGGAAGGATAGGAGACGTTATCGGAATCTACGCATGAATCAGACGGCTGAGACAAGGGTAACAATGTGGAAATTGGGGTGGATAGCGGCAGGTAGGGGAATGAGACTGGGTTTTCCCTTATCGGCGGTACATTTCAACATATATGCTGAGGAAATAATAAGGGTGGATTGGGAAGGGCTTGCGCTCGAAACGGAAACGGGAGCCAAGTTGTTGATTAAGTCACGTATGCAGATGATGAAGCAGTACTCAGATAACCAATTGATTGCAGTTATTGTTGAGTGCATGTCTGAAGCAATGCATGAAATATGAAATCAAAGTTAATCATACAAGAGCGAAGTAATGTGATTCCGAAGAAGTAGAGAGACTAAGTAAAAGATGAAAGAAGGATAGAATAAATAGAGTAGGCAGAGCAGTCCGCCTGTTTAAACAGTGACATGGAGGACAATGGGCGCATTATTGGGGACATTGAAAGAATAATAGCGAAAAAAGTATTTTTGATTAGAAGAGAATTGATTAATGGTACCTTAAGTAAAGAAATAGCACTAATACGGAGCATAGTATTGCACGGATTCAAAACCTGGTCCTTAGGGGCAAAAGGAAGAGCTTAGATCAAAGCCTGTTGACATCCTGACATAGAATCTACTTTCGCTAGTACATTAGCCCGAGAGGAAGGCTAATTGACACATTGTAGAGAAAGCTTGTAGAGACGTTGTTGTGGAGAAGGCAGAAAAAATTGGGTGGAGAAAATGTTGACTGGTAGGGAGACGTTGAAGGCTCTGTTAAAAGGGAAAGGTTTTACAATCTGTTTCTTAATTGGTGAAGTGGAAGGAAGAGAACAGGCTTTGTTGCCTGCATTAAAACAAGGCGAACGTATAAAGAACTGAATATGGAAATAATGCAGTGCAAGAAAAATGAAGTTCACGACGCAGCCTAAAATAGTTGGTAGGAAGAGTCCAAAACCGACTTTTAATAAGAATATTACCCTTGATTGATACTATAAAGGGATGCGAATCCCAACAAAAAGGTTATTGTCAGCATGTAGATTATATAGATTATGTAGATAGCTAATGAATTTATTTGGAACCTCCGGCGTAACTTTATGAAATTAACATAACATATTAAAATGAAATTAAATTATTGACTTTGTAATTCCTCACCGTTTGTGTGAAATTGACTTCGTGGGATTGATTTTGTAATTCAGCACAAGTGGGTTGAATTACAAAGTCAATAATTTCATTTCATTTCAATAGCTAACGAATGTCGGTCTGACGAAGCAAAATTGAAGATGTAAAAAAATGTACCGCTTCTCACATTACTCTTTGGAAAGGAAAATTGGACATTGTTTAATAAGTATACATGTCCACTAAACGCGGTGGTTTAGGTACTTTGGGATTGCTTCTGCTGATAATTGGAGTGTAAGGTTGAAAAATGAGTTGGTCATGACAAAATGAGGAGTGGATGCACCACTAATTGATAAATATGAAGTACGTGTGCTTCGCTGGTTTGTTCTTGTTGAGAAAATTGATATATTCGTAGATGGTTTGAGACGTAACTTTATGGAATCGATTCATATTGGAAATTAAATAATATTAACTTTGTGATTCCAACGAAAATTAATTTCGATACGACCCGGGTTTCGATGTTTGACATCATCTACAGATGACGTTGAACGTCGAAACCCGGATCGTATCGAAATTAATTTTCTGTGGAATGATAAATTCGTGGAACCACGAAACCGAAATATGAGAAAAGAATAAGCAGTTTGAAAGTATGAGCTGGACCGGAAAATTTTAGGGTGAGGATGTTAGAATATACTCTCAAAACCAAGATTCAATGTTTTAGAAACATAACATTTACCACCACGGCAGAGGCTAAAGAATCGTGCAAGGATATCTCAGTTGGGGAAAGGAAAAGTATGAGAGATTAAGTTTCCTTTCGTTAGTGAGCAATATTGTTAGACACCTCCCAATCCCTGTTCCTGATATTCTGGAAGGTTGTCGAATACATTTAATTATAATGAAAGAGGGAGACGGCATGACGAGAACACCGGTTGACTAGGTATGAAGAGCATCCGGTCAGGACCATGGCGGATTATACTCCGGGGCCTCCAGCAATATACGCTATCCCGAGTACCTAAGAGGAAAGTGGTAGGGAGGGAGTTAACGCCTCTGCGTTCAAGGAAACAAAGTATCACCATCACCACCAACGTAATTAACCCGAAGGATAGTGTGATAGGTGAGAGTAGAGTTTATATAATACTAAGCCATATAGCAAGTGAAATTCGCACATCAGGGTAGGTGCAGCAAGTTTCTCATCCAGTGCCACATGCGGGTTTCCAGGAGCATCTAATGCTGGAGAACCCACACGACTTGAGTGAATTTGAGGGTAGCCAGTGTCAACCGAATTTGAAAGCAGGCCGCACGATCAGTGGTCGAACGCTTTATCCGCCGTGCTGCCCCAACCCTCAATATACTCTTAGTAAACCAAATAATCCTTTACCACGGCCAATCGCACTTGAGACCAACCACCCTGGAATCCAATACTTTCGGGATATCACCCGAAGTTAAATTTCGATATAATTTTCATTTGGCCACACTTGACGCATAACTAGTCAAAGTAGTAAAAAAATGTAAGTAGAGAAGAATATCTAATTATAATTGAAGACTGGAATGTAATCGTTGGAGAAGGACAAGAAGGAAAGTCATTACGAAGATTTGGATTTTGCATTTCTCTAATGGTATCCATGATTTGTAGTAAACACTTTCCAAACCACTCACGAATATGATGAACACAGAAGTATTTAGCTGATAGGCAATAGACAACATAATTGAGACGAATAGATTAAGGATAGGACTACAAAAGCCATCCGGGGATAGTATCGGCAGCCACCACAATTTAGTTCGCATGAGATATGAATTTCCATCTCAAATTCAAGATGCTGTAGAAAAGAAAGAAAAATTAGTGGAAATTAGATCGATTGAAGGAAAATAAGTTAAGGATGAAGTTAGATCTGATTCTTTCCCGATATATTTACTGCAAGAAGCATCTTATCGGGTCACGAGTTACATTCCCTAGCCAAAATGCAAACCCTGGTCCAATAGAAGACCCGAAAAGATTGAAAGCTCAGGATAGAGTTACCAAAGGAAATCGGGGGAGAAATATAAAAACGTTGCCGATCGATGCCGAGAAGTTGCTTACAAGGGACTGATCGAAGAGAGATAACAAGAAATGAAATCTAAAAGGTCGGAAGCTGCGATGCAAACTGTAGGCAGAAGCAAACCCGCGAAAAGGAAACCATGGATAACAGAAAAAATACAGAACCTGATAGAAAATGTAAAAGCTCAAGGGTTGTGGAAGAGTCAAAATGTTACAAGTGATTAAGAAATAACATTAGTCGAAGGGTAAAACATTAGTTGGCAAATACCTAGTATACGTGCAGCATAATTTTGTCCAAAGAAAAGATTAAGCAGAACCGTAAGGCATCACTTAAATGAACGCAAACCTAACATCTATCTAAAACGGGATAACAAGGAGATATTTCTCAATAACGATGAAGTCGTAGTAATAAGTGAAGTCGACTGACAGCTGGGGTCGTTTGGGCCACTTGGGATAGTTGGGCTGTTTAGTAGAGGTGGGATTTCCAGGGAATGGGGGAAGGATGGAGAGAGAAACCTGGCGTCGAAATTAACCTACTCTTAACGAAATGTGCCAAGGGGTCCATAACTTAACGTCCCATCCGACGGACGGCGCACTCCGTTTCAAGTGCTCTCCACATAGCACCCAAGTAGGGATCGGATACCACTTTAAACTGTCAAGTGTCAATCGTAGGCTAAGTTCCTCATTAGAAGTTACTCCGAAAGTTGGAAAGCTACGGGATAGATAAGTGTGAAATGGACTGGATTAATTGATTTTTAATAGGCCCCATATTACTATGGTATATCAAATCCAGTACATAGATGCACACGTATAATCAGGGAGATAGATTGTAGCACGGTTAGATTTAAAATGTCGTTTTTTACTCGTTCGAATAGAGATCAAAATAGGTATTAATGAAGGCCCGAGGGGCATAATTAGTGCTGGTAGAGTATATATTTTGTCGTTATCATGTATGCATCTTAAATATACCCATTTTCATAACATAGTTCCCGCGGTTTGAATATTGCCCTGTTACGGAACAATTTTACACACACGTAAGTAGCTTCTTGTTTGGTGGCTAACTTCGTTCGATTAAATGTTCGAACTAATATCTGTGTGTATGTAAATATAATGATTGTGCACGTATGGCTGCTGATATATCACCCCCCGCCCTTGAGGCGACTTGCGAGGTATGTGCATTTTGAGAATATACTATAAGCAAAAATTCTGCCACCGCCGGGACTCGAACCCTCTGTGTGCGTGAAGTCAATGCACCAACTCAATCCCCTCGAAGATTTAAAAAAATCGAGGAATGGGTATTTTTTGGAAATGAGTAGAATGGGTAGAATTGAAATGAGAGTAGGCTAGAATCCGGAAAGAAAAGAATAATGTTTATGACGATAAGAGAGGAGACTACAGCATCAGCTCTGGTTATGTAGGACTAACGGAAAAAAATCAGGAAATATATTCTTAAACATCTGAACTGCCTAATAAGTGTAATGCAAAAGAGAGGATAACTACCGATGGACTTCTTGAAGAATGTAATCGTCCATATGGCAAAAAAGGAAAGTTACACGAACATTCACATTTCCGAGTCAGTGGACCAATGCGTCGAAAAGTCAGAAAAAGTGATGAAGTAGAGGGGCAAGGAAAGCTTTACTTGCCCCTAGGATAATCTTAAGGAAAATCATACAGAAAGAAACTTGGCTTCACGACATTCGTGAACCTGGGGAAGCTTTTAACGACGTTCGCCGGAACGCGATTCAAATTATCCCGAAAGAAATTGGAATGAACTACAACGAAAGGGAACTACACACGCCCTTCACGGGGAGTAGGCGGCGGTCATTAGATATCGCGAGAGTAGAGAGGCGCTCAAATATAGAAAGGCGTAAGATGGAGTGTACTGTTTTAATCGCCTTGGTACTTAATGTGTAGATTTAGAATTTAACTAACGAAAGCAAGGGAAATATAGAAATAGGGTAAGTGATTAAGGTTTGCTGTTTAATTCCCAAGACCACCTGGGGCGGAGGAGGCAAGAGGCATATAGTAAGCGGAATAGGGGTGCCAGAGAAGGCTTTCCAGCAGAAGGAACAATCACTAACGGAAAAGAGTACTAGAATAGGGCTAATGGTGGTGATTCTTGAATACGTACTATACCTTTGATGATTTACTATGATTTGACTTTCCTGTAGATGAGAGCGGGGCAGGGGCAGTGGAGAAAAATTCAGAAGCGATAGAAATGCGGTGCGACTGAAGAATTATGAAATGGGTAGAGTAACAAATGAATAAGCACTTCGAAGATTGGGTGAAGATAGAAGTCCATGGAGGATATTTTTAAGACTGAAATATATTGGACGCACGATATTTTACTGAAGACCTTACTCGAAGGAAACGTAAAGGGGATGATTGGCAAAGGAAGATCAAGACTAAATTACGGGAAACAGGTGATGAAGATTTCACCGCAGGGATATATGCTGGGATGAAGAAATTGCGAGGGAACTGAATTGACGATTGAGCTGTTAAACACACACATTCTTGGATTGATAGCCCGCAATGATTATCAGCCATATTATTCACGGATCCATATAAGCAATTATCCCTGAAATGAAGGCACATGACAAAATCTACGTCAGGTACTGCACCATTAACTTTTATAATCCTCTATTAGGACCGTGGCGGCATGTGTTCTAATTCATTTAAACTTCTCTTGTTAAGGAAAATATTTTCCGAGTCAACAAAATAGTCACCATTAAAAACCAGCAACACTCAGAGACGAACGAGGATGTTGGCATTATAAACTTACAATAGTGTAAAGAGGTAAATAAAAACATAATTCATACATTTGAAATATTTAATCGTACACTAAATTAAGCGTATAGTAAAATACTACCGTTCAATTTCTTGGCTAACCAGTGTTCCAAAGTAAGATCCGGACACCAACATATGAGCTCGTACAGGTGTCAAAACCGATGCCCATGGGCAAAATAAAGAAAATAATTTTTGAAAGTTTTTACGATTTGCTAACTTTAATTGCAAAGATACTGTCGTTACATTAAGATTCTTTACCTTTTGATCTTAGTTTAAAATCCGTCTACGAAAACAGAGACTCAAGAGTCTGTGAGTGAGAAATTATTACAATTGTCTAAACGATACTTAATATCCACTAAGTATACTGCATTAAGGTATCAAAACGGACGGCTACATTTTATCTTCTGATGATAGTCTCTTTGTATTACGATTCTCAGTTTCATAATAACTTCAGTGACGATTAAATCAACCAAAGATTTTACGTAATTACTTACGGTCTTAACCACTTTTGGTCGCGGGTTTGTATCCGGGTAATGCCTATTGTCTATCTCAACTATATTCAACTGCGACACTTCTGGCCACAAGAAATTTCAGAAACCGTTAACAGCTCAAGGATGGAAACTGACCCCTCCCTATCTCTCCTCCTTACCCTGATATGCGAATTTAATACAACTTAGTGTTACATAATAGGTGATTACTATTCCGTTTCATAACGAAGGCATAAATATTCTTAAGAACATGATGGACCACGCTCGAGGGGTTGGCGAAAAGTACGGCATGAGATCGGGATATAAAATCTGGTGTCCATCACCGGCTTACTTGTGATTGACCTATACCACATATTTAATTCCTCGTATTGGGATATTGCGATGAATGAGACCATTTCGCTGTGTACTTAAACAGAAAAATTACACAAATAAATGATCCAAAAACTATGCGGGATTCGAACCAGATGAATCGACGAGAACACAACCCAAGATTATTTTCAGTCTGGCTTCTAAGACAACGCCTTAGTTAAAAGTTTCTTTGCCCGAATATCTGACACGAGTTTAAGTTTCACGGGGACCAGCCTGTTGTTGGGAAATAACCACTCGGATCCCACAATACATGAGCATGTAATAATTCCCACGATTCCTGATACAGATTTTTGTCCTTCCAATAAAAGTTTGCCAAGACCACTATATATTACGAAAATATGGGCAATAATTAATTCATTTTCTAAGAGTTAACATGCGAAAAGTTCACTAAAACATTAACAACGGCTTCTCATTCCCGTCGCAGGGTTAGCGTATTGATCGACGGAAGTCTGCGTCCAGAAATAGCTAGACGGTTATCATGACAACCAGCTTCTAAACCTTCTTCCTGGAGCATTGCGCTGATAGTCCTTGAAAAATAATATACAACATGATCGGGGCGAAAATCATTATTAAGTATACAATCAACGCTAGAAAGACAATGAATAACGAGATATCTCCACAGCATGCCAGCAAATCATGATTTTTACACTGGAAATAATAAATCTGAAAAGGACTATTAGACATTACTGACAAGACGGACGATCACTTGAAATAAAGAAAACGACAAACGTTAATGGATAAATGACCATGCACGCCATCAACAATGAAATATTGCAATAAGAATAAAGGAAATGGTTAATAATTGCGTTAATTGCAGACGCAGGTGTAATTTTAGGCAAAGGCAATTTAATGCATTGTCTACTCACCTTCTGCTGACTGCTATCTACGCCGGACGAAGCGTCCGGGCTGAATGAGATGCTGTCCCACGAACTGAGGACCATACTCAGGCCTCACTAGGATGGAAAAGAATAGGCTGGAAGTTGATAATTACCCTGCCGTCAAAGAATGCTGTGAAAAGAAATGGAATGTACGTTTTCACTTGATTAAAACGAAGTATACACATGAAATATTAAAAATTAACAATGAAAACTATTTATAACGAATATTAACATCTGCAATACTGATTCGCACTAAACCCTTAGTCAGCTATCAAATCCACTGCATACACGCATGAAAAATCTATCTTCCGTGCAAGAGAAAATAATTCCCTATCAAGGACTATCAGCTTTCACGAGGAGCCCACTGTTTGCCGAGCAGCTTCGTTTCAACCAACGCGGGAAAATCAACCAATCGATGAGCTAGCACGTTCCATGTACCAGAATATTGCGAAAGAATTAGCCACTTAGGGTTGGAGATTTACGTCACTAACTTGCCAATATGGGCAGCCGAAAGGATCTGGTACTCACTGTCGGAGAAATATTATCAGAAGAATCGAAGCCAGATGTAGTAGATGGGTCCCGGGCTGATATATGGAATGAAATGGATGAGGCGAACTAGCTTCATCCCCACTGGAAGAGAAGCACAAAACCCATTACTTCCTCGTGGCGCGACGATTTCAGCCCGGGATGGGAGAGAGTTACTCCAGCGGCAAGTTTGTCCTGTGCATCCGAACGCAGCCTGGCTGTGTGAGAAATAAGGTATCGTTATTTCGCAGCCAGCTCATTGGCGGGAGGGGTGGGCTGCGATTTTCCGCCGACGCGAGAGGGGACGTTGCTAGGGACAGCCCTCCACCAGCATCGACAATGGCCCTCCCCTTTCTCCGCGCTCCTCGCGTAGGGAAAAAATATTGGTGTTTTCATGACTACCTTTTCCTTGATATCCGACCGCCATTTTAATAATCTCGTCTCAAGAGTTGCCAATGGTAAATTAGTCAACATTACATCCAATTTAAGATGATTAAATCAAAGAACAAATAATTACGCCGTAAAATTTGGACTAGCTCAAATTCTTGCGTGGGCTACAAAGTGGGAGTGTATGATAATGGCAAAATTTTCCATATTATCATTGTTTATTGCTTTTTCGCAATAAATATAGCAAAGGAAGATGTCTCGTATGAATATATACCACATGGATATAATTTAGTCAATGCCTATGACTACCATTGATTGGCATTTTCTTGGAAATGAATGGAAGATGTTGCATCATCTCAACAAAAATACACGAATACTCTGTATGCGTCTCTTTCACTGAATAAACACTAGAAAAATTAGTTTTCCCATACTTAAATATTATAATGTGGTAAAACTTTTGTCACAAGCAGGCAGTTTTTCAGAAACGAATACAAGTAATTTGTTGTGTCAGCCGTCACTTAATGGAATTTGCTTGACTCATTGAATTAAAATCAATAACTACGCAAGTAATTGGTGTGGAACGACAAGAGTGATGAGTCTCAATTTAACAGCGCAAGAAATATTTTAGCAGCAAAATAACTTCTTTAAACAGCCCTATTTAGACGCAAATAGACAAGGAATCAGTAGGTAGATTCTGCTGCACAATTTAGAAAATAAAAAATACCAGCATTTTCTGTTTCAAAATATTATTAAATAAATATTTTCAATTAGTTTACCGGCATTATGAGTTCGTGTTGCCAATATATTCATATTCTCATATGGTTTTGGTTTCGTCGAAGAACCTGGAACAATAATTTTACGACCAATGGAATTCCGTAAACGGATTGTAAATTAATTTAGAATTGAAATTATTATTATAATTCACACTTCAAGGGAGGCATCCAAGCAGTTTTATGCAAATGTGAAGCTCTTCCATTCTACTGGCCAAGCAGTAGGAATGAAAACGACCTTTGAACAAATGACATCAGCTTTGTTTTGCCATCGCAAGAGCAATAAGCCCTAGGTTAGTTTATTATACGTTAATTCTACACCCCTTTCAAATTAGCGGAAAGGAATATAGCAAAACAAATGCTTTTGTCATCTTTAAGCAATATTTTCTTTTCATTAATAACATCGTTATTGAGAATGTTTCTAACACCCTACAATGAATTTTTCACTGGACGGTGATATTAAAATCTTAGAATTCACAGCCCAGTTTTTGTTGACCGTGGCCATGGAGGATAGCATTATGCTGTACCAGAAGGCACTGGACCTCTGCATTGGGCCGTCGCTGTCACAGCGGTCAAGCAGGAGCGGAAAAGCCACTTCACATTGATACTAACCACGGCTGCGAAGGCATTCGTGGGTTTCTTTCTCTCTCCCTCCCACACCCCTTGTCACTCGAGGGCTGCTTGGTAGCCTAGTGGATAGCTCAGTGACTTGGTTGACGACTTACTCGAGGGTCTGGGATTCAAATCCGGATTTCCATGGACTTTACCAATTTCGTGGGGTTCAAGATTTTATTGGTAAGGGAAAAGGGAAATATTTCTCATGCTTTGGTAAATGCGAGACTCCACCCTCATGCATAAAACCTACTGCCAGGCCTGTTGAAGGTCATGCTCTCGCTGGTGGGTCCTAAGTGTTTACTAAACAGAGTCGCCTCAGTTATCGCAGCAATCCGAACACTTAATAATGCGTTGAAGCGCGGAGAGCCATGAGTTCGAACTGCAACCGAGACGTTGCCTGCACGTGATTTCCTTGAACACAGAATTTATACGAATGACACTTCACTTCTCGCGATAGTGCATGGATTCTATTAATACGATTTTAACTCAGTTTCTAATACATGTTGATAAATAATATTTTACTTTGCCTGAAAAGTAAACTGTTATGTCGACTTCTTATGCGAGGTAAATCCTTAATGGTGGCAAAATCCTAATACATGCATACTGCATGCACACATTTACTTCAAGTATTTTGAGCTTGAGGAGCGCATCCATTGCTGTTTTTGTTAAAGACGCATCTTGCCGGAAGAAGCAGAAATTTTCTTTTGATGTATTACCCCTGAAAAGAAAGACTGTCCTCACCCGCACACATTACCCAATCGGTAACATTTTTACCTACGTACATGGTTAAGTGTGGTTTGTCGAGACCAACCACCAAAATATTTTGAGTAGTCAGCTAAAAGTCTTCCAAGTGTCGCCGAAAGTATTTGTATTGATAGTCGTAATGGGTTATGTATACATTTCAAAGTAAATACTACAAATTTAACGGAAATGACGTAAATATAAAATAAAGGGTCATCACAACAAAGACATGGAATGACATTTCCCAAGAACTGAAATGTCAGCAATCATTATTTTTTTAATCTTATAAGATACAGCATATCTCTCAATTTATTCTCTGTGTGGTTGTTTTAAGATAAATTTAATATTATAGAGAACATATTAACAAAAAGTAAATGATTACAAGATGAAATTTTGGAATTATTGATTTCAATGTATGATGAAAAATTAATCAATAAAAACTAGCGACATTGGTAATCAGTTATTTCAAATGGATTTTATAATAATTAATCGTTAATGGATATAACAATAACCCTTTTTTAAGTCCAATGATACAGCATCAAAATATGAAGGGATTGTTTTTCTTTATCGAAAAGCTTGATGCATCCACGAACAACACAGGATTTGTCAATTTTTAATGACTCCACGGTCTTTGGCGGCTCAATCCTGAAACTGATGATGCTTAAAATGAATGATGCAATAAATAGTTAAAATATAAGCAAATAATTAAAAATTCCGAGAAAATACTTTTATTTGCTCGGAATGTTCAAATTAAAACAATATTTTTAGACGGGCATTACTTCCGAGATAACTCTACTTCCATTATCTACTTCCGAGATAACTCTCGGAAGTAATGTATTCTGTGTTTCCTATTTTCGTTCTTCAGGATGATTATTTATATCATCATTTTTGTATGGGCATTCATCCATAAGCCCCGGGCAAACAACTCCTGAGGCCTGTTAAGCCATCCACAAGACAAGACAAGATGAAAAGGCAAAGTGCAAGTAAAAAGAAAATTTCAGAGGAAATTGTTTAAATATGGGTAATCACAATTTGGGCAATCCAAGGTACTGTATGTTACCTAACTATGCACTAAAAGTTCTTTACAAAATATTTTAATGCGATAATGGTGGTCATCTAAATGTGCAACAAACATTTCTGCCTTCATTTTTGTCGGCCACCTTTGTCTCTCACGATTCTTTCAAATTCCTCTGCAAATGATAGCAAGGACAAATCTAAACGGAATACGGTCAATTTAGGACAGCCTTTATTTGAAATTTTTTATTAGTCCATATAGCTTAGGGAAGCAAACAAAAAAAGCTACAGAAACAATATAAACGATTGATTTGATTCGAGGGGATCCAAGTTACCATAGCCAGTAAATAAACTTCCCGGACTGCTGAGGGCTTCAGTGGGTGATTGGAATGACCTGAGATTAGTAATTGGTGTGCTTCAGCTTTGAAAGGTTGAAACCAGAGGCAAGAGAGGGTGCATGCGTTGAACCCCATGCACCAGATGTATTACTATTTTTAGAGTCAGCACTCGATGGGGTCGGTTGACTTAAAGGCCTTCAAACTATGCGTCACTGATTAAAAATTGTTAGCAAAGTCCTCCTGAGCGATAGCCATTCGATGGTGTTGCAGTCTAAAATTTCAGGTTGAAGGAATTTAGACTGCACTATCCGCCTTGCCAAACAGTCATCGTCAAGAAAATAGTTCAATTCCAGCATGATTAATTTTCTGTTATCAAATTTCTAAGTTCGCCAAATCTTAAGTACTCGTGCGTGTTAAGCTAAAAGAGTGCAAACAAATCCAATGAAATACATCCAAAACAAATAAAATGCAATCCAAAAAAATCCAATAAATTCAAACATCCACAAAGAATTTCCTTACTATAATGTTTTAGCATATTTTGTCATATGGAAACACTTTTTCGTATTTCCTCATTGAATACACTTCTAGGTGAATGATTTTTACACTCCGAAATTTCAGTATCCTAAAATGAAATATTTCATTGGCTAAGTCGTCATAAAGCTTCATCTCATGAAATTAAAGATGTAAACATGCCAGAATATAATTGTCTCATCATGGTTATGGTTTAAGGAGAAAATAATAACAGTCGGTAACATCTTCCTCCGTGAATGAAAAGGTCAAGACAAAAAATGATTTCCTGTGTTATGATGTTTTTAGTATAATAATTTATAAGTATTACTATTTTCGCCGCAGAACATTCAGAATCGAGGTGTATCAAAGGCGCATAATAATATTTGGTATTTATCACTTTATACATCACTTGTATGAAGAATATCATTCATAAAATACATTACACAGCAATTGATAAAAATGTATGGCTTGTTACGGAGTAAAGCACGTTTCGCATTTCCCGCAGTATCTCAAAATATTTTATTCTTATTTTTCAACCAGCCGTTTTAGGCTTACTTATTGCATTGGTAGTAACCTGTTTATAAACAACATTGCAATTCTGAACGTATTTTAGCAGGTCTTTCATTTTCTTTTCCTGTCACGATTAGTTGTCTTTTATTCCCTTTCAAACTACACCAACACAGCGTTTACTACGCAAAATATTTCATAATTAGAATTGCAACATTAATTACGGGTAGAATATGACTTAAATGCTGAAATAACTGTGCCGCCTCCGATAATAGGTTGGGTCAAGCTGTTCTGTTTGCTGGCGTATCGAAACTCTACTACTTCGAATTGCTGATGAATATTGTATTGCACGGAACTGTTCCTTTAATTCTGTCAATGATGCGTTATAACTTATGATAGTGTGAATTTAAATTTCTAGTCATAAATACTCAACTAGTACTAACTTGATCAAATAATGTTAACGCCCATAGTCAAATACAAAGTGTTAGTGAATCATTCATCCAGGGGTATACGGTATAATATCTTGGTACCGTTACCAATACAGTTCTTAGGTACTCAACAACAGGTTAGATCTCATCACTTATGTTGATTATTTTGTGGTTTTAAGATAATAGCATGTGAATCTTAAGAAATATTTGAGCTAAAACGATGATAAAACGTCTTTCTGTAATGTATCGGAACATTTTCCCTTCGATAAGATTCACAAGCAGGGTCCATACTGATACAAAGTTAATGTTAAACAACACGCCTAAAACACATATAAACCATCTCACGACTGTTGTGATTAAAACATTTAGCCGGCAGGGTTCGTTCGGATTGAGGACTCTATGAAGGTTCTCTTCCCTTCTTACCAATTTATTCCCGATTTACACTCGTTTGTTTACACTCCTTATGCATTATAGTTTGATACTGGTTGATTAATATGAAAACTTTCAAATATTGGTACATTTTAAATGAAAAAACATGGTATTCTAATTCAGATTCTGCAAATAAATATATATTTTACCAAGTGATAATTTCTACTTATGACATTAATAAATGAATAAATATCTCTGACGAAAAAACATTGCAAAGCATTTGATTGGAAAATGGAGCTATAATAGGAAGTGTAATTGACTTAAAACGCTTCCCGAAAGCCTGTCTTTATCAAATAGAATTAAAGTAAATCTCCTTTTCAGCCGTACCATTAAGGATTTTTATCTATCCGCTTTAATTTATACTTAAATATGGTTTAATAATGGCAGCTAAAATTTCCACCGAACACACCGACAAACATTTCAGTTAACAATTAATATTTCTGGGACCCCAATTTTATATAAGACCCGCCACGACGAACGTATTAAGACATTTGGTATTAAACATTGATAGTATGCGACAGGTACTCGTCGTATGTTTTACATACATTCGATTTCTTAAGTTTTTACAAGGCGTTATGGCCTTACAGAAAAGTCGACGCGAAACAAAAATATCATTGACATACTGCAACAACAAATTATGAACTATCAAGGAAGATGTATTCGGAAAACAATGCTGTGACAAATAATGTTTCCTCTTGCATGTCTCAGGATGGAACGGATTCTCAAACCAATGCCATCATTGGGATGCGCTGTTTCTAAATTACCATGGATTTCTTAATGCCTTTCGATATGAAATCTGTAACGGGTGATTGATATAGTCTCTCTTTATTTCGAAATACATACATGCACATATTGACGGAAATAAAGACCGTCTAAGAAACGCCCCCAATGGCCACGTTATCGCAATCGGTCAGCGGGTCACGAAGATGAAGTGGCTACATGGACGATCAGGCTGTCTCCTTGAGGATATTTCCTTCGAGTGGGTTAAACAGATCTATTTTCCATTTCTCGGAAACTGAATAAGAATAATTTAATGCGCAATCATAATCGAAATAATTTCCGAAGGTATAAAAAATTGGAGGAAGATATTCTTTTCCCATTTATAGCCCTCCTCGGACGTGAAGATGTCTCTTATAGCTATCATAACAACACCCTATTTCCTGTCATTACTGCCAATTGGAATAGTAATATAGAGAATATGTCTAATATTTATCTTCACTATTTCCTATCATTACTGCCAATTGGTATGGTAATTTAGAGAATATTTCTAATATTTCCCTTCGCTCCATTTTTATTCATTTCAAGATAAAAATCCTCTCTATGAAGGTACACTAATGCAAGTAAAATTTATTCAAAGTCAGTAATTTAAGAATTTTTGGCCAGGCGTTACTTTCCGATATAAAAGACAACAAAAAGGAAAGTGTTGGTTGCAAAATATTGAATTGATAAGATAGAAATCAGCGAATGGCATAAGAGTGGCGGCAGTTGATATAGATTTTTTTAATGGCCTAATTATGCATGTGAAAAAGAATGGAGGTAATATTCAGTTGTCTTCCTCGATTGTATGTATTTTTAACGTTTCGCCATCATTTCATAGCTAGCTGAGATTAAACGCCCCTGCCTTGCCACTCACTGAGGAATAGACGCTGCGTTGAAAAGCATACCCCTCTCTTTCGACCAATCTGGAAACTACCTTTGCGGATTCCGTATTAAAACCTTAACAAGACTGGAAAGTACGTGCAATCTTGGTGAGGAACCCACGTTTACCTACAGTGGATCATGAGGACGTTTTAGGTAGAGAACGTAACTAACCCAAGAGGAAAAATCTAAATCTTTTAGCCATTGTCGTCTTTTTCTCACTTGCCTATACTCTTGTTAACAAAGAATGGAACAAGTCCACAATTTCTTATGATTTTTATTATTATTCAATTATTACACCTAGAGGCTGGTTTTTTATGTGGGAGATACCCCGTTGTGTGGATCTACAAGTTGGGTCAAGTGCCTACTCACCTCGCCCAACTATAGGCGTCACAAAGATGTACTCCGTAAATTTAATCGTGAGATCACGTGCACACATGTGCAAGTATGATACTGATGATATATTTATCAGGTTTGTACACGAAGTATACACATAATTATTATTACTATTTATATTATTATTTATAGGTAATCTACCGGTTTAAAAAGTTTTTGATGTACACAACTTCCAAACTGATAACTTGTCTCTCCTAGCAAAACACAACCCAACAATCTACTCTGCAACGAAGTCCCTCTTTATTTTCCTTCCCTCCCTTCATCCCGTCAAACACCCCGATCCCATTCCTGCTATTTCCTCGTTTTTCTAAAATTCTACTCTCTATCAGAGTCTTCAATATCCCACTGCTGATCAACATGCTTTTCATCCATTTTTTATATCCCCTTATGATTTCTCGTAACAATCCTCTCTCCTCGCCCACCATATCTAGCACTTCCTCTTTGTTTTACTTTCTCTCCACTTCACCTTCTCCATCCTCCACCACAACCACATTTCAAAAGCCTCCAGTCTACGCCTAACATCATGTTTCAATAACCCTGTTTCCGCGCCTCTAAGCCCCAAATCAAAGTTTTATTGAGTCTTTTCTTAAGAGCCTTACTCCACGTCCGTATCATCCATTCCCTCCTCCTTGAGAAAACTTCTTTGCCTAAAGCAAGTCTTCTCCTTATGTCACTACTATTTCAACCATTTTGGTCCAGAACACTTCCGAGATACGTAACCTGTTCCACCTGCTCTAGTTTTTGCCCTTCCATTTAATTACTAAGGTTAGCCTTTCCCGTCCGGGATAACCGCATAACGTTTGTTTAATTTATATTGATTTTCATCCCATAACTATCGCACTGAATTTCCAATTCGCCCATCAATGTTTGCAACCCTGTGGATGACTGGTAAACTTAGAGCTTGGTCATCAGTAAACCTAACTCATTTAACGAATTCTCCGCCGACTTTCATTCCGATATCCGGTTCTTCCCATGCTTCTTTGATTATTTCCTCCTCATAAACGGTGGACAGCACAGGTGATGACGGACAACCCTGCCTTACTCATCTTCCTAACACTGCTCATTCAGACTCTCCATCGCCCACTCGCACCTGAGCAATCTGAGACATGTACAGATTGCGGATTATCCTCCTATCCCTCCAATCCATTCTTATTTTCCTCCAATCTTTTCTTATTTCCCTCCAATCGATTCTTATTTTCTGCAGAATATTCATTAGTTTTCCCAATTCATTCTATGAAACGCCCTTTCGAAATAGACGCAACAGGCAAATACGTCCTTATCGTATTAAATAACTTTCTCTATTAGTGATCTCATTACTGCAATGGAATCACAAGTGCCTTTCCCCTTCCTCAACCCGAACTCATCTTCCCCTGCATAATCATTTGCCCTGCTCTCCATCATTTTGTTGATGATCCTAAGAACCACTTTATCTGCGTGTGAAATCTTATATTGTTTTGTACATGTAGTCCTCACATGATGTAGCCATTATCTTTTACCACAGATTTTACGCGGAGAAGAGGGAGAAGTTTGGTGGGGCAGAGTCTAATAAAATTGGATCCTTACTCACATGGTCGAGAAGTTCTTGGCAGATTCACGTGCTAGTTTCCTTTTTCTCGTCCGAGAGCACTTGTGGCACTAACTTCGCACGCACATTTCTCATGCGCATGTTTTAGATCACAAGTCAATGCACATCACTTTTGGGCAGCCAAATGTTTTTAATCTACATTTTACCTCCGCAATCGGCGACGGGGGCGTGTGGCGGGGGGTGTTTGGTCATCACCCGTGAAATAGAATAAAACCACATGCAAAACTAAATCATGCTCGGGTCGTGTCCTACAGACGCCAAACGTTATCCTCCTTCACTTCCTCTTTCAACTCCTCCTTCTCGGCATCTTTCACTTCATATATATCTGATTCGAATATCACTTTCCTAGATATCGCTATTCACCTCCAGAACAATAAATTTAACAACTCAGTCCACATTAAACCGACCAAAAATACCTTCATTTCAAAAGCTGCCACTCATCACACACAAAACGCTCCGTCCCTTTCTCACTCTCAGTCCGTAGCCTCCGTCTCTGCAACAACACACCCTCCCAACAGAACTATATGGACCAGCGACATGACTCTCTCAGGATACTCGGGTCCCCTAATAAACTACTGAACAGTAAAATTTTCAAACCGTCAACCCAATACACTCATTTCCCCAAATCAAACCGCCCAAATGCCATAACCTTATCACCATTTCATCCCCGGAATTAACAAAATTAAACATTGGAGGGTGGTCCCAGACGTACCCGGCCTGACCTAGAGATGGCGATATGAGTTAGAAAAATATCATTATATTGGAAAGAACGCAATCTAAAAAGCATATATTTCAAGTTTGAAGAAGTAGTTTGGCATTTGTTTGGCAGCCATCAATAGTGAACGTTTTCAGTGAATTTTTGAAAATAGAGAAAATTGGTCATCGTTATGTGATACAATACTTTTAATTGAAAGGTCTCAGCCCAACCAATATAAAATATGAACTGGATTCTACTCTGGGTGAGTCTGCTCCCTCATTTACCACAGTAAACTATATTGGGCGGCAGAGTTTAAACGAGGCCGTACGAGCTGTCAAGATGTGCATCGCATTGTTCGACCAAATGAGGTGACGACTCCAGAAACAGCGAAGAAAATTTTGACATGAGAAAGTTGTGCGCAAGATGTGTGCCGCGTTTGCCCACACTCGAGCAAAGCCAGTGTCGTGAAGATGTTTCAGTTGAGTGTTTAGCAAAGTTGCACAGCAACAAAGCAGAATTTTTGCGCCTTTTCATAACCATGTATGAAACATAGGTCTATTACTTCACCCCAAGCAAAAGAATAATCAAAACTGTGGATTCAAAAGGGAGAACCAGCTCCTCCAGAAGACGAAGACCGTTTCATCCGCAGGCAAGGTCATGGCGTTGGTTTCTTGGGATGTGGGTGGGATAACTTTCATTGACTATCTTCAAATGAAAAAACTATCAACGGCGAGTATGCAAACTTATTGCATCACTTTAACGAAGAAATGAAGCAAAAGCGGCCGCATTTGGCTAAGAAGAAAGTGTTGTTTCTTCAACACAATGCACCAGCTCACAAATCCGTTATTGCAATGGCCAAAATTCATGACTTAAAGGTTTAATTATTACCTCATGCACCCTATTAGCCAGATTTAGCCCCCTCGGATTATTTTCTGTTCGCAAACTTGAACAAATGTCTCCGTGGTCAAAGATTTTACAACCATGAAGAAGTGATGTCGGCAGTATATGGCTACTTTGAGGAGCAAGGCATTACTCATTATAAAAAGGGTATTGAACTTATTGAATATCACTGGGAAAATTGCACAGAGCTGAAAGGTGATTATGTTGAAAAGTAAATACATTTTTTTTCCAAAATTCTTGTTTTATTTGCTGGGTCGGGTACTCCTGGGATTACCCTCGTATTATGCGTGAACTCTGCCCAATTATTAATAAAAGTCAGTCCGTACCACTTTTTTTCTCACATTGTCCCTCCGTTTCGTTTAAACACCCGTCGCGCTGGCGAGACATCTTCAAATCGACAAGACCACCTGCGAACCCCCTGTCTCTTCTCTGCCCCTGTCCTCACCATGCCCCTCACCTGTAACCCCTGCTGGAAATACTGTCATCTTCAAAGACCCACCACCTCCATTACTACCAATTTCCAACCCGACGCCACCTGATCCTCAAAAAACATTATATACCGTCTCTCCTGGAAATCCTGCCCTGCCTTCTACGTGGGTGAATGCACCACCACCCTTTCCCTCCGCATGAATAACCACCGCTATTTCACTAGATCTCCCATCCCCCTTAAATATCCCATCCCTACCCACACTGATCCCACGACCAATTTTTCGATGAATGCTTCTCTGTTCTGGTGATTGAAACCCTTCCCAAATCTGCAAGTAGCACAGAGGTGAAAGCCCGCGAGATGGCACATATCTGGGTGCTCTAGTCATCTAAACCTCCCGGGTTGAATGAAGCCCAGTGAATCAATCCAATAGCCGCCTATATATCCCCTCCGAGACCCTTGTCCGTTTCCTATTCGTCTCTCGCTTCTCCTCCTCACACCGTTACCCCAAACACACCCTCTCCGCTCTTCCTCCGAGAATGGCATTCTGATGATGACGGCGGTGCCATCGAAACGCAAAACTACATATGCGAGTGTCCTTTCTTAGTGTTTCTGTTTAAAAACATCTACATCAGTGTATATATATATATATATTTATTTATGTGTGTGTATATGTATATATATGTATGTTTATATACATACATATATATATATATATATATATATATAGTACAATACACAGTAACACACAATATAGAAACACAAAAAAAGAAGAAGAACACTCACACGTATTTCTTGATATTTCGACGGAAACAATCCGTCTTCATCTGAAGATATAGAAGTAATCTACTACTTCTATATCTTCAGATGAAGACGGATTGTTTCCGTCGAAATATCAAGAAATACGTGTGAGTGTTCTACTTCTTTTTCTTGTGTTTCTATATTGTGTGTTACTGTGTATTGTACTATTCGGCACTTCCGTGTTACGTCTACGAAAGCATATATATATATATATATATATATATATATATATATATATATATATATATATATATATATATATATGGGTAGAGCGCTGGACTGCTGACCGGAGGGGCCCGGGTTCGAGTCCCGGGGAAGGCACTCTGGGCACCTGCAGCTCCACCCAAGCTATGTGATTTTTCGGGTACCAAGTCTTCCTGGGAAACCATAACCGGCACAGGGAAGGGAACTGGCCCCCCTACCCTGATGTGTGAATTTCACTCGCCGTCGAGCTTAGTACTAGGAGAACTCTACCATCACCAACCAAACCGACCTTCGGGTTGATTACTGTGTTTATGGTTATACAGGTATAGTATGAGGCATATTCATAAAGTAAGGGCCGTTAGCTTATATTTAAATATTGACGCTTCAGAACACAGTTTTACTCCTGCAGCGCTATCTACTGATTTATTGAGAAGTTATAGCAGCATTTGATTTGTTTCAGAAGTCGTTTGCTTGTCCGTGTATGCAAACAACAATGTCCAATCGCAACAAACAATCGTTCATCCCGCCAACTGTGAAGTGCGTTCTGTGATACTCTTCTTGTATGCTAAAGGATTGTCGACGGCTGAAATTCATCGGACGTTATGCCTAGTTTAATGAATTAAAGGTATGAGTGAAGGAAAGGCTATACAATGGTGCCGTGAAAAATGGACGAACAAATGTCCATGACGAAGAGCGAAGTTATAGGCCCAGTATTCTGACCGATGAAATTGTGTCGCAAGTGGAACAAAAACTGAATGTGATCATCGATTGATGATTAATGGCCTGGCTGAACAACTTCCTCATCTTGGACGCGCTACTGTCTACAATTTTGTCACGGAAAACCTCGGATTCCACAAATTGTGTGCAAGGTGGGTACCGAAAATGCTCACCGACCACCACAAAGAGCAAAGAATGTCCAGTGGACGAGAGTTTTTGGGCCGTTGCTAACAAGATGGAGATGACTTGTTTCCTCGCATTGTTCCCGGGGGCGAGTCGTGGATATCCTACATCAATCCAGAAACAAAACAGCATTCGATGCAGTGGCGACGTTCATATTCACCAAAACCGAAAAAGTTTAAGCAAACTCCGTACACAAGTCGAAAATTGATGGCTACCGCGTTTGGGACATAAAAGGTGTTCTTTTTGTGGATTTTATGGAACGTGGGAAAACAATTACAGCTTATAGTATGTGTACTGCGAAATGCTCAACAAACTGAGACGTGCCACCCAAAACAAACGACGCGGGAAACTGTCATCTGGCGTAATTCTCCACGATAACGCGCGTCCTCACACACCTACCAAAACCAAAAAGAAAATTCAGGGTTTTCGTTGGGAACTCTTTGACCACCCAACGTGCAGTCCTGACCTTGCACCTAGCGGCTACCTCCTCTTGTTGCACTTGAAACAGTGGCTAGGTGGACGACGCTTCGAAACCGAAGAGGAACTCAAGAACGGCGTTGTCAATCGGTTCAACTCTCAGGCGGCGAGCTTACATACAGAGTAGTTAAAGAAGCTGGTGCAGCGGTACGAAAAATGCTTAGAAGTGAAGGGCGATTATGTAGATAAGTGAAGTAGGTTTGTAGCTAACTGAAAGTGCCAATAAAATGTGTTTCTTATGAGTATATTTTTTCCTGTGACCAAACGGCCCTTACTTTAAGAACATGCCTCGTATATACCCTGGGGTAAAATACCATATAATAAGGTAATTATCATCAGTATTTCAATCCTAAGTTTGGTTTACTGCAGTCCTCCAGTCTACTCCATTTAATGTTAATTCCCTCGACCTCTGATAGGTTCCCTGTTTTACGTCCATCTTAATTTGCCCTATGTACTTGTCCCTTAGCCTTCTTCGCGGGATATTTTCTTCAATTTTTACCTCTATAATATTTCTAACTTATCCATTGTGCCTCAAGGTATGCCCAATCCATCAATTTCTTCTTTGCCGTAGAGTTCTCCACAGGGTCCCAACCTCTTCTGCTCTTCTGTACACTACTTCGTTCCTTACTTTGTCTGTCTATTTAATCTTCGGCATTCTCTTCCAGCACCATGTTTCGAAGGCTTCTATTCTTTGATGATCCACTTTTCCAAAGTTCCAAATCTCTGAACCATAGAGCGCCATGCTCCACACGTTAGTCTTAACGAATTGTTTCCAGCCTTGGGTTCTTTGAACATAGTAATCGCCTTTTCTTCATGAATGCGTTCTTAGCTTGGGCTATTATTCGCTAGGTGTCGGTCGAACTTCTTCCATCTCATGTTATGCTGCTGCCCTGGTAGATGAAGGGTTCCACTTGCTCTAGTTTCACCCCTCGCACTATGATATCTGCATTCAGCTTCTCTCTTCCACAGACTAGAATTTTAGTTTTCTTCTTGTTGATGTTCATATTATATTCCCCTAGTACTTGATCCATAGCACTTAAGAGTTGCTTTCAGGTACTCTCGCGTTACTGCCTCTACTGCGATGCCATCTGCAAACCGGAGCATGTTGATTTCTTCTCCATTTACCCTGACTCCTTTGATAACCAATTCTTGTTTTTCTTTTACTGCCTGTTTCAGGCACACGTTGAATATTGCTGAAGAGAGGTTGCATCTGTGTCTTACTCCTTTGTTTATGCTGGCTTCTATTTTTCTCCCATTTTTCGTTTGCATTGTTGTAACCTAATTCTTGTGGAGGTAATGGGCAAATCTTATGTCGTTGTAGCCCAATCCAAGCGCTTCCGGTATCCTGAATTTCTTGTTCCATTCGGCGTCGACGAAGGCCTTCCCCAAGTCCTCGAATGCCACATATAATGGCTTATTTACGTGTCGCCTTTTTTCGACTACTCTCAAGCTGAGAATCACCTCTCTTGCTCCAAGGTTTTTCCGGAATCCGAATTGGTTTTCTGAGATGTTTCCTTCTATCTTTCCTTCTTTTATCCGGCTTATTATCCGAGCAAGGATTTTTGATGCTTGAGTCATCAGGCTCAATGTTCTGTGTTCTTCGCATTTATCTGTTTTCGGTTTCTTCGGTATTGCAATCATAATACTTTTCTCGAGGTCTTCTGGTATCTTTCCGCTGTCGTAACTATCTTTGATTATTTCATAGAGGGCATCCTTCGCTTTGACCCCGACTGCCTTGATTATTTCTCCGTTTATTTTGTCAACTCCGGATGCTTGGTTGTTTCTTAGGTCATCCTCGGCTCTCTCGAATTTGCTTCGCGAAAAAATTCAATGCACATGCGTCGCTTCTCCAACACCTTTATCCACACCGACTCAAAAATTTGTACAACAAGCAAGTGTGCTCAAGCTAAGACAACAATCGCAGTCATGCAGAGACAAGTCAAGACAAGGCCACGAATAAGGCGGTGCTTTACTTCTCAAAGACGCCACTACAAGGCGATACCTCATTTATTGCGATCCGTCAAGCAGTTCGCGCGTAGAAAGACCATTCTCATCATTTTTGTACAGACTTTGTAAATATACGCCCACGAAGGCAATTTAAAGGCATTTCTACTGCCAATATAATTATATCTGTTAATCCGTAAAAAAATTAAAATATAGACGATGAAATTATTCAATAATTACGTGAACCCAAAATTTAGTGATTTTCTCTAATTAACTGTATATTTAATTCATCCTAGGGAAAACTATTAAATCCAAAAGAATACACTTTTTCCAAATGTTTCAAGGATGGCTTGGGATACATATATGTACACGCAAACGTATTTTTTTGGTAATGAACGAAAATGAAATGAAAGTGGATATTAACAATTGTTTGATAATGTTTGAACACTTTCTATTGATACATTTTGTTGAAAATCGATTAATTAAAGTAATGATTACAAGTATTCATTAATTCTTGACTTTCCTGTTGCAACTATATTATTTATCGTCCGTCTTACGGATTTCACTTTTTCAGCGTAATTTCCTTTCTCTGCACTCCTCGCTATCCACCAGCTATTTCTTACAATAAAAAACGCTCAGTTTGCGTTTATCTGTAGAATTCAGAGGCGTCATATTATTTATATATATTAGGGGTCGGTATTTTATAACCCACTCCAGCACGTCCTCATGATGATCCGTAGGGCATGATTGAAATGTTGAACAGAGTAATGAGCTCTACATTCGTCATCAATTTAAGTCGTGATACTGCCAACACTGAACCGAACCTAACGCGATTCCCACGACGCGTCATTGACGTTGAGTCACAAGAGCTATTACTGCCAACTGTGCTACAGAGGATATCGCATTATGCACAACGAAAACGCCCTAAGAAAGACCTATAAACGCACCATGATCAGACTTAAATTTCAGTTCCCGGAATATACCAGCTGTCGGACAGTCAAATGTTTAGCTAAGGATTAATTTCAATTGAAAAGAAGTAATCTTTTGCATAACTTGTCAAAATTGCAGGACATTTTTATTCCAAAGAAAATGCATCAGTGCGATAAGGTTACTAATAGTATGCACGATAGTAAGATGGAAATTTTATTAATACGACTATTCATTTTGACATTTTCCCGTCTTAACCCCTGGGTGTTTAATCGCTCCAATAAGAAGTACAAAATAGCAAAACAGTCAGTCAATTGAATATTCTATCTCGCAGACAGCCTTCGGTTCCATGATTTGAAAGTCACATTGGGCAGGGCAGGGGCGGAATATTTAGGCACACCGAGACAGCAACACTCAACAGAAGTGGTTGGGATAAAATCACATGGGGCTATCCTGCAAACCAAACAAGCTCCGGAGGGAAGTTTAGTGTATGAAGTAGTAATTATTTCGGGTGAAGGGAGTGTCGTGGGAAATGAGTGGGGAGAGGGGGTTCGTTGCTCGACCACAAATTTTCTCTTGTTTAACAGATGCATGGGTAAATGAGTGGAACCTATATGTTTCATTTTTTCACTTCACGATGTTTCACTTTGCCGGCCTCGGTGGTGGCGGGGTAACGTCCTCGCCTACCAACCCTAAGGTCGCGGGTTCGGAAGTGGATTTCCCTCCATCTACGGCTAGGTTGTATGTGATTGTCTTCAATATAAAGTCTGTAATGTAGGGTTAGGTGGAAGAAGGGACTATTAATTCGCCCAATTAAATCGATAAATAAATAAATTAACTTGGAACATAACCTTTGAAAACTCGCTTCATTATGAAAAAAGTAACACTGAGGAGGGCGTGGGAGAAGGTATGGTTCCGATGTGCCTTGATAAAGAATCGGGGCTAGTACACTGCGAAATCACCTTCTTTTTTGAATGAGTGATACCGTGAATGACATAATATTCAATTTATTCAAATCAATGGAAAATCGTAAATTTCTCAAAGTTTATGGATTGTGGATTTGATCATATAAGCGGTGAGCGTCGCTCTGCTCGAATTCAAATCCTTCATCCCATTAATTTTCTCAATAAACGACACCAATAGCCATTATAATCATGGCATCGATTCCTTTAGGTTTTATGATAAGATGTCATCAACAATAAATATTACCGCCCGCCATAAAACCTTATTAAGTACTCTTCTCAAGTATCTTTCTGCAAATTTCATCTACATATCAATACGTCAGCTTTCATTTGGTATCACAGAAGAAATAATATTCAAAACAACATTCCTTATCATCGCCGGAAGGGATGCACCATCGAGGGTAAAAGTAAGCCTGTCTTTCAAAAACTTCTCCAAGTTTTGATCTCTTTGCAGCAATGGGAATTCAACCATTGTTTTTACATTTACCGTGCAAATTGCAAGTGCTTTCACATATCATTAGAAACTCCTTACAAATCAAACGTAGCTCTTTCAAGTGTCATCGTGTTTCCCCGGAAATTCTCAGCTTCACCCAAACTGCGTAATTTTTCGGTTGCCAATTATTTATGGGAAGCAACAGGCGGCACGGAGAAAGGATTTGGTCCCACTTTTCCTAGTATGTGCATTTCCCACGCCGCTGTGCTTGATAGTACTTCGGTGAGCTATCCTTACCTAGCAAATCAAACTTGGGATTTATCACTGTGGTTTTAGTTGTTTTCATTCTTTTGAATGAAAAATTCTAATCTACGTGGGAATATGGGCATGAGAATGTATCTTAACAGAAGTGGGGGAGTACGGAAGCTGGCATGATGTGGTTCAAAATTTAAGGCCAACGTTACATTCCAATTTTGGTAAGCATTCTTCACTATGGCATTCTGCGTTTCTTGATTGATCCCTTGGTAACAAAACCACGCACTTGACTCAAACCGACAATCGGATGGGTGAATAAGGAACGGATTGCGGTCGAGCTAAGCATGTTTTTCACTCTCTTCATATATTTTTCCCCCATAGATTCCTAGCCAAATGCATTTGCGAATCAGTGGCCCTGCAACACGGAATTTTTTTAAACCTGGGATTGAAATTATAGTAATTTATCAATTAATGATTGATCGGGTGATGGATGACTGGAAACGGACGGAGCGAACATGTGAGCGAACCCTAGGTTAAATTGAATCAGTCGAAAGAGGTAATGATTGTGGATGGATGCTCGGGGATGGAGTTAGCAGTGTTTCATGTAGGAAGCTCGTTTGAAACTGTCACTTCAAATCGTGCAGTGGAATGAAACCCGGGAATGCAATTAAAAGTTTTCATTAAATAGGGCGATGACCTATATGTCTAACGCCCCAAAAAAGACAATTGGGATGATTGTACTTTTAGTTCTTATGGCAGCTTTTGTTATTAGATTGTCAAGTCGAAATAAGATGCAACAGCGGTAAAATATATATTTCATTTCCTATAATTGGTGGAGTTCCAGTAATATATCGATTTTACATTGACAAAATATGTTTAATAGCAGACAGTAAGTAATAAAATTGGAAATGTCATGAGATACACCAGCAGAAATGAAACATATGCCATGAGTCATAATATTATTCACCGTGACAAGATATCACGGGGATCACAATGCGAGCTGCATAAGAATATTGAAAATATTGACACAAGATAGCCGCTTCAAAAGGTTTTCTTTTGAGCTTTAAGACGGAGATTTCAAAAAAACTCTCTCCGAATTGAAAAGGGCTTAATAATTTTTAATTGTTCTAAATTCGATTGAAAACAATTATAATCAATGATTTTATACACTGGGAAATCATTTGAGCCGTTATTTCAAATTATTAATTCAACGACATGCTTTTCAGAGTCTAAAGCCACAATTAGGCTTCTCGAAACACACTTTTGAATAATGGACTTTCCAGACGTAAGTATGCAATGACAGACTCAGGCCGTGAGATATACCAGGTAATAATCATTCTCAGGATCGAAAAGATCGCTAATTCTATCAAAGCGACTAAACTCCGAAGATAGAATGTTCCAGGTATTTACAGGTATGCTTCTACAACACAAATGCTGCATTAAAATTTAATACCAATCTTCTCTCTCGTAAAAGGGATGCCATGTAATCGTGTGATAATCTACCTGTCGGATTCAAATTTACTTAAATATCTTCATCGAAAGATACCAATGAGTACCTATTTTTTACCATCATTTAGTTTAATGTAAATACAGTCTTAACTTATTTCGTCATTCATACAGTCATTACAACCTTTGTTGCATTACAGTCCTCACTGCCACCTAAACTTTAGTATGAGACAACGAAAAAAATCACAGCTTCATCAATCAAAAATACACGAAGAAAAAAAAATTACAATAGGAGTAATATATAATTAAGGTTACCAACATTTTTAAGATTCTATTTATATAAGCAAAGTTTTTTATACGAATGAAAGTTCATGAGGAATTATCAATACTATTTCAGAGGATCTTGTTCAGCCAATGCTAACGCATTTTCCCAAAACTAAATCTAATTGTGGCCGAGACCGTTTTCCATTTTGGTTCAAGCGATTTCCTTAGATAGAATAGTGTGCAAAATTACATTTTGATTGCCCTTTCCAATTGCATTTCTCTAGCAACATTTACAAATTTTGAGTGAGCACATAAAAATACCAAACAAACACTCACTGAGCACTCATATTTGGGCAAGATTCAAGAAAGAAATACAAAAACAGACGGCTATTCTCCACATGTAGGTCAACATTGAAGTAATGAACGTTACTTGGTGATTAGGTCAAACTATGTACTCATTGCAATTTTTCGCTTTCCCGTTAAAATCGGAGTTCAGCCGTGCGGCAAAGAACGGCAACTTCTGCGTTCGTTAGCAATAGAATTTCGAAAAATTAATTGAGATACTTTCTCACAAACTCTCGGCGAGACTGGTTTCTTTTCCGCTCGGCTGAGGCGTTGCATAAATATTGCGCACCACGGGGGGCATTCTTCGTGACGTGTTCATTCCACGTAGAGCATGTACGTACCTTGGCCTTTTGCGGTGCCGATATAGATGCATGACTAAGCTATAAAACGACACGGTATCTCACAGTAATAAATAAAGTGTATTCTTTTCGAATTCAGTTTCATGAATTCGTGAACACCTTTCGTGAAAAAATTAAAATAAGATCGGCCAAAGCATTGAAGCGTACAAGTGCAGGCGATACTGGGTGCTTTCGCAATATGGGCGTTTACGAATATAAAGGCGACACAAAATTTTTAACATCGAGCTGAACTCTTGACCTCAACCGCACACATATTCTGCTTCGATAACTTCGGATCGTTCTCATTAATGGCCATCATTGCCATCGATGATGCTGAAAGTCTGGGAACCATTACTCAAAGCAAACAAAACGACTTCGTATTTCCAAAGTATAATACTTATCATAACAATAAATCAGTTCGCCATGGTACTTGTCTGTATTTTACGGGATCCTTGGTTCATATCGTTTTTAGTACACTCAGAACTGCTTTTAAATATTAACTTCTTGCATTGAGAAATCGTACCCTGCTCATGGTGAATACTGTCGGTCCACAGGGGAAAGAAATACTCCCGACCACTCTGCCTTTCTAAGCATTTGCTTTAACCAAATTGTTCACGCCAGAAGAGGACAGGAGGGAGGATGCTCTAGCGTCGAATTCGTTCTCAGGTAGGGGTTCAGCTTATGGTGGCTCCTTTGTGTACCGGTGAAGGGTGTTCGCCATAGGCACCGTCCCCTTCCCTCTCTGAAGGTGTACCTTGGAGGTGAAGTCATCGGAACGGTGAGAGGCCGGCGATCGGCTGAAGAACGACTAGGGGTAACCGCAGGGACGGGGTCTAAAATGGATGGACGGTTGGAAGAGGATGATGGTTTCACGCCGAGGCCTCTCTCTTCGGCGGAAAAAGCTTCAGAAGCCTCTCAGTTGGAGGGTCAGCTCCTCGTGTGCACTGCACGGTGTTGAGTACGAAATGCTCTTGATCCACGAACCCTTGAGTCGATTCCGAGCTTACTTCTTGGGCTCTGGACATCTTTTCAACTCGTCGGAGTTACTACGACTTCTTGCGCGAGTCCAAAACCGTCCAAATTCTTCCCACAGAAATCGGTGAGTGTCGATTGATACCCTCCGCCCTGAGTTACTCTCCTTGGCGGGATACTGTTCATGACACCCTCGGAAATAATAAGATGTAGTAAAGTTTTGCCTGGAGACATGCTATCTTTCTTAAACTTCGAGACCATTATTTAAAAAAGAGAAACGTTGATACTGCCATGGCTTTGCTGAAGCTTGTACAATGTTTGTATAAAAAGTATCGGTAACAATTTTTCCTGACGTGCGCGTAGAGTGCTGGATGCAGACCGTCGGCTACGTGTGCACATGATCGCAGATCGTATTGGTATTGATAAAATTATAGTGCGCACCATTATTACTGAATATTGGGTGATGCGAAAGATCTGCGCTAAACTCGTTCTGAAGGTCTTGACGGACGACCAAGAGCAGAGTCGAGTGTCTGCTTGCAAAGACCTTCTGCAACAGCATCGCGACGATTCCCCAACCCCCTTACTGTCCCAACTTGGTACCGGCAGACTATTTTCTATTGCCAAAAGTGAAATCCTCCTTCAATGGACACCACCATAGGACCCCAAAGTGCCGTCAAAAAAGCTAGCACGCGTACCCTTAAGGACCTTCCAGTATTTCCCAACCAGGGAGCCTTTGAGTCGGGGAATTATCGCTAGCAAAAGTGTGTCGACGCTCAAGGTATGTACGTGGAAGAATTTTGAGGCATTACATGGAACAATATCTGAAATAAATCTATTTTTCCGAAACCCTTCCCGATACTTTTTATACAAATAATCTATCTATCATGGACCACCAGAAATGTAATCTCATCGCTTTGCACATCCAACTTTAAAACAAAAATCGAGGAATAGATATTTATTGGCAGAAATATTTTTTATTACGATCGCATCCCGGTAGAAAGCAACATTTTACCTCTAAACATGTTTTAATGCAATAGAGAGCTAAAAATGAGAAATTATATTTTTGAACGAAAGTTATTCAAGCGTTTCATCATTACGTGTAACTTACATTTTACAAAGTATTGAGTAGAATATACTTCGTGATGTCAATATCCTGCAGAATGACGTCTTTCTAAATGTAAAATTAACGAATGGAGATGCATTGTTGCTGAGGATAATAAATTTGCAAGGCAACACTTCTGGGGCCGTTTCATAGAGCTAAAAGTCATTTTGAAAAATCTTTTTAATTTGTAAATAAAAAGTCTGCTGATGGCAAGATGTACGGTGATAAGATATGGTGCAGCACGTACTACTTGGATGCATTATACAGATTGTGAATTTAAAGTTTTACATTATACTTCAAGACCATTGACAGAGAAATCGGCACGCAGCTTCAAATGACTCATCTTGAAACAAATCCCTGGTCACAATAATTGAATTGTTGCCGGCTCACGATACGGCACTTGTAGAAACGAAGTTAGGTGCATTCTGAGAAATAAAAAAGTCAATTACCCCAAAATCACTCTTATTGATATAAGGGATATCAATGACCTGTAATTATAGGGAATAGCCCTTTATAAAGCGGGGCACGGGTGCATATACACTTTTACACTGGTATACAGATTAGTGGAATTCTAGAAAAGCAAAACTTGTAAACAAAGAACCCGAAATAAATTAAGTGTCGGAATTTAACCTGCTTGTAAGGAAAAACCCAGAACAAAATCAACCTCCCGGGCAATATATTAACCATGTACTGTTCTTCGCATTACAATCAAGTGAGTTGAATAAAACCTTGGAAATAAATATCAACATTGGTATTTTTGGGAAAGGAAAATAATACAAATTGTTAATGAAGATTTGAAATGCGATTCTTAGGGCGCATTAAGGGTTTCTGGATAAGCAATTTTAGCTGCTGTAAATGGGATATTTATATGAATAATTGGAAGAATAAGTTTAAAGGTCTAAACTCATGAATTGGAGAGGCAAGCTAGTTAAGTGAGACGAGCCTTCAAATAATGAAAATTCAAATTCATATTGACGTTAGAAAATACTGAACCCTTCGGTTATATAAACAAAGAGGTATTATTATGCAATAAAATCGTTAAGAACGTCGAGGCATAGTAATTCAAGTTAAGAAATTGATCGAAAAGTAAGAGAACTCATCTATAGTTCTTCAATTCAATTTAGTTTCAATTCAAAGTTCGCAGACTAACCAAATTAAATGTTTTTGCAAACAAGAAGCTAAGTTCTAAGACAGCTTGAAATGAAAATTGAAATGAATATTTACAGCATTGAAATTGAATTCTCTTACTAGATGGGAAAATCATAATTTTCTGTGGAAATTAATGCTAAATTGTTGCAATCTCGTATTTCCTTAATCGTATTTACAGTTTCTCCTTTTGCCATTTGCGCCCAAAAACTAATGTTAAAGAAACGTGATACAATTCCACCAAAAAATAAAAAAATGACACTGCTTTTTGTAACAAGTTTTAGTAATTTTACCATGAGAGTTTTAAATTACAAGTAATTTTTACAAACGACAATGGTGACATTTAAGTTAGATTCTGCTTCTCCTTGGAGTCGAATCAGCGTATTTCGATTATGTAATAATTAAAATAAATAAATAAATAACGATTATTCAAAGGCTAATAAAGGTTAGAAATTACGCTCTGTAATAAATGGAATACACTTTTTGTAATTTTACTCTCTTAATAAACTTCTTACCCACGTCCGTATCTCACTCTCAATTTTCCAGATAAGTCATAGATTCAACTCTTCGACAACGATAATAAAGCAATGCGCAGTAAAATTTTCAAAAATATTTTAATATATTTTCATGGAGTCCATTATCCGATTTTCCACTTAACTTTATTCACCAGTTTCCAGTTGTACGCCAGATTTAGGATTTAGAATTAGGATTTTTCCATAGAATTAGCAATAGAAAGATGAATTAGAGAAATTTTTGTCACATATCGAGATCAAATTACTAATGTATATGCATTTTTAAATGTGCAAAAGAAAAAGTAAGACTGCTTAAGAACTGAAATTCCTGTCGGATCAGAGTTTGGTCAATGAAAGTCATTACTCAGCAAAATTCAATCCAAGAAGGTTCAAGTGCTAAGATTGACGCACATGTATTATGGTAGTCTACGCATGAATTCGTTACGAAGAGTTATTTCTTATGAAATATTTTGTTTTCATTTAACGAGGTCGTCCTTAGGTCTTCAAAAGATATCTTCATGGTTCGAATTCATTTGCTTTTATTGGGGCTCTTAAACCTTCTAGATTAAATCCAAAAGCTGCGAGTAGAAAAAGTGAACACAAAAATTGCCACGCGATTTCCGAGGTACAAGAGAAGGGAAGCAGTTTACTTGAATTTTAGACGAGGACAAAGTATCCTATGATGAATTTGTTTGCCATCCTTTTAAGAGAAAATACATCATGGGAATGTTAACAGGTGTTCGCCGGAATCGGCTATCGCGAAGGCAGGATGAAAGATAAAACTTTAACCTGGACGTAGTCACGAGTAAACGTTAGCTTTTAATTTTACAACCGCCTTGAGTGAAAAAGGTGATGGAATGCTATTGCACAAAGAACGCAAGGTTTTTCTGTATTTCCAAGCAACGTGACGAAAGAGGGGTAAGTTAAAAGGATCTTCAAGTCGAAGACCCACGTCCACATCCTACGCCTTCGAGGTCATAATTATTCAAAATTAGGCTATCGCCTATTTACTTCAAGACGGGTTGTACCTATAGAGTACGCATTAGCTAATGAGGCGCGGCTCAAGACCGTGGGTGGATAGGAAAACAAGCACGCTAGGTACGAGGGTCATCCGGAAAGTAGTACCCGTTCGTGAAATAAAGACACAAAAGTAAATATTAAAAAAAATAAAAAATTTTATTTGAAAGAGGATACTTTAAACTACTTCTCAACATAATCTCCAAGCAAATTAAGGCATTTGTCATAACGTGTGACAAGTTTCTGTATTCCTGCTGCATAGTCCTTCGCCGCCAGCTCATTGAGATACAGGGTCACTCCTTTAAGTTCTTCATCGCTGTCAAATCTTTTTCCTGCCAAAAAGTCTTTAAGCTTTGTAAAGAGATGAAAATCTGAAGGGGCCAAGTCCGGGCTATACGGTGGATGGTCGAAAGTTTCCCATTTGAATTGCTGCAAAAGTTTTTGTGTTATCCCAGCTGCATGAGGCCTGGCATTGTCATGAACGAGAATGACACCAGTAGACAATAGACCTCGCCGCCGATTTTGTATTGCCCGCCGTAATTTCTTTAATGTTTCACAATACGCATTGGCATTAATAGTGTCTCCACGGGCCATAAAATCAATAAGCAATACACCTCGTCGATCCCAGAAAATGGTTGCCATGAGTTTCCTGGTGGACAGAACTGTCTTGAATTTTTTTGGTTTGTTTGGTGAATGAGCATGATGCCACTCCATTGACTGTCGTTTACTCTCAGGTGATGCATAACAAACCCATGTTTCGTCACCAGTAATTATGCGAGTCAAGAAAGAGTCTCCTTAGAGAAAGAGTCTCGTAGTTTAGACAATAAGCAATTCTGTGGCACTCATACGTTTCCAAAATACCATTTCTAAACACAAACTCTAAGGGCATATACGTACTCATAAAAGGTTATGCATCAGGAAATCATGGCCTCTTTTCCAAGTGAAAACTCATATTTGTAGTAATATTATGCGTGTGCATTAGCTCTAGAGCCCACGAACATGATAAGCACTGCATTTAAAAATCCACATTTAAAATAACAGCAACTGACAAAATCCTTTAATGAATCAAGAGATATAATGAGGAGTCCATGAGGTGTCATCACACAAAACCAATGTTATTTATATCACAACATATATATGACAAAAGTTTCTCAAAAATTCTCCGGCACATTTAATGTTTTGCCATTGAATATATAATAAATACCAATTTGTATGAAATGAAGATAATTTCCTTAGAATTCCCTGAATTAATTCACTGTCGAACGATACTTTTCTTCCTCGATAATTTTAGTTGTTCTAGTTTGAAAGGGTAAGGTGTTAATAAAATCTTACAGAAATAATGTATACGATGATACCGATATACGTACATATAGCTACAAACAGGCTGAATCATTGACACAAATTTCTGATACTAGAGCGAAAGACTTGAAATTTACCGAGGATGTTCCTGTTCATCTGCTTATATAGACCTGTAAGCATGATTTTAATGTGATTTCGAACGATTATTTTTCCATAGCCATAGAAGCATTTTACATAGCCATAAAATTCGAGAAAAAATTGTGATTGGGAGCATATCTAGGCAGGCTCCACTGTTCATACACTATAAAATCTCTCCGTCGCCTACATACGTAGGCGGAGGGGTACATCACTACCTAGGGCAAGTTTGGCGACTGGGCAAGTCACCATGGCGACGGAACCCCGGGGAGTGGAAGCCGTTGTTAAAGCGAATGGTCTTGTGGAAAGTCGTGGGGGGTTTATTGGGAATCGTTAAATTCACGCGCAATTGGAGATACAGGTAAAACTTGAATGTAGATACTGGTAATAAATCTATTTACTCAATCGTATTCACCTCAGAAAGAAGCAAGACTCAATACTTTACAAAATAAGGAGGCTTCATTATCGAACTTTAATGGGGAAATAAACGTGAAAATTATATTTTCTAGCTTACTGGCGATGATGATACCGTTTATGTGATCCCACTGTTAATGGTTTAATTAGTTCAATTTAATGAGCGCTATTGAATGACGGGAATATATCCTGCATCGTATCTTTAATATCTGTCACTCGAAGTCAGGGAGTATTTTTTTCAACGGGCAATTCAATTGCCGCCCGGGCGTTTTTTTCTCACGCTTATACCTTGCATTTTCCCACCCACTGCCACACATCGCTCTCCCCCGTCTCCCTGAAAAAGCTATTTCGAAGAAACTCAACTAGCCTCGTTCGCTTCACTCATCCCGGACCACTTTCGTGGAAAAGCGGCGAAGCTTGAGCTTCGGGAACAGTACTCGGGGAAGCTTTTCCCAGGCTAGCGTAAGTCCCGTTGCATTATCTCCCGGAAGGAAAAAACGGAAGCGATGGCCAACATGCTTATCTAAATCCCATCGCAAGGGGCAGGGTCATGCATCGTCGATTATTCAGCGAGACGATTTTATGTTCCCTAATCAATTTACCATTTGCAGCAAATAAAAACAGCGCCAACAGGTGTTCAGAAGAGGCAGAGCGATTGGTGGGGCCATGCATTTCCTAGGCTGCACGTTTAAGCTCCTACCCTCCTCCCCGGCATCCGAGTGATGTACGGGTAGGGGTAAATAGCTTTAGATCAATAAGTCATCAGGTTTTAGGGTGGGGATGACTTGCACACTGAGAATCTGCCCACGCTCTCAGATCTTGGTCGCCCTGGGAGCAAGTATGTATATGATCACTTCCAAAAACAGATTGCTGCAATAACAAAGACGAGGAAAAATGGAAATATTCTTTACCCTCTGAACAAGAATTTTATTAAAACTGAGCACAGACTTAGGAAAACGTCCTTCAAAACTCACCGTTGGATTATAAATGAAATTCCAAACGAGGGCATCCCTTGGATTAAACGGTGGCAAATATGTATTGGATTGTATGCGCACGAAATGTAGGTCACGCAGTTGGAAGTCAAACCGTCACAGGCAATATGCAGTGATGGTGCAGTAAGGTATCTTCAGTTGCCTTGTTAACATTTTTGACGCTAAGATTAGGTAAAGTTACGCCTCAAACTCACAAAAGGCGTAAAAAAATTGAGTAATTCATCTGTTTTGGAGACGGCCACACTCAACAATGAGCAATAAAATATTTACCAAATTCAAAGGAAAACGCAACCTTGAAATAAGCTCACGACTCGGGAGAATGAAGCATAGGTAAACATAGTATTGGCATCTCCCTTAATTCGCGAAGATGGCAGTATTTTGAAATGTTCATGAAACTCAAGTTGATAAACACAATTTTAATTCCCATATGTCAGGTAAACGCATTTATTCGGAGTGATATAAAATGCGTTGTCAATCATATGCATTAGATACAGTAAATATGCGATGGAATCATTTTAGTTCAAATGGCAACTATTGCGCAAATCATTTCTAGCACTCTTTTTCTTTCGTGGATAATAAATAACATGCAAAATCATTCCAAATCCTAGAGAATTAGAATATATACACAATCGCCTTGAATCGTAAAAATTGTTTGGGATGGTTATCTCTACACCATGTGGCACATGGTTTTACTGAGCAAAAGAAGTTGACGTCGGACTGAAATAAACCTTTTCATAATATTTTCTTCTATTTTATATTCTGTTAGATGGAAAAAAATGATTGACCTTGCAAGAGAGCCAAAAACATCAACTATATATGTATATATATACATAAATAAATATAAATATATATATATATATATATATATATATATATATATATATATATATATATATATATATGTATAGATGATTTCGTCGACGTAACACGGAAGTGCCGAATAATAAATTTGAAAGCAACAAACAATATAGGAACACATAAAAAGAACACTCACAGGTTATTTCTTGATCATTTCGACGGAATTCTGCTCCGTCTTCATCGGAAGTTAGAGAAATTACTTCTCTATCTTCCGATGAAGACGGAGCAGAATTCCGTCAAAATGATCAAGAAATAACGTGTGAGTGTTCTTTTTAGGTGTTTCTATATTGTTTGTTGCTGTCCAATTTATTATTATATTTATATAGTTGATGTTTTCGGCTCTCTATCTCTCTCTCTCTCTCTCCCTCTCTCTCTCTCTCTCTCTATATATATATATATATATATATATATATAAATATTAAAGGTTGCAAAGGTGTCCGACCCCACTGAAAAGATGGTGTCACGTTACAAAAAATATTGAGAAAGGCAACGGGAAACCACCTCAATTATTAATCCCAAGAATATAATTTTGGACACTCTTGAGAATGTGAGATCTGGCAGCTACAGGACTCCACCCAATCGGCCGTGTGTCGTGCCCTGCAGCGGGAGAGGCAAGCCTCCCGTGGTCGTCACCTCACGAAACCCTTGCAACGTAAATCGGAAGCAGCAGAACAGAAGACACTTAAGAAAAAGACCAAATTAATTAGAGCAGGAACCTGGAATGTTATGATATTGTTTAGGACAGCAAAATTAAAAGCGAGAAATGGGAAGAGGAAATATTTTAGGTATACGTGAGGTGAGAAGGAAAGCGGGGATGACTGTAGCGATAGTTATAGAGTAATATAAAGCAGAGGGAACAAGAGCCAGCGAAGGGTTGCCATCATATTGGATGAAAAATTAAGAGGAAGCGTTGTTAATAAAGCGATGGATAGATTATTACCAGTGGAGGTAAAAGCGGAACCGACGCACTTGGTCACTGTCAGGTACACATGCCACCAAGCAATCATGTGGAGGAATAAGTCGATATGGAATACGATCAGTTAGAGGACATAATCGCGTGTGTTCCTGTAAAGAAACATTTAATAGTGATGGGGGAATAGAATTCGACGGTAGCTGAAGGTAGAAATGATAATGAGGAGGGGGATTACTGTTTAGGTACGATGAATGACCGCGCGGAGAAAGCAATTGAGTTCTGTAGGAGACACGGGCTAGTCATCACCAACGCTTGGTGTAGACACCACAAAAGGCGTAGGCATACATGGAAAACACCAGGTGACTCAAAAACGTACCAGTTAGATTATATTATGCTTAGATACAGATTTAGGATCAGCGTGATCAATTTTCACAGTTTCCCGGGAGCGGATGCGGATTCTGATAACAATTTAGTAATCATGTAGAATAGCATTCAATTAAAAAAGATCCAGTCAGAGAGCCGGGTCAGGAAAGAGTACATCGAAGTATTAACTGCATTGATAAGGATGGAGTGTCAGCAGCTGTAGAGAAAATTATGAGTGAGGAAAAGAAGCCAAGTACTATCACGGCAAAATGGAAATGCATGAAAAAAGGGATATGGAAAGCCGCAAAAGAAACTGTAAATAGGACAAGGAAACCATTCATTACGGTTGAAGTGTTTAGAAAGGTAGATGACGGAAGGAAGTAGAATAATGTAAATATATAATTAAGTAGAATGAATCACAAATAATTAAATAACAAATTGAGACGGGTAACAAATAGATGTGTGGGCAAATGCATCTTCCACCACCAACAGCGGGGTGGAAGATGCATTAAGAAGGGAAAATTTGTTTAGCAGTTACAGATGAATCGGGCAACATAACAGTTGAATCAAAAATGATCCAGAAATGGAAGATATACGTATGGTCAGGAATTGAGGCCACAGCAAAGTTATATATAGAGAGAATATGACGTAGATGATGATAGCTTAGGTCCAGGCATATTCGACAATGATATAGAAAGGGAATTAATGGAGATGAAAACAAATAAGGCCGTGGGGGTGGACAATTTGTCTACGGAATTACTTAAAGTTTTGGGAAAATGTGGGAGGAAGGGTCTATATGGACTGATTCGCAGCATTTATGAGGAAGGAGGACGGGAGACTGTGATATCAGTATTAGTTCCTATTACGAAAAAGGCAAGGGCTACATCATGTGAGGAACAAAGAGCAAAAAGTTTAATTTTACATGCAGGTAAAGTGGTTCATCAACAAAATGATGGAGATCAGGGAAAATGATTTTGCAGGGGAAGATGAGTTCGGGCTTAGGAAGGGGAAAGGCACTTATGCAGTAATGAGATCACTAATAGAAAAGATTATAGAATACAATTAGGATGAATTTGCCTATTGTGTAGATTTCGAAAGGGCGTTTTATAGAGTGAATTGGGAAAACTAATGAATATTATGGAGAAAATAAGAATCGATTGGAGGGATAGGAGGATAATCCTCAATCTGTACATGTATCAGACTGCTCAGGTACGAGTGGGCGATGGAGAGTCCGGATGAGCAGTGTTAGGAAGATGAGTAAGGCAGAGTTGTTCTTCATCACCTGTGCTGTCCACCTTTTATGAGGAGGAAATAATCAAAGAAGCATGGGAAGAACCGGATATCGGAATGAAAGTTGGCGGAGAATTCGTAAAATGAGTTAGGTTTACTGATGACCAAGCTCTAAGTTTATCAGTCATCCACAGGGTTGCAAGCATTGATGGGTGAATTGGAAATTCAGTGCGATAGTTATGGGATGAAAATCAATATAAAGTAAACAAATGTTATGCGGTTTTCCCGGACGGGAAAGGCTCAGCTTAGTAATTAAATAGAAGGGTAAATACTAGAGCAGGTGGAACAGGTTACGTATCTCGGAAGTGTTCTGGACCAAAATGGTTGAAATAGTAGTGACATACGTAAGGAGAAGACTTGCGTTAGGCAAAGAAGCTTTCTCAAGAAGGAGGGAATTGATGACACGGACGTTGAGTAAGGCTCTTAAGAAAATACTCGATAAAACTTTGATTTGGAACTTAGAGGCGCGGAAACAGGGTTATTGAAACATGATGTTAGGCGTAGACTGGAGGCTTTTGAAAGTGGGTGAGGAGAAGAATGGAGAAGGTGAAATGGACAGAGAAGAAAACAAATGAGGAAGAACTTGGTATGGTGGGCGAAGAGAGGGGTTTGTTGGGAGAAATCCTATGGAGGCAGGAAAAGTGGATGAAGGGGGTATTGACCGGCAGTGGGATGTTGAAGACTGTAATAGAGGGGAAAATGTTAGGCAAACGAGGAAAGAGCAGGAATGGGATCGGGTTGTTTGACGGGATGAAGGGGGAAGAAGGTATACAAAGATGAAGAGGGGCTTATTGTGGAGTAGGATGTTTGGTTGTGTGTGCTAGGAGAAACGAAATATTTATTTAGTAGATGTGTCCATCAAGAACCTACCTTGACCGTTAGATTACTTAATAATAATAATACAATAATTTATCAACGCGGTAGTCTTATGACCGTGAAATATTGTTCTTTTGGAACGAATTTAGTATTTTAAAATCAAATTACAGTTAAACGCATATTTTGGTATGTTGATATGCATTTACTAACATATTAAAAAAAAAGAAAAAAAATAATACATTGCCCATATCCTGGACTTTCAACTTTGATTTGGGTTAAGGCACCTTTACGCTCGAGGAACATTCCATCATGCTGTCGTTTTTTCCATGCCAAAAAAGAGTGCTACTATGAGCAAAAGAAGTCAAAATGAGAATATCATACGTTAAGAGATTTGCAAATCAAGAAAATGCCTACCCACCGACATACGCCTAATTAAGAAAAGAGAAGAAATATGTAAAAATCCACTTTTGTAGCGCGGTCAAATTATGATACTTTAAAACCTATACATGACGAGTCAAGCAAAAAATGACAACAGCTTGATTTTTCTGGATAAACATTTTTTTATTTTTCAAAACTATTTTTTTATGGTTATACATACAGCCAAAGCTGCTCCAGTTTGTTCATCCCTAATAGACGACACAAATGTTCAAGCAATTCAAAGTATGTATTTGTTTCCACAATCATCTCGTTTGAATAAAATACAGGTATATCCACCCGTGAGTCTTTTCTTAAAATAGGAGAACAGGTTTACCTGAAGAAGCCACACCTCGGGTATAGGGGGACGGGGACGAGTTGGAATCATAGCCATCAATTTTGAGGCCACAATTTCAGAGGAGTGAGCTGCTACATCGTCACGATGGAAAAGGGCTTATTGTGGATGTTTTTCTTGCAGATCGCTTTTCAAACGGTCGTCCCCCATTCTCCAGATATGACTTCCCTTGGACTGCTACCAACGTTGTCATGATGGAAAAAGGGTTATTATGGATGTTTTTTCTTGCAGCTAATTGCAGCTCGCTTTTCAAACGGTCGTCCACCATTATCCAGATATGATTTCCCTCGGATTGCGACCTATCCTCCAATACGAAGAAATAGCTGGTGAGAAGATATTCAAACGATGAGTTGACTGTGAAAACAAATGCCTATTTTGCAGAGCTAAAACAATCGCATTATTTGGAAGGGTTCAACAAACTAGTGCAGCTTTGGTCGATATTAATAAATTTTAACGGGGATTATTTTGAAACAACATATAGTTTATTCCGAAAAATTAAGTGGTTTTCATTTAGCGCGGATTTTTATAATCGCATAAGAATGAGTGGGTTGCTCCTTATTTGATTAGATGAAAATACTAGCTAAGAACCAGACGATGAGTCTAATAAAGCGCATAGTCTCTTACAGAAAATAATTCAAGTATTTAACTTTTAAAATAATATTAGGCTATTGAAACCTAACAACACAAAAAATTCAAACAGTCTCTAATACCCATAGCACCATCTACTATTTACATCATAGTACCGTTAAAATTGAGAGATTCAAAACGTATGAAAGTTAAAAAATATTTTTTTAGACAGGCTCATCGATAATGATTTACTAAGGCAAAGTAACTGCCTCTTTGTTGCGCTATGTTTAGTCGCCATCATATTATAACGTGCCTACGCACCGTAATTCTGGAGCATCAAATGAAAACGGAAATGGCTAATATGTGTGTGCTTATGAGATGGTAACAGTCGGAGATTAAGGGCCCGTCACTTTCATTGAGAGCCTACGTGCGATAGCAATCATTAGTCCCTGCCAATGCCTCTACATCCTGCGGTCCTGTACATCCTCCGAGCTCCTGCGAAAAGAGCACGGAGGAAAAACACGACCGACAAGATCACCGTTGGTTTTAGCAAGCGGACTTCGGGCCACATTATTCCAATCCCCGGAATTGTACCCATTCTCTAGAAACCATTATCATCAGAGGTGGGAGAAGAATTGGATTCATTCCCATTGGCCATCCCCCGAATGCGCCAGCAAATCATCACACATCAGAAAAGTTTGGTCCCCTGAACAAAAACGGTCGACCCATGGTTTTCCTGATTTCCTCTTTCATCTCCGGCGGATGCCGGATCGCTAATCTTCAAGTTGTCATCTAGCAGCTAAAAGATAATTCAGTTGTAATAAAATCATTTTAGCTAACTTTTAAACTACAACATTAAAGCAATTCCACCCTAAAGAGACGTGGCCTATTGCAGGGATTTATTTGGAGTTATTACTGTTAATATTTATATTTTTATATCATATTATGGCAGTGTCAAACAAATAGGAGACATAAGCCAAAACCCAACCAGCTCGAAGGGAATGTCCGTGCAATATCGCTGAGTTCGGAATCAGGCGCAGTGGTATCTTTGAGAATTTCGCAAATTTTTGCTTTGCTAATTATATAAGACACAAGATCATTCAGGTGTTTTTCGTCACTATCTATGCCAAAAGATATGAAATGTCGAAAGGGAATGGCACATTCACTTAAAAGGTTTTACCTTAATTTAGCGATTGCCCTTAAGATTGCCCACTTCTCTCATGTTCCGTCAAAATCACCCGGGATCCTCGTGCCGTCTCTTGAGAAATCCTCCTCTCGATCATGAAAGAATAATGTAATTACAATATAATGAAAATGATTTGATGAGAAAAACGGAAAAAATCATATCCAATGAAAAGTTTTATAAAACCCCATACCTATTCCTGAACTGCCGGACACCTACGTAAATGTTATTTCACGTTAGTTCCATTAAGGGCAGTCGAAACTGCATTTAGGGACAATATGAATGGCCAAGTTTTCCTGAAATTCTTCCCGAACACGGAAACCTATGAAGAAACCAATCACGAGGGAGCCCTGTTCTAATCTGGGGAATTTATTAGCCGATTCTCTTGATTTCGGCGATTGTGCAAATATTATTATTAGCGGAAGACTACAAGGTTAGGGTGAGTATTTTGATGGATCCTGGCACTGCACATGTGCCCATAAGCCCTGACTAAGCTGTCAAAAATATCTTTAAATCCTAGACTAAATATTACAATAACCCGTTTTTTAACGCTGCATACTTTCTATCATCCTGAATTTCATCCATAATGCCTATTCTTCACCTCCCTCTACCTCGCTTTCCCAACAATCTTCCCCAGTTCTTTACTCATCGAATTGCCTCTCAGCGTCTGCCTTACCTTGCTTAAGACTTAGTTTGTTTTTCTTCCGGGCCATTTTATATTCTCTACTCTTCTCTGCGCCCATATCTCGAAAGTTTCCGATCTACCTGAGGTCATACAATACCTGCAGTATTAATTGCAGTGAATTGGTCTATAATCTTTCAATCTTATTTGGAAATGGCTCTGGATCAATCTATTATGTGTACAATTTATGTTTATTCACTGGCCATCCCCCAGAGGAATAATAATATCTACGCTGCTACAAAATTGAGGCGGAGTGGTGAATCGCCAAATTTGATGAGAATTCTTTCATAAGGTTTTCTTTTCTTTACAGAGAGAGGAGTTTTAAGGAGGAAGTGATTCGAAGGAAGAGGCGGGGGGGAGGATCCAGGTAGCTCCTCAAGTGCACGTGGGGGCAGCCGTACAAATGAAAAAGGCTGAGGGTGATGGAGATAGGGAGGTCGTCCTAGTTACCGTTATAAGCCGGAAGTGCGAGATGCGTTTTTTTAGTTCAATTCCTTTAAAAAATACTTAATTCCGACAGATGCGGAATGAAATGCAAAATCATAACAATCCACACCGAGCATAACCATCGGAAATATCACAAGATGATTTTTTCAAAGATCTAATATGAGATGTCTTTGTTAAAAAGAACGAATTTAATTCTTCAATTCTCTAGAATTTATCTCCACACTATTTTCCCTACAACATTATCATATAATCAGTCGAAGAGTCCAAGCATGACGAAGACGAATATGAGGTTCGTCAGAGTTTCTCAGAACCACATGAAACATAATATGTACGAAAAGGCAAGAATATTAAAAAAAACCAACTGTATTTTAATGATGCGATTTTTTGAAAAGCTGATTACTTTAATTTAAAAACAATAAACACAGTAATCAAGACGAAGGTCGGTTTGGCAGGTGATGGTAGAGTTTACCCAGTACTAAGCCCAACGGCGTGTGAAATTCACACATCAGGGTTGGGTGGCTAGTTATGGTTTCCCAGGAAGATCTGGCACCCGAAAAATCACATAGCTTGGGTGGAACTGCAGGTGCCCAGAGATGCTGATCCGAGAATCGAACCCAGTAGTTACTCGGGACAGTAGTCCAACGCTCTACCCCTGGGCTACCGCGAACCACTACGACAACTGATCACTGAAAAGTATTTCAGGGTAAAATTTCATGGGGATGTTATAATAGGTTTTAATAATAATTAAATCTAAATAATATCAAAATATTTATTAAAATATACTTAATAATATCAATCAATTATCATTAAATCTTATTCTTTGCGTTTAAAACTGAAACATTCTTCACAGTAAATGCTGATGGATTCTCAAACGGGAATTTCATAGCAATGCAAACGGATCATGCCTTACAGGCATTTAGAAATAGATTACAAAACAGCATACAATTCTAGAAAAGAGGACTTGTTACATAGTCCATCAGCTTCAAATCATATCCATTTTAACTTCAACCAGAATAGCCAAGAAGATTTATGTCTGTGTATATGAATGATTAATTCCCGCGGGAAACGGCAATAGCCAACTCTTGAAAGCTGAAGAGGTAGAAACATTTTGTGTATTCAAGTATGCCTCCAACGTTCAGACGTTGTCCACTACCATATAGGGAAGACCTATTTTGATATTTTCGACATTCAGATTTTGGAACTACTGGAATATTGTAAGGCCGTATCTTTCACAAATTATGGAAAAAGGTAAACAGATCATTGGTGAAATTTCATAATTTTCCTTCACTGACTATCAAGTCTTCCTCAGGAAAAAATCGTGACTACAAATACCGAAAAAAATATAACCTGATAAGTACTGCATAATTATTTTCAATGGTGTATTTCCGAATGGAAAGATCGACTTGATTAATTTTCCCCGAGTACTGGTTTTTCAAGATAAAACCACCTGACGCAGACGTTACATGTTCATACTTTCTGGGGATAGAGGAAACAGCTACTCATTGCAAACGGGGGCTGTTCAATAAAAAGTAATCATGCATATTTTATTCGCATAATTTACTGAGCCATATTTTAATTTTGTTAGTCTAATGTGTTGATGTTTATGTGGCACAAGTTTCATTGGTTTGACTGGTGTTATGTCGCTGCAATTAAAATACACGTTCATTTCTCCTTCAGCAAAGATGGGAGGTAAAATAAGACCTGCATTGAAAGTTTGCTTTCGGCTGAACAAATCGTCAGTCAAGGCCTACATAATGTTACATAGAGCTTACGGAGAGACTGTTGTTTCCTATTGCACATGCAGAGGATATCTTTTAATATTTAGAGTGGAGACAATCAATTTCAAAGGTAGGTGGACCCATCCCAATTATTACTATTACGGGAAATAAATCAAGGTGAGCTCTTACTTCTAATAAATAACAAAAATGACATACGAGTACATTGATGTAATTCCAATTGACGAAGATCAAATAATAGATAGAAAGAACATTTATATAAAATAAAAACAAGCACTAAGGATTTACGTATCCGATCCGTCGGGTCTTGTAATATACATTCAAGGCAAAACGGATCGGTTGAATAAACTCGAAACTAATTAAAACGTTCTCCTTTTCTCCTAAGGTTGAGTGCGAGATTGATTGCGACTGGTCATTGCGAACGGATGTCAATAAGCAACACACCCCACGGCAACCCTTTTTTATTGTTTTCCTTTCCAGTTTTTACTTATTTATTGATGTAAGTAAAATTGACAGTCACTGAGTTCCTCGTAAATCCTGAGTCTGTGTACTGGTTTCAGGTGACAGCAGTGTTTTTTTTAAGTTTCTCTAAGAATGCACCACAGCGGGAAACCAAAAACCAGTCACTTAATTGCAACTATCGTCTGATTAAGTTCAATCTCATTCATACGAATTGCGAAAAGTAAATTTCTTAGTATTGACGATTCAAATGTTTTGCAAGAAATGTGTTCATACCAATCATTATTATACACGTGGAACACTCTATGGGCCTATTCTTCAAGTGATTTTTGGATTACAAATATTATTTGACGACTGTTGGAGGAATGAAATCCCTAGGAAAGTTTCCAATCAAGCCTAATTTTCAATTTCATCTGAAATTAATAATTTAAAAATGATCGTTAGACGTTCCATCCATTAAACCTGGAAGCAATAAAAAACATAGTTCTCAGAGCGGAAAATAGGGCATTAAGGAAACAGACATCAACATGTAGGTTTAGAGACCTTAGAAAAAGGAAAACTGTAATAGACATCTTATCCGGTACGTCCAATCGCTCAACTTGAGGGAGGAATATCGTGCCGGACTAGGCCTATAACCATAGTAATAACCTTCTCAATTCTCATTCTGTAACCACCACGAAAATACTTAAGACGATAGCGATTCGGATGTTGATCCATATCCTACATTGGATCAAAGAATTAGTTTTTTCTAAGAAAAACGACCTACTTTATTTTTTGATGGCACCACAGGGAGAAACAATGCACCTTCTCACATGAAAAGTTATGCAACCGCCAGCTAAGATACCAACGCAATATATTTAATTACGCAACTCCAACATATATATTTCTTTGTAAAATGTCCACTAAAATAATTAACAATTACGGAAAAATTGGGCAATGGCTGCCGATTGGCAAATACACTGCCAATTTGTATATTAATATTACCTCATTGTTAAAAAGTTTCATGTAAAGCAAATAGTACAAAATAATATCCCTTTACATGCAATATTAACCTCAGTTTCGTCGTTTTTATTGTCCTTAAAGTGAAGCTTTCTCGTGATATTCAGTAGGCTGGGCTGGGGGCTGGCACAGGAATTTCAATAGCTCTAGCAGCACATGGATGTACAAATAAGGAGGTTGAGACCCAGACTTCGGAATTCCAGAGTTGGGAAGGCATTGATACCGACCACTATGGAAATGAGTTGTTAGGGTCTTGGTCCGCACGGTTAGCTTAGGTCGAAGGGAAAAGCAGGAAAGGGTTCTTTGTCCTCATATTTATTTTCTCCCAGCGACTCGCGACTTTCACTGGACGGGGACGAAACTAACGTGGTCATAATTGCCTTTTCCTATCAGTTGGGAGCACCATCGGTCAACGAACCTTTCGAATTGAATGAGATGACATCCAAGAATCATAAGAAGAATTTGAAACATTGCAAACAATGGAGAACTTCTAACTATTCACCACGATGGAACACATTCAGAATGTATTCTCAATTGCATTTTATACCTACTTAAGAGTAAAATAGAGCCTTTCCGCTGAAGTTCCTGGCAGCTGAAGCAATATCACACGTATGCAACTGTATAGTAAGAAGTAACCAGCTAATATGACGTTAAATGCTATACTAACTTCATGTCAGCCCCAAATTTTATTGGTAGGCTTTCATCAGTAATTTGCTAAGTCAACTATTCCTTTTGCTTTACTCCTTCGAAGCAGCTGCAAGGGGGCATTGTTTCCTGAACCTTTACGCTTTATAGTACTTCTTTCAATAGAGTGGCTGTTCCTAATTTCCTATAATACTGCCTAATAAGTAAATGAGTAAACCGCGCCCATTCGGTGCGCGCTTAAATAGTTACACTCTCGCGGAAAAGCTCGAAAACGAAAAGATAAAAACTACTACAGGAAAAAACAAAATTAATGATACAGTTGCAATAGTTATCAAAGTGAGTCCATTGAAATCCTATACTTCACTGATTTAAAATTCCATGGGAACTATTTTCGTCCAAATTTTAATGCTCCCGCACTCCGAGGTGCGGGAATCGTACTTCGTGTACGCACGGGCAACTGTGGGAGTAACGTTGTGCACGTACGTTCGACCGTCTCTCGATCCATAAAGCTTAGAGCCCCTGACAATCTTCATGGCATGAATTGTTTCTTGCCCTAAGCATCACCTCCCCAAACTGGTTCCCCCCTCGCACACAAGAGCTTGCATTCCGTGAGATATGACCACTCTTTCCGACTGTACACCACTATCACTAAGTGCCCATAACATCAATGATTTGTACGTGGTTTGATGTCAAATCGATCAGATTATCACTAGAAAAAATAAGTTATGAGTTTTATATCAATTTTAAAACATTTGAAAAATAATTTCTATCCATTAAAGCACCGCTAGTAAGCCACTCAAGTGTGCTCTGCAGTGACCGCTCCTCGGGAAAAGCAAGGCACCCCAGGGATTATAAGGGTCTTCTACCTGCTTCACCTTAACCCAAGGAAGAGATGGATGCGGTCCGTTACCTTTCTTACGCTTAGAGCTACAAGATTGGCTAACACAGAAAGCATTGGGGAAGGTTCAGGTAGAACGGGGCTCGACTTTCGTCGGCAAACATTCACAGTAGACTTCTTTCCCACTAAATATCTAATATGGTGCATACTCTTAACGAGTCTTAGAACTTATTCCTTATAGCCCAGAAGAACCCGTTAAGAATAAACATTAGCCAATTAAATCGATCAGTGACGTTTGGATAAAAAATTAAAACCTTACTTTCCGAGTAAGGAAACGGATCGGATTGATAAATGCTGGTAAAATGGCAAGCAAGGCGCTATATTAAATAGAAAACCTCCAGTTTTCAGTTTACCTGTAATTCAAATTCCGAATTTTCAATTCAAATATCAGCAATTTCAACGCCGAACAAGCCAGTTTTCTCGGAAGAGCACTAGTCTAAATATGTTTTGAGGTACGTGGGCAGGAAGCGACGCTAAATCAAACTAATCAATAAACGAGTTGCGTTGTCCATAGCAACCGGGATAGCAAGTGGGCGGGCAATTTCAGGTGTTTCAGAGCGTCTGTTATGATCCCTTAGGATCAAGCAAAATTTTACTCATCGATTACATTTCTAAATGTTTTTTTCAATTAGAATTATATCTCTAGTAGTTGTAAATTTTGTTCTCCCGGGGCCTTTACTCTCCTTCGGTCAACATACTTTTCCGGAGCCTTCTATCTACACATTTGGTTTAATAAAAATTCTATTTCTCTAAACCTCTTTAAACTATCGTTACCAGCAAGTAGTAAAAATAGAACATGTCCTTGAGTTCAAAATCAATTGGATATTCATTGAAATTTTGCATTAAAATTAACACTGGTGCAAAAGTATTGAATATTATATTAATTTTTTTCTTAATTAACAAGATTTAGCTCAATTCACTTGTGAAGTTTTGACTTCCTTTTCAGGTTTGACTTAAAGGAATCAATTCACATTACAATGAAATGTGTGTTAATTAAGGTGAGAGTTAGCAGATGGTCTTTTTAATGGGACCAGAAGGAAAATTTCACTCCTCAGATTATGTGAAGAAGGGAGATCCCCATCCCTACAATTCCCCTTCTGAGTTCTCTAAATGTGTACTTACCAGCAGCCAATTACACAGATTGCCAGCAAAAAATGGATAAAAAAGAAGAGGAGAGAGGTGAAAAAACATACAGGAGCCAAAGTAATCACCAGATGTATTAAACACAGACAATGCTTATTGATAAATTAGCAACTTGGCAAATCTGTCATTAATTGCCATGAAAATTATGTCAATAGATGGATAATTTTAACGAGAAATTAAAAGCTCTTCTTGTAAATTTTCACGAGCAAAGATTATTTGTGTGCCCTAATTGCACTCATCCATTGTATTTTCACGGCTAAAAGACAATTTCCATGCCATAAGAAATTAGCTCAAGGAATAATAACTAAAGAATTAGTTACTGATGTGCTCTCACCATTTTTGTGTGAATTTTATTTTCCAGATTTTAATTTTTATCCATTAATGCAAATTTTTTGTTATTGTTTAAAATCATCATAAATATCTTAACCATAGCAGCAGATGATCTACTTTTGTGGTAGTAGTTAAATCTATGTGGCCATGGATATTAGCTCAAATAAGAAAACCTAATAAGGCAAGAAGAAAATGCAAGATTCCAGAAATGAAAATGACCAAACCCTTTACAAAAAGTTGCAAGAGTAAAAATGAGAATGCAATTAGGTAAAGAAAGAGTGAATATAAACCCGCAATAGAAAAATCAATGACAAAATAAAGAAGAGAAATGGCTTGTAAACTGGTTAAGAGACAATACAGGGTAAGAAAAAACAAAGTCCAAAACATCTGATATACCAATGTAAATATCATATAAAGATAGAAGATGAAGACATTGGGAAGGGATGGCAGGAATACATTGAAGTACTATACCCAGGGTCAAACCACTAAAGACAGACTTAATTAAAGATAAAAATTTCATGGAAAAAGACAATTAGAGACCGGAAACACTGAGAAGTAATTTGACAGACCAGTGAAGACCTGATCAACAGCAAGGCACGGGGAGTTGACAAAATAAGCAGATGAATAATAAAGATAACAGATAAAGGCACTCAGGATTAAAGTGAAGGATATCCTCTTTGGAATAATGTAAGGCAGCTGCAACAGTGAAAAACTATACCAGAGGACCTAGAGAAAATGGTGATTCCACAAGTGATCACTCTTTCACCATAGTTGTGTATGCAGGGAATATTTTTGATTTCTCCTTGTGTCCTAGATGTATGACTTCACCAGATACTTCAACATGATTTCACCATACTGGGTTTCTCTTTGTGATGAGGGGAGGCATGTACTTTTTTATTATTCTACAGAATCAAATTCTTCTTTTTAAGAAGACGAATCTCAAGAGGTTCTAGCCATACAAGAAGGTTTTTGACAGCTTACTCACATATCTTGCCACAGAAGGATAGAAGACATTGTGATGACAGCAGCCCTGGAAGCCATTAAAGTCTACTGGGTAAATATTTCTTCTATTTTTTGGAAAAAAGAACAGATAAACTCAGAAATCAATACCTTAAGAACACCCTAAATAAATTTATTTTTGATTTTGCACTAAAATGTGATTATGAAACTTTGCATTGCATAAACCTGAAAAACTATGAAACAAGTTAAAGTAAAAATTATGACATGGAATATTTAAAGTTAATTTTTCAACGTGTGCTACAACTTTTTAGGTGATGGAGTGGAAACAATATCTTTGGATAAAACAAGATATGGAATGAGTCGCAGAAAACATTTATCAGACTCTAACTATCTTAACTAATTTTGCTGAATTGGAGAAAAATAACAAACAAATAAAGTTTCAAAATAATAAATTTGAATTGTCACAATATCTACAAGTGCTGTCCCTTATTGTAGAACACCAATTGACTCATCATGTCCTTTACAACTTGTAATTTCAATTGATTAGCAATATTTACTAATCAAAACTTTATAAACAATGAAGATGAACATTATCAATTCATTAGAGACTTATTTTGTGCACAACAACCTCTTCAGTAAACTTAAATAAAAAAATGCATAGGAAATCAAATTCCATTTCCACTTGTCACTTGGCAGCTCTTAATGGTATTTTATCTTCACGTTAGCCCATGAATGTTCTGCTTTATAGTGGGGATCTCAATTGACACCCTATAGAGACTACTCCAGAAACTTCTATTTTTTACCCATCCACTCCTTATGCCCTTCCAAAAGAAGAGGAATAGCAGTACTCTCTGATTTGGTACTCCTTGAATACTATACATTTTGGTCTCCCTTATAAATAAAGAAAAATCAATGTTTTTAATCAAGACCTAAGTATCAAATATAAAAAAAACCAAACCCTCCCCATTCTAATCAAGTAGCATCATGGGCAAAGCCGGGACCATATCTTTCCCCTTCAGCGCATGAATAGCTCTTTGGCATAATTATATTCTGGCAATTACTTTACAAATTGATCAACTGTAGTGGCTATCTATAACTGAGCAACTTGAAAATATAGTATTAAATAAAATGTACTAATACTTTATTATGTTGTATATCTGCATGATAGTGGGTCGTGGTAGTCCAGGGGGTAGAGCGTTGGACTGCTGACCGGAGGGGCCCGGTTCGATTCCCAGGCAAGGCACCCTGAGCACCTGCAACTCCACCCAAGCTATGTGATGGAAACTTGGTAATTGAAGCAGAAGGATAGACGTAGACTAGAGGCTTTTGAAATGTGGGTGTGGAGAAGAATGGAGAAGGTGAAATGGATCGAGAGGAAAACATATGAGGAATTACTAGGTATGGTGGATGAGGAGAGGGGTTTGTTGTAAGAAATCCTAAGGAGGCAGGAAAAATGGATGGATTGATCGGCAGTGTCCATCAAAAACCTACCTTAACTGGTAGATTAGTTAATAATAAAAATAACATCAATTCATGCATAAAAAATGTCATTTAAAAAAATACTATGGGTCGCCGTGGTCCAGAGGTAGAGCATTGGACTACTGACTGGTGGGCTCGGGTACGAATCTTGGGCAAGCTTCTCTCGGCAACTGCAGCTTCACCAAAGCTATGTGATTTTTTGGGCACCAGATCTTCCTGGGTAATCATAACTGGCTCAGGGAAAGGAACTGGCCCACCTGCCCTGATGTGTGAATTTCACTCGCCGTTGGGCTTAGTAATGGATGAACTCTACCATCACCTACCAAACCGACCTTTGGGTTGATTACTGTGTTGATGGTTTTTGTGGTACATGAAGTAAGGGGTGGTGTAAGTTAAAATATTTTTATCAAGTAAAAAAATCAAAAATAATAATCTTAAGACATAATGTTCAAAACTGAACATCTTCACAAGGTATACTACATCAAATGGTGAAATTAGTTGATAATGGTGAGAGGTGAAAGTCATTCACCATTCTTGCTCCAGCAATCACATATTAATGTTTAAATAGATATGCTTGACATGAACCTTAAATTATTATTATTAACTAATCCACCAGTTAAGGTAGGTTTTTGATGGGCATATCTACCAAATAATTATTTTGTTTCTCCTAAGAAAACACAACCAAGCATCCTACTCCACAATAAGCCCCTCTTCATATTTGAATACTTCCTATCTCCCTTCATAATGTCCAACATTCCTATCCTATTCCTTGTTTGCCAAACATTCACCCTCTGTTGAAGTCTTTAATATCCCACTGCCGATCAATCCATCCATTTTTCCTGCCTCCTTAGGATTTTTTACAACGAACCCCTCTCCTCACCCACTAATTCCTCATTTTTTTCCTTTCAGTCCAATTCACCTTCTCCATCCTTCTCTTCTCCACACCTACATTTCAAAAGCCTCCAATCTACATCTATCCTCCTGCTTCAGTCACTGTTTCTGTACTGGACATAACTATGCTCCATATCAAAGTATTGACAAGTCCTTTCTTAGCATCCTTACTCAATGTACCTGTTCTCAAATCCCTCCTCCTTGTGAAAGCCTTTTTCCCAGGTGCAATTCTTCTCCTTACGTCCCTACTACTTGAACTATGTTGGTCCAAGATACTTCTGAATTACGTGAAATATTCCACCTGCTCTACTTTTTGCCCTCCTATTTAAATGTTTAGCCTAGCCTTTTTCTTTCTGGAAAATCACATACCCTTTGTTTTATTTATATTGATTCTCATCCTGTATTTTGCTGAAAAACTAAATGCATTGAATTATATTAGAAATAGACCTGAAGGTGCCAATGTTATTCTAAAGAATGAAGCTTCAAGGGTAGAGTCATGATACAATAAATAAATTTAAAATAAGTATACTAATTTGGGCATAACTGATAAACTATTAATTTGAAATAAACTCAATAAATACTATGTAAACGTTTGTCCCAAGCTATCCAGTTATATCCCTCCTACTTAAAAAAAATACTATTAATAACTCCAAAAATTCTTTATTTTGATACCCAACTAATTCAAATGTAGTACAAAGTATGTTCCCTCCTTAAAAACCAATGGCAGTAAGGATTTTATGGGGGTTAGCCAAATCATACTAAAGAAATGCATTAAATCTCTCATTGCTATTATCATGCTAATAAATGTGTTTAGTGTTTTTCCAAATGAACTCAAGGAAGAGAGTTATTCCCGTTTAAAGTAGTGACATATCTACATTAAGGAATATAGGCCTTTATCTATATTATGTTCTATGCTGAAAATAAATGATTGTTGCAAGACAAACACTTAAGTTTTCTCAGCAAATAAAACTAATTTTATAAACAGGATGGTTGGACTTGAAATTCTAGCAGTTTGCTTTTGACACTATTGTTAAACTCCAAAATACCCATGATCAAGGCGAATGAACTTGGCTTATTTATAAACTTACCCAAGGCATATGACATAATATTGTTTACCCTTTTATAAACTCAAAATATTTGGAATCAGAGATGCATCTTTAAAATGGTTTGATAGTTGTCTAATAGGGATAACTCAATATGTCTAATCACGTGAAATGTTGCTCATTCATATCTTGTGGAGTCGTAATTGGGCCAGTCAAGTAGACTGTAGCCAAAGTAAGATATTAACTCAAATAATCAAATTGAAAATGAGGAAGAATTGATATCACCTGTGGAAGAAACTTCAGGATATGTACAGTTGGTCCACAAAGAAGCTGACTCAAATCAATTTGATAGTTTTACTGACCCACCTGAGTAGAATCAGGATGTTGCTCTGTTGAAGATTACATTCTTTGGAGAGGAAATTTCAGAAAATTTACAATGGACTAATAAAGAGGCCAACATGAGGATTGCATTCAGTTTATTTATTTATTAGCAGGACTAACCCTTTTTACAAAAGAATGACAAAAACATACTCACACACCTATACAGGGATGGATTAAATAATGTAGAAAAAATTTCAGTATTAAATTATACGCAAGATTAAATGATGACACCTGAAATAAAGTGTTTATTACAAGCCAGATGATGATACAGAAAAATAAATATTAGTATGTAGTAGCCATTAACTCACCATGCAACATCAGATAACAAAAATGTACCCAATGGGAATTATGAATATCTTTTCAATATAAACAGATATACCCACAGCTTGAAATACAAGCAAAATTAAGCATTCTAAAATTTGTAAGGCATATTTAATAAATATTTTTAATGGGAATGTGATTAAATAGAAATAAGGGTCAATATCATCACAACTATTGGCATATCTCATTATCTGATGGGTAGGCGAGTAGTAAGTATAAAATTGTGAATTTTATCTAATATCAAAATGCTTCATACCTTGTATTTTGAGAAGGTAATCTGAAAGATATTGCACATAAGAGTTTTAAGAAAATCAATCATATCACACAGTAATTAATAAAGAAGAAAATATATGAAGATGTGCATGACCAAGAGTATCAAAAGCTTTATTGAAGTCATCTAACACGTTTTATCACATCTGTTTGTGGTCTTTTTTCTATACCATCTGTAAGATATTTTTGAAAACATATAGGCACGTTGAGTGCTGGTCTTCCATCAGTGAAACCATGCTGTTCAAGGATATTAATACTATAAAAGATAGAAGTTTATTTATCTATGACCAATGATTCCAAGATTTTTTCTAAGAAATAAAAGCTTGCAAGTGGAAGATACACACTTGGATATAAAATGTTCACTATGCCTCTTATGTATTGGGACTATTTAACATATTTACCAACCCATAAGAAGCACTATTTTTACTTCAAAATGAGCTCTAAATTCAACTCTTTAGCATTATTCAGTCTTATGTGCTGGGCATACATGGGTACAAATTTGACCTATAAACCCTAGCCAATTAGCTGGTAAAATGCTAATTATTAATTATTTTTCCCACATCAAGTAGAGAAAATGGATACCTTTATTTCAAATTTCAATAATATCACCATTTTGAGTCAGTAGTAAGCAACAGGGGTGTAACATTACATTGAAATTACTCCCTGAAATATTTTCAAATCCATTGTAAATTTTTAAAATGGGGCATATTTAGTTTCACCTTGCAGGTGGCACTGCCACAAATCTTACTGTGTGCCAGGCTAATGGGAATGTCGCCCCTCTGCTAATACATACATTGTATCTCGCCTGATAAACTTGATGTCTACAGGCATTCAACCTCAAATAGTACGAGTGTAGTAAAGGCACAGCAAATAGTTGCTTTTCATATAAATTTCGACTCCAATTGCACGATAATAACAGAACCTAAGCATAGGATAAAAAGTAAAAATGATAATGGCAATATTTGGAAGGTTTCAAAATATTGACGATCATGAATATTTGTCAAATATACACCTAAGTAATGTGACCGAGGGAGTAACTAAATCAGTATCCTTATTATGATGCCAATAGTAACTTTGATAACAGTACCACTCATAATCTTCACAAAATCTCGTTTGATTTCTCATGAATATATCCTTACAAATTATCAAGTACATATTATGTGTTACTGAAAGATCAAAGGTCCCAATATGTGAACACATAATTGGAAATATATTATTTTTTCAATGAGTGTTCAGTATTTTAAGGAATGCAATTAATTTGAAATGCCTTACCTATCATTAATGCTCCAATATATCTTTCAGTTGTTCCTTAAAGCTTCAATGTCTACATTTTATTTTCTATATGATTTAAAAAGAACATTGGAACGGCAGAAATATTTCAACTGAATCTGAATATTTGGAAAATTATTACTTATGCACAAAATGGGCACACACTATTGTAGCATGCAAGTTAATGAAAAGTAATAAGAATGTTAGAATTCTACCACTTAAAGTAGGTTTTGGATGAACACAAAGTATGCAAGAGTACAAAATTACATATCTTTGCCTATCTTAAAAGAACACAACCAGACATCCAATGCTACAATAAACAGTTCTTCAATTACACATACTTCCTTCTCCCCTTCATTCCATCCAGCATGGCTACCCCTTCCTTATTTACCTAATATTCTTCCCTTTCTCACCATTTTCAAAATTCGATTACCAATCAAAATGCTCTTTATCCATCTTTCCTGTCTCCTTAAATTTCTTCTAACTGTCCCCTTCCCTCCCCCACCATGCCTAGCACTTCCTCGTTTGCTTTACTTTGGGTCCACTCCACCTCCTGCACACTCACATTTCAAAAGTTTCCCCCTGACGTCCATTATCCTGCTTCAGTGACCATGTTTCCTTGCCATAAATAACCACCAAACATATCAAAGCTTTGATGAGCCTTTTCATGATATCCTTACTCAACATCCCTGTCATCAATTCCCTCCTCCTTGCGAACGCCTCTTTGCCTAGTCCAAATATTTTCCTTACATCTTCACTACTTTGATCATTTTGGTCCAAAACACTTCCGAGATACGCGAACTGATCCACTGGCTCTGGTTTTTGCCCTCCTATTTTAACATTCAGCCTAGCCTCTCCCTCACTAACTCACAATGAAATATTTCTGCTTTTCTATTTCTCAAAAATCACACATCTTTGCTTTGAATGATACATAATATTTTATTAACTTTTAACTATATTATACTATTTGGGAAAATCATCATGAAACACTACTTTAACATGGAGTAAACTATAATGAATTATATTGTTACCTGATAATGAGAGTTCATGAAATTCCCAAAGAGAGTTACATATTGTCATTTAAATAGATATGTTTTCAAGAGTTTTTGGTATTGCAATATTTATGCTTTCCTATTTCTCAAAAATCATACATCTTTGCTTAGAATAATACATAATATTTTATTAACTTTTAAATATATTATACTATTTGGGAAAATCACCATGAAACACTCTACTTTAACATGGAGTAAACTATAATGAATAATATTTTTACCTGATAATGAGAGATCATGAAATTCCCAAAGAGTTACATATTGTCATTTAAATAGATATGTTTTCAAGAATTTTTGGTCAAGAAATATTTGGAAGTTTCATTTAATGTTTAGCTGTTCTTTTGCAAATACAGAACTGATTGTTTTTCTAATACTACTTTTACAATAATGATTAGATATTATTTTTCCCAATGATGAATAAAGTCTAAATGACACTTTGTAATCCCACATAGAAAATAAACTTTATGCAACCTAGGTTTCACTTCAGTGCAGTATCATCAAGCTAACGATACTGCACCAAAGTGAAAACAAAGTTGCATTAAATTATATTCTCTATGAGGAATTAGAATTTTTATTTTTAAGTTATTCATTATGGCATAATTTCAAAAATAATATCTCAAAAATCATACGTCTTTGCTTAGAATAATACATAATATTTTATTAACTTTTAAATATATTATACTATTTGGGAAAATCACCATGAAACACTCTACTTTAACATGGAGTAAACTATAATGAATAATATTTTTACCTGATAATGAGAGATCATGAAATTCCCAAAGAGTTACATATTGTCATTTAAATAGATATGTTTTCAAGAATTTTTGGTCAAGAAATATTTGGAAGTTTCATTTAATGTTTAGCTGTTCTTTTGCAAATACAGAACTGATTGTTTTTCTAATACTACTTTTACAATAATGATTAGATATTATTTTTCCCAATGATGAATAAAGTCTAAATGACACTTTGTAATCCCACATAGAAAATAAACTTTATGCAACCTAGGTTTCACTTCAGTGCAGTATCATCAAGCTAACGATACTGCACCAAAGTGAAAACAAAGTTGCATTAAATTATATTCTCTATGAGGAATTAGAATTTTTATTTTTAAGTTATTCATTATGGCATAATTTCAAAAATAATATCTCAAAAATCATACGTCTTTGCTTAGAATAATACATAATATTTTATTAACTTTTAAATATATTATACTATTTGGGAAAATCACCATGAAACACTCTACTTTAACATGGAGTAAACTATAATGAATAATATTTTTACCTGATAATGAGAGATCATGAAATTCCCAAAGAGTTACATATTGTCATTTAAATAGATATGTTTTCAAGAATTTTTGGTCAAGAAATATTTGGAAGTTTCATTTAATGTTTAGCTGTTCTTTTGCAAATACAGAACTGATTGTTTTTCTAATACTACTTTTACAATAATGATTAGATATTATTTTTCCCAATGATGAATAAAGTCTAAATGACACTTTGTAATCCCACATAGAAAATAAACTTTATGCAACCTAGGTTTCACTTCAGTGCAGAATCATCAAGCTAACGATACTGCACCAAAGTGAAAACCAAGTTGCATTAAATTATATTCTCTATGAGGAATTAGAATTTTTATTTTTAAGTTATTCATTATGGCATAATTTCACAAAGTTAAATCTGAAACAATTAATTATATTTTTTCCAAATCTAAAAAATAAATGTTAACTTACCTCTCCTTGCTACAGGTGAACTGAAAAAAACTTAATGGTAATTGGGTGACAGTGTACCTCCTATACACAACTTCAAACTCTTTTCCTAGAGGTATTCTACAGCAACAACAAAACTATAAAAAATATATGAAACACATATTATAGAAAATAAAATCACTTTTGTTTTGTGTTTTGCTATTTGAAGCGGCATCAGATTGAACTGGTTGAACATACAGCCACGTTTGTACGTCAATGTTTTGGTGCTCTTTTAGTGATGTAATGATGACTAAGCCAAGCCAAAAACTAATGATGACATGCCAAAGTTCTTCCTGCATTTTTGGTGAACCTGAAGCATAAACTATGGGAAAAATTGCTGTTCCGCTCAAGTTAGCCAGGCATGGTTGAAGTTCCATTGCAATTCAGCCATGGAACACTTAGCCATTTACCACTTCATGGCTATTTATCATGTCACTGTTAAATGATAAAATACTTTGTATTGGCTTAAGAGTGTGTCCTTGAAATTTTATCATGACAGCACTTAATTTAAGCCACATCAGAGACCACATCAACTTGACTCCCACCAATTCACTTTTAATAAAATGAGAGAGAGCGATTACTTCACAGTATTGTACATTCTTGGCAAATAACATTGTAACTTTGCTTAAAAATTGTAAAATGCAATTTTATGCACTTAATCTCACGAAACAGATATCCCTGGAAGAATGTGCTATTCATGATACACATTGATTTATTTGCATTGGAATCTTTATATTGATGAAGCACACCTTTTTTTCTTGTGCTCTGGATTCCTCTGGTGCTCCCCTTAGGATTCCAAGAGTTTGCATTGTCATCAGTTTCCACAGGGAGTGAAACACCAGAATTGACCCGACACCCATGCCCAAGGTTGAACTTGAACCCATCACGTTTGGATTAGCAGGTAATATATCACCCGCCAAACTAATTCGGGCAGCTCTGTTATTTTAAACAGTATATTTATGAAAAAATAACAAATAATGCCAGTTTCAACTGCTGAAGCTCTTGACTCAGTCAAGAAACTAAGGTACCTATTTCATAATTGAATATGTTTCACATAGTGTACACAGTTAAGGGTTGTGATTAATGCAAAAAAATTCACCTCTTGAACAAAGCTAGCAAGACATAAATCCAATATTATGCCTTGAGTAGATTTAAAAAAAAACATTCACAAAAAAGCATTATATCTAAGCACCAGCTTCCAGCTACCAAGATAAATTCTTTTTCATTTATTATCATAAACTATCACAGAAGTCAGAACACTCAATACCACACTTGTACTATAAATCATTTTATTTTTCCTAGCAATATCATGCCCATCTGCATTAGACTTTGATTTTCTAGCCCTTCCGTGATATTTGGCATCTGATGAAGAATCATGTCTCTGAATCACTATCCCATGGTGGAAGGGCTTGATTGCTCCTGTGACCCACTGAGGTAGCAATGATAATTGCTACTAGTAGGGTGCCAGAGAGGTCAAAGGGTTGGCACCAGAAGAAAAGAATCTGCACAGCATCTGTTCCTCCGTGAAGTGAGGGTGCAAAGGCATCTGACCCAATAGGGTGATCATTTTATTGATGATGTCACATAAAAACAATATTTAGGAAGGCAATGAAAAATCACTCACATTAATTATCTCAACAAATGATGATGAAACAAATATAAAAATTATTCCTGGCAACTTATGCCTTGGCCCTTAAGGCCCTAGTGTCATGCCTGGCAGTGGAGAAGACATGGCCTCTGTTGTCATCATAACACAAAATCCTTGCACAACCTAGCAAATGGTAGCAGAAAAGGAGTCACAGAATAGCAATGACAAATACAGACAAGCTAGGCCTGTGTAAGGTAAGATGGAAAGATAATGTTATAGAAGTGATAATTACAAATTACGCACAGTGTCAACGTGAGGTAGGCATAGTACCGAATTGGAAAATGGGGACAAGATTAGTAAGCATAAACAGGTGAATCGCAGAATATTATCAGCAGAAATAAGAGTAGACCTGGTCACTCTAATATTATTGTAGGTGTATATGCAGACAAGCAGTCATAGGGAGGAGGAAGTAAATATATCAGTTAGATGAAATGATTAGGAATGTGCCTGGAAGAAATCGCTTGATAGTGAGGGAGGATTGGAATTTGGTAGTTGGCAATGGGAGTAAGGCTAAAGAGTATGTTTTAAGAGAATACCTGAGAGATTACCATATATTTCCACAGGAGATAAAGGTTAACACTAACATCAGGATTAAGTATCACAGTAAATGTCAATACAAGCGGGTATTATAAAGTTTTAATTACTACTAAGAAATAACCAAGATAACTGGATAAAATTATTCTGCATGTTAGCTGATGCTTATGTTCATAATTCTGTATATTGAAGCTATTAATGTTCAAAACTGGCTCTCAGATAACATTGACATGCTCTGGTCAAAGGAGTTCTCACCCCCAAATAGCCCAGACTTGAAGCCCCTTGACTATTATGTTGGGAGTGTAATTGAAAGAGTTACCGACGAGGCACCCTAATGTCACACACTATGCACCGCTATTGTAGCAGCATATGCGAATATGGACAGTGCTGTTTTAAAGAGTGTGTGCGATCAATTAAGGACAAGATTGGAGGTGGTCATTGCAGCTCAAGGGGTTTACACTGAGTTATGTTACTCTCAACAGATACTTGTACGTAAAAAGATTTTAATTTTCATTTGTATTTTTAAAAATGAATTTGCTTTTTAACAAAAGTTTCATTGGCCCGGCTTTAGTGCCATACCCTGTATATGTTAAAGAGGTTCTAAGAAAAACAAACAACAATCAAATTTCTATTTCAATTATTTTTTAGCAGTAATTAAAACTTTGCGATACCCACTATGAAAAATTCCAAAAGATATAGGGAAATATAGTTCGATTTTATCATGATGAGGCATAGATTTAGCATTGGCATGATCAACTCACAGTTTCCCAAGAACAGATGTAGAATCAGATCACGATTAGTGGTCATGAAGTGTTATGTTAAATTTCAGAAAATGAGTTGGGGAAGGAGCATCACAATAATTGACAATTGGGGAAAAGAGGCGAGAATAACAGGGGGCAGCTGATAAAATGCTTAAGGAGGATAAAAGAATGATTTTTATCACCTAAGCTCTGACATTTTTCATTCAAAATTCTATCATTTTCCATTATGTAAGATTTGTCTGCTTCGACACAGCTTTAGCTACCCTCACTGCAACTCCTATTTATTGTATTGAAATTACTGTTACATGCACCATACATCTTCTCAGTCAGATCATCTGTACTTGCATTTTCATTTGTAACACAGTTATTTTTCCCTGAAGGAATAAATGATTTTTTATTTTAATAGTAATCCATATCACTTGCACTATAATTCATATCACCTAAATTGTAACTTTCACCTAGTTCACATAGCTTTCCCTCTTCATAGCAATTAGAATAGGCCACTCTACTTGGACCAAAATTAACACTGCCAACACTACACTGTGCACAGATACAATGTCATAAATCTGATACTGCAGACAGGTTATTCCAGGACTAAAAAGGAACATTCAAAAGCTGCCCACCACTGATATAGTTCAAATTGGGTACGATAATAGTGCGACCATATGAAAGCACACCTTTAATATTTTTCATGTCACAAAATGCAGATGGCAGCATAAACACTTTGAAACCTGTGAAGCATTAACTAAGGATTCCCACACATTCACAGCAGGTGGAATAGTAGAAGTAAATGTGGGGGAGAACTCATATGGGGTGAATTTACCATAACCTCCAAACTTAAACCCCAGAGGAACTTAGGACAAATCACTACGTATCTCCTCATTTTCTTCCTTATTTCATGATCTAGGTTTAGACTAACCAAGTCATAATGAATAACTGATTGAAGCACTTTTGTGCTTCAATCAGTTATTCATTATGTTCGACTTCCACCACATCACGCCCGAAGCTACTCAATTTAACCAAGTCATCTTCAAGTGTTTACAATAAAAATTGTACACTGTGAAATAAAGAAGTATTTCCAGAAAAATTAAGCGGTTTCTCTCATTATGAACTGTTTCCACCAAGTGAAGCCAGAAATGACCCAACCAGACTGATAACATACTTCTTAATGGGGACCTGCTTTGAACTTATTAGTTCCCTGATCTCATTTTTTCCAGGTGAAGAGTAAGAATCATCTGTTTGCTCTGGAGGCAATTTGGAAGATTTCTTCCTCTTCAAAGGTGAATGCTAGGAACTTGCCTCATCAATAATAAGAGTAGTAGTTTATAGAGGGGTTTTGAAATAAATGATAATTCAGACCAATTCCAAAATAACAGCTTTGATTGCGATTAAGAATAGTAGCATCTCAGATGCATGGTTTACCTTTGCTATCGATTGCCGACCATGCTCAACGGAGTAATAGGGCCACACAACTCCCACCACCAGCGATCACATTAAAAAATATAATAAAATGAAACACTAAACACAAACCTCAAAATTTCCTTGGAGAAATATTAATTACTATGCAACATGAGCTTGGTTTTTCATGGTGGCACAGAAGAGATTTTCCCCTACACCGCACCAAGTGCAGGTAAAAGCAGTGTGGCTGGTGCCTATTCTGATGTTTGCATCTTTGGTGTTTCTTCCCAGAAGCCCAATTAAAATATTAGTAAACTCCTTCATTACTCACCATTCTCTGTTATATCCACCCACAGTATTAAACTTTAAGGTTTAGTTTTTCTTTGGTAAAGCTCAATCCAAACTAAGCCTAAAGGGATGTGAAAATAACATACTCAGGGTAATGATACAAAGAAGACACTTTCCGTGTGCCACTATTTAGTTTCCCACAAATTTATAGCAATAAAAAAATTGAATCACTCGTATGGATGGTGCTTTGCAAACTCCACATATGAGATTTGAACCCTAGAACATCCTCTCGGCCCTGTGTTCTCCCTTGTAGATGATTAAGCTATTTAAGCTTTATGCATATCATTTCCATTGATATGTCACCCAAGCAATTCAAGGAGCTTGCAGATAATAGCTATGTAATGACTTATCACACACCCATCCACGCACTTCCCTTTAAAAAGGGTGTGCACAGTACAGATATTCAACACAGCTCATTCAAACCTCTGAGAGGAAATTAGCATGCCTGATGTCATACCTTCTTTCAATTTCCCACTCCTTAGCTGTAAAACCTGACCCTCCCAATTGCTCACAATTCCTCATCTTCTTGCACTTTTAATTGAAAAAATTGGCTGCTACACAACTTATATTCAAACTAATATCACAAATTTTAATGCTTTTCATGTGAAAATTAAAATAAGGTACAACAAATCAGGCATTTTCAGGTAGCATCTAGACTGATATGTCATATTTTAAAAAAATACTTGGGAAGTAATATTTTCTCACACATCAATGGATCCAATACTTAACTGATAACTATGTTGAAACATGATTTGTTTTTAAAATGTCTTCATATCCAGAATATAACATTCTACACAAACAAGAGGCAGTGTGGATCCATGTACTTCAGATGGATGTCCTAACATCATTAACCCAGTTTCCTATTATGCATTAGAAATTTACTGGAATTGATGATAGGATGTTTTCACCAAAATAATTATAATCATTCATGAACATGTTTGCACCCCAAAATTTCTAAAAAAATATCACTATTTTTGGTTTTATCTTCTAAAGTTAGCACAGAGAAAATACCTACTCCAAAAACCATGGCAAGTCACTTAATTCAGCATACATGTTGTTATCATCCTCACACTTCATTTACCAGGAAGATAAACATTGAAGTGTCATGGTAATATTGTCTTTTCATGCCTATTCATTAAGCCATGTTAAATGATTAAGTACTGATTGATTGGCCCAAGGGTGAATACTTTCAATCTTGTCATATATTCACTGAGATACACTTCACTAAAGTTGTATCACCTGATTAATTGCAACAGAATGGCCATCCAGTTCACTTTTTAGAGTTTCACTTTTAATAACATAAGACAGAATTTCTATGCAATTTTGTACCTTATTTTAATTACATCAACTTGTATACATATTTGAAAACGAAATTTCATCCACTTATTCACACAAACAACATATCCTTGGAAGAGTTTTCCATACATAGTACACATTGATTCACTTGCATTAGAATCTTTTTAATAATAAAACACACTTAGCTTCTTTTAAATGGAATATTTATGAAAAAATAACAAATAATATCATCCTCAATCTCCTGAATCAGTCAAGAAACTAAGGTAACCATCTCTTAACTGAATAACTTTCAATAAATATATGAAGTTATACATGCTTGTGATTTTGTAAAAATTCTTCTTTTGACATACCACAAGACACAAATACAATATTATGTCACTATGCCAATCACATGATGACTTTAGGAAATAAATGAGCAAGTGCTCAACAGAAATCATCAGTGATTTCAAAATTCTGATAATTTTGCATAAATTAATTGCAGGACATCTTTTAATCTTGTCTTGTCAAATAAACATACACAAAAATATACTATTCCAAACCATCAACCTCTTTATCTTCCTCCTGCTATCTAGGTGAATTCTTTTTCTTTTGCTTAATATCATTATCAATCAAAAAGTCAGAACACCCAACGCCACACTTTTTGCTATGAATCCTTTCGCTTTTCCTCACAGTTTCATTCTCAACTCCATTCGACTTCGATTTTCTACCCCTTTTCCGGGAAATTCGGCCTTCAGCTAAAGAATCAGCTTTAGTCTCAGGATCATTATTTGGATTTGATAGGTCTGTTGCATTACTACAGCTGGGTTTGGGGCAATTGCCTTTGCAGTCAGCCATTTTACAGTGGGCACAGCTGTTCTTTGCCAAGAAATCTTTATGATATTTGCTTTTATTTAAAAATATTCTGAATGGCATTATTCCATCAGTTTCATTCTTGGAATCTGTTGAACTTCCATTGTATGAAGTTTTTTGTACAATTATGTATTCAGGAACTTCATCTCTCTCGACTTCTTCATCATCATCCACGGCCTCACCCTCACCTTCCTCATCATCTTCGTCTTCTTCATATTCTTCCTCTTCATATTCTTCATCTTCATCTTCCTCCTCATCTTCATACTTTGGTTGTACTTGTTTTTCCTCTTCATGATACTTTAGTCTACTGCTTTGAGTCACACACTTCTCCACACACCCTGATGTATCACCGGTAATTTTTATACAGCAATTAGGGTCTAATGACTCTTCCCTTCTATCCTCAGAACTTCTACCAATACTATGGCTAACATTGACATCAACTCCATGAACACTCTTTCCATCCCATTTGTTAAGCTCTTGCCTTGAGTTGATCGATTGTGAGTTCAACTGTGATTCATAATATGAACCACCTGGTATTTGGTAATACTGCAAACCTTGGTTATTCTGAGCAGAGTACTCAGGTTTTAATGTCAGAGGTATGGAATTATTTGCACATGATTTGGTCTCTATGTTTAATGATGATAAGGGTGTTGAACTACACGAAGAGGATTTACAGTCGTAGTAGCCGTTTGGGAAGGTTGAATCACACGCCCTGCTAAATGCATCCTTAGCACACTGTACACAGTGTTCTAACAAATTACGTTTAAAACTTTGTACAAGTGTATCACCATAATTTGCACTTGAAGTGGTATGAGGTGCATTCTGATTATTTAAAAGAGCATTTTGTAGATTACCTGGAGGATTACAAGCTTGATTATCCACAGTGATACTTTCATTTGCACCATTTTTCATGCATAAACTCTCCCACTTTTTGAAAAAGTCATTATTTGGAAAGTCAATATCTGCTATGCTAATCATAGGAGTTGCTGGATACGAGGGGAAGCTTTCAAGTTTTGTCTTTGACTGGGGATCAATCACAGATGAGTCAGGCTCAGAACCATAACACATTTTTGAGATTTTTAAGCGCTTTTTCAGAGGAAGAGATGTGTTTGAATTGAAATCATATTTGGGAGCACATAACTGCTCTATCTTCTGCAACAGCTTTTCATTTTGTGATTTCCATTCATTGGCAGCTTCATTAGTCCCAGACACTTTCTCAAAGGTTTTATCACCAAGATTGTAATTTCTATCACTCAAACTGTGATGTTTTTCATTTGCACATACTTTCTTTTCATTCAAAATTCCATCATTGCCCACAATGCAAGATTTTTCTGCTTCAACACAGCTTTTGCTATCCTCACTGCTACTCCTATTTATTGTGTTAAAGTGACTATTATGTTCATCATAGATCTTCTCAGTCAGATCATCGACACTCGAGTTTTCATTTGTCACTAAATAATTTTTTCCAGAAGGACTATATATTTTTTCATTTGCATAGTATTTCATATCACTCACACTATAATTCACATCACCTAAATTGTAACTTTTCTCACCTTGATCACATAGTTTTTCACCCTGATAGCTATTAGAATTGGTCAAGCTACTTGAGTCAAAATTGATACTACCAACAGTACATTGTGAACATTTACAAGGCAAATAATTTGACATTGGGGGCACGGTAGTTCCAGCATAATGTCCAACAGTGGAGGGATAAGCACTTGTCGGAATGTTTGAAGCCTGTGGTGCACTGAAAAAGGAACCCTGCACATACTGTGTTGATGGAACAGTAGGAGTAACTGTGGAGGAAGATTCATATTGGGAGGACTCATAGTTACCTGCCAACTCTACTCCCACAGGGACTGGTAACATACCTCTTAATTGGGCCCTACTTTGAGCTGCATTGTTCACTGCTTCCCTGGTCTTATGTTTTCCAGGTGAAGAATGAGACTCATCTGTTGGCCCTGAAGGTAATTTTGATGTATTCTTCCTATTCAGAGGTGCATGTATGGAGCTTACCTCAATGATATTCCTTCTAGAGGAAGTCTCAGGCCTTGAAGAAATGGCAGATAGTCTATCACTGACTACTTGATTTGGTGCACTTTGTGGTGGCATTGCCTTCACTAAAACATGAGCATCATCCATGAGATGATCACTGATTTCAGATGTGTAGCTAACCTTAGCATTGTGGTTCACATCTTCATGAGAAACTATCTCCGATGGTTTTGAAGTGTAAAACCTCACACCAGTAAAACCAGAAACAGGCTCACATGAAAAATCAAGCTTCGACGTTTTCATTACATTATCACAAGCATTTAAACATTCAGGGACATATTCCACAGTATCTATTGCATTTTTACTCTGAGGACTACTTAAAGCACTCTCACTAGTTATGCATGGAGAGGTTTCTCTGTTATCACTTTCACTAGAATTCATCGTAACCTGAGAGTTGTGTTTCCCTGAATTAAAAGCACAGGGCTTCTTTTGAAAATTATGGTCGAAGTCTTCATTGAAAACTTTCACCATTCCCCTTTTCCGAGGACTTGACCCAAAGGTCTTTGGAGTGTCATTTTCGGAGGCTTTGTAATCTTCCATAGGTGTCGAAGGTAAGGTTAATCTTTCCAACTCCAGTGATCTTTCTTCTTTTAGCCAATTATCAGTTTCCAAAGTAGATATTTTAAGTAAATAGGGATCATCACCTTTGACTGACTTGGAGTAACAATGTAAGTCATTTGCAGGCACTGGCTCAAAGTCATGTTTGGCAGAATCAGAGTCAGAGTCAATCACCAAACAATCAGAGTCACATTCCAAATTTTCCACTGAATGAACACCTCTGCTCATTAAATCCTCTTTCTTTGAATGCATTCCTAGAAGAATGAGATCTGGGCTTAATTCCTGTGCCAATGAAACTCTATTATGACCGTCAATGAATTCTTCTTCAGAGAAAGTTATGCATTTCACTGCCTCTCGAGGGTTAAATTCAGCCACTATTTCTATGTCTGAGTTTGACTCCATTTGTTCAGTTTTGTGAACATCTAAAGCTTCACTTTCTGCTGTTTCAATGATGTCACAAATTTCTTCATTCAAAGAGGAATCACATAATTCTTCAGCAGAATACAAAGGCTCAGGAGTAGAATTCTCCACCATTTTAGACTTCTGGCCTAAGTAACTTAGTGTAACCTCCTCATTTATTGAGGTCATGGAAGTTGTTGAACTGTAGAGAGCTTTTACACCTATCTGACCTTGGCTCCTCTCCACTCTGAATAATTCTAGCTCAGAACTGTCAAACACACACTCAACTTCTTCAGTTGGTTCACACTTACCAAATAATTCATTACAAGTTAAAATAGACTCATTAGATAGAATATCACATTTTACAAAACTCACTGTCTTTCCAACAGATAAGTCAATTATATCTGTATCAGTATTAATAGCATCAGGTGCCACACTGTCCTCGTCTTCAAATGATGAGTCTAACCAAGCATTGGTTACATTTTCCAACTTCAGCTTTTTAACTGGTGGTTCAATGCTTCCACACAAAAGTTCAGATTCCTCATTTCGAACACTAGGAAGACTACTGCACTCTTCAGTTTTTGGTATCACAAGTTGAGACTCGATCTCGGCCTCTCCAATTTTATCATCATAGTCAGTAAATTTAAACATGGCCTGCTTACTGTCAATTTCTTCTGAAGCTTCTGGCTGTTCCACAACCTTCTGATCCTCAATTTTATCATACTCACCAAACTGATGTATAGGTTGCATATGTTTAAATATGTCATTATGACACAAATGGAGAAAAGTTTGTCCATTTTTACTTTTTCCATCAACATGAGGGTAAGGTTCACCAACTTGAAAACAACCATCATAAATTAGCGAAAGAGTCTTGGCTTTATCCTGATTCACATCATCAGGCATGTTTACTAATTCAGTATTTTTATTTTTTTCCAATTCATCACTTATGGGTAAAGCACAATTCATTTTGAGAACACTACCCTCAGCCTCAGTGAGAGTTGATCCATCTTTCATTAGGTTATGCACTTCAACCTTAGGTGACACTTTATTTGATGTGATTTCAAAAGATTCCTCTGCCTTAAATATGCACTTTTTGTTACTGGAGTTATTATTTTCTCCCACCTTAGATTTTTTATCATTTGACTCATCACACTTCTTGTCTAGAGCTTGAATCGACACCTGAGTAGAATATCCAATCCGAGGCATGACCTCATTATTCTCACTCGTCACCTTTTCTTTCAGGTTAGAAAAGGTTTGGGTCAGTTGTGCTTTTTGGGATTCTTCATCCAAAAAAGAATCAGCTCTCAATTGGTCAGTTTTGATAATTCTAATTTCACTGTGTTTCCCAAACACTGTGGCAATTGGTTGGGCAATCACTTGTGTATATTCTTCAATTTTCGTCAAAGAAGTTGTTACTTTCAATTGATTTCCATCTTCAACTTGTGGCGATGTCATTTGTTTAGCTTTGATTTGAGAATGATCATCACTGGATAGCATAAATTTATTCAAATCACCACTCCATTTATTAACTTTTTTGTCAAACTTATCACAAAACCCATTTGACTTATTTTTCTTTTTATTCCCTGCACTCTTCACCACTTTCTGCTTCTTCCCCTTCTTTTTCTCTGCCTTCTTCTTCTTAAGGGTTTCTTGTGAGTCAATAACATTAGGCTGTTCAGGAATCAAATCATTCAACCTTTTATTTTGTGGAGTATTTGACTCAATTGTAGAGATGCTCGGCCAAATGTCATCGACCAAAATGTTTCCCCAGCTATCACACTGAAAATAACAATCTATGTCATCAAATCCAAAAAATAAAGGAAATGAGAACTAACATGAAGTTTTGATACATAAACTTACTCTATCTTCCTTTTCTGTGAGCCAGGGAGATGAATTTCTGGAGTGATTGACAAAAAATAGTGGCTTATCAATTTCCACACCAACTCCTAGATTATGTGCACTTTTACGTTGTTTCTTCATTGACATTAAAAATTCCTGAAATAGAATTTAAAAATATTTCACTCTGAAGATACTTATTACATTTCAATAGAGTAAGAGCATCAAGTGAACTATAATGGAATGGTAATCATGACATCAACATTTCAAAAATTTGTATAGCTTGTGGCAAAAATTTCCATCCCTCACTTAACCATCGACTGAAAATTTGAGCACAGGAATGATAAATGCCTAGACACCAAGCCAAAAAATTAGTGCACTAGGATAAATGGAAGGGTCACAACATGATAAATAATAACAATTATCCAATATTCTGAAAATTTATGAGCAATTAGATTTTTGGAAAAATTGCACCCTAGTTCAGAGGTTTATAACATATTAAGGCAAACCACTACCATATAAACACATATACCACAAGCACCTTTTTTCCCAGATATCACAATAAAAGACTGTACATATCTCCCCAGGTTCAAGTCTTTCCCTCATCTCTCTGGGGGTAAAAGTGAACCTTTCTTCTGACTACTAAGGACCTGATGTACAGCATGAAATCAGAAGGGGAGTATTCTCTTTGTTTTCTCGCCTATCAAGGCAATTTGGCACAGGCTAATCCTCTCTAACACCTGGCTACATATATTTTACTGTGGTTTAATATACACTATTTGATCATTTGTTTATTGGTCCTAAAAATAGGGGAAATTGTAGTAGGTTTTCATGAAATTTGATTAACTTCTCTGCAAAGAAACTAGAGAAATAGGAAAGTGAACCCAGGACAAAGGAATGATGTGTTAAGAATTCGAGAAGGAGGATAGTAGCTGGCTTGCAGCAATGATTTCACTACTCATCAGCCATTCAATATGTTGATCAAGATTACACAAATTTTCACAGAAAATTCTTTGTTACCACAAATACATGAGTACATGCTTTTATTTTTATAAAACTATCATTGACAAATTAGTGTTCCAGATTTTTTCCTTCACATAGATACATGAAAACAGGGTGCACAACTTGGATACATATGGTAGAAGGGTTTATATGAGATCTCATTAACTATTCTAAAATTATTGTAGCCATAATGCACATACTGTGAATCCTTTCACACATTTTTTGCCAATATCTCTATTTCCAGTCAGTTAATAATACAACCACAATATGAATTCAATTTGAAATACTACCTTGATCAAAAATTTCCCGGAATTTATTCAGAAAATTAAAAATACAAGTTTATTCATCTAAATCTATATTGTCCCCTTCAAAGTAATCCCCATCGACTGCAACACACTTATGCCAGCGCTTGATCCAATCCTCGAAACATTTTTTATATTCGGTTTTCGGTATGTCCATCAGTGCTTCCTGCGATTTTTCCATTACTTCCTCTCGGCTGCTAAAACGCGTTCCCCGTAATGGTTTTTTAACTCGATTGAACAGAAAGAAGTCACAGGGAGCCAAATCAGGTGAATTCGGTGGCTGTTGGATGGTATTTGTTGCATTTTTCGTCAAAAAATTACGAATAATGATAGCACTGTGCGACGGTGCGTTATCATGGTGCAAAATCCACGAGTTTTCTGCCCACATTTCTGGTCTCTTTCGGCGAATTGCTTCACGCAAACGTCTCATAACGCCCAAATAATACTCTTTGTTTACTGTCTGGCCTTCTGGCAAAAATTCATGATGCACTACACCGTTGTAATCCATGAAAACCGTCAGCATTGCCTTCTTTTTTGACTGAAAACGACGTGGTTTTTTTGGTCTCGGCTCATTTGGTGAATGCCATTCACTTGCCTGATGTCTGGATTGCGTGTCGTACTCATAAACCCACGTCTCGTCTCCAGTAATGATCCTTTTGATGAATGTGGGATCGGATTCAGCCTCGCAAATCATGTCTTTTGCGACGTCAACACGGTCTCTTTTTTTGCATGAAATTGAGGTACTTTGCTGCTACACGACGGAAACCCAAATCATTAACCACAATGTCTTGGGCGGATCCATAGGCAATGTTCAAGTCCTCCGCTATTTCTCTGATGGTTAATTTGCGGTTATTGACCAACATTTCTTTTACTTTATCAATTTTTTCACCGACTTTCGATGTCGATGGTCTGCCACTGCGTTCATCATCTTCGATTGACTCACGACCACTTCTGAACCGCTCGTGCCACTGGTAAACGACCGTTTTTTTTAGAGAATCGTTGCCGAAACACTTTTCCAACATTTCCAACGTCCGTGCGCCACTAAATCCGTTTTTTACGCAAAATTTAATACAAGTTCGTTGTTGCAAATTTAAATCCATTTCTGCAATTGTAAAAAATCGCCAACACACACAGAGATAGATGTACTCTTGGCTACGTAACTTTTGCAAATGTCAAGTTATGACACTAAGATTTAAAGGGAATATCAACAACAGATGTACCAATTTAACAAAAAAAACAGAACTCAAATCGGAACGATGGGAGCGCCACACGGTGGTTATTCCGGGAACTTTTTGATCAAGGTAGTATACCTTATCTGCTCATTGCCTAGGATAAATAAACATATTAGAACTTTAACCACTAAGATAGGACAATTAAAAATACATAAAAGAGAACAAATATAAAAAGAAAACCACATAAATGGAAAACTACTGATTAGAAAGAAAATAAGGAATGATACAGAAAACACATTTACCAAAGATTGATTGTTCATCTTAATTCTCAATTTGTCTTTCAATATAAATAATTATTCTACCATGCATCTTAACTACTAAAAAATATTACCGTGCATTTTCTCATTTCCATTTCTGTTGTTAATCCTCTTTGTAATATTCACAAAACATTATTACCTTACACTTGGATATAAAAAAATCTATTTTTAAGGTATTATTTTTTCTCATTTTACTGACAATATTTTCAAGAAATAAAGGTTTCATTTCCATACCTTTCTTTACAAACTAATGCTCGCACTAAAGGATGAATTTATTAATTTACCCCAGGGAAAAATAATTGCTTATAATTTTGAGGGATTCAGAAGAATTGAACAGTAGATCCTGGGTTCAACCTTATAAAATTTTATCAAAATTTCACTCATAGGATACCCATGCCAACTCAAATGGTATATGAATGAACTTTGGCAAAGGAAAAAATTCTTTCCCATTAAGACAATGCATGGGAGTATACCTACTCAGTTTCTATGGTGACAATTATGGAATTAAAATTTTAATAATCACAACATCCACCATATTCACTACATAAACCTCCCAAAACTTTTTTTAATTTCCAAACTTGAAAAACTGGCTTGATTGAAAACGATTCATGTGGAATGAAGAGGTTCTCACCAACAAAGGCGCCTATTTTGAGGACATTCTGAAATCCTTGAGGATATTTTGATTCCTAATTTCTGGATGGCTTAAAAAGTTAAGAGAACTGTCGTGAACAGCGTATCATGCTAAAAGGATATCATGTTGGAAAATTAAAAAAATCACCCAAAATCTAAACAAATGTCTCCAGACAACTTTCTAGTAAAAAAGAATAAGGTATATATAAAAAATAAACTAATCAATTCAGTTTTTTTGAATGCTACAAATTGAATTTGCACTGCAGGTTGGGTCATTCTGCAATAAAAGAAAAGATGAAAATGATTCACACTCCTTCACAAAATTTTCCTTGAATAAATGTAAAATATAAAATTTTTTGAGCATTTTTTAGCAAGAAATGCTTTATCACATTTTAAATTAATATACATATATGAAAATAAGTTTCATTTAACAAGTGCTTTATGTAAAAAGTAAGACTGTGGAACAAATTATCCTTGTTATGAGAGGTTTCGATGTATTTCAAAATGTCCTTCCTGAACAAGCCACAAAAAATACCTATCCTTGCTTACCTAAAATATCTCACATTCATTTTACTTTATCAATAGAGGGGAACATTATTTTCACACCAAATTTATCAAATATTACTTCACTTACCTGACAAGAACTTTTTAAGTTGAAATTTGATTGCATTAAGAACAAAGTTATGTTCTTTTTAGTCTTCGGAATTCTAGGCAATACATTGCCCATTTTTTTCATGTTCTCCATTAAATGTGGTGGTATTTTTAACTTTTCCACAGCAATTGTATTAATTTGGATTCTTTCCTTTCCACATGGAGTAATCTTTTTCCAGAGTTTGAAAGCTAACAGACACCTTACATACATGAGGTCATTCATACGATTAGGGCGGATGCTGTCTAGAATTTTTCTATAAGAAAAAATGATTTGTCTATCAGCTATGAAAATACATCTCATTTACGCTAGTCTCTCTCAATTATTTATCGTCAAAGTTTTAGAAAGTTTGGAAATATTTTTTTAAAGACATTATAAAACATCTAGACAATAAATTTATTTTTGACAGCCAATTACGTATAATGTGGCAACCTTAATAGACATCATATGCAACAAGTCTTCAAAAAAGAAAATATTTTGCTGTGAAAAAAAATATAGTTCCATATGCTGTAATAGTACTATGAGAGAGACAGGTGAGACTCATGTTATTAAAAATTATTTATTTCAGGGTTTCAAATATAACACAAATCAGCACTTAAACCATACCATTTACTACTGCTTAAAGTGAGCTTGTACTTACCCAAATAGGGGATGCCAGATGTTACAATAGTTCTTGTTCACAAGTTTTGTCATAAGTATTGCATCAAGTATGTGTTCTTCTGAGTTATCTGAAAGAGACACAAAAGTAATCTCTACAAAATTGCCACTATAGGCAGAAAGAAATGTAAACAACTCAGGTGATTGCCCAGTATAAATTGTTCAATGATATAAAAAGCTCAAATGAAATAAGTGTTAAGAATAGTCTGCTTCTGGTTAACGATACTTTGCCCTTTGAGGTAAATTTGTGGATGGCTCCTGAGGTACTTAAAACTTGATGCGCGTAAACTTTGTTTGCTACATATGATGATCTCGCTTGGATATTTTTGATGGAAATGAAAGCCTGCATTGCATTCTGGTTCAGCAAATATATTATTAAAGCAGAACTAAAAAATTATTTTGAATCTCTCTGTCTGGACTAATTTTCATGACATTTGAAATGTTGATAGACAGAGTTAATTATCAAAGTAAATGTGAGCCATAGTGGATGGGTGTTCACATAATATTTATGCGTAATTAACTGCTACATCATTTTCAATTGGTGATCTACCATTAAGGTAGATTTTGGATGGACAAAAACTTGACAAACATACATTTCTTAACCTTGCCCAAAAGACAATGTGACACCACATTGCTTCCACAAACCACTCTACTACTAAAAATCCCTTCCTCAATGTCACATCATTTCTATCTCCCTTTATTCCAACTAACATTCCAATTCTTTTCTTCCATCATCCTCACTTGCCTAAGTTTACCCATCACAGTAATCAACATTTGATTGCCTATTCAAATACTAACTACTATTCATCTTTTTTTGTCTCCTTTGGATTTCTTCCAACGATCCTCTCTTATCCATGCCCATGTCAAATACCTTCTCGTCTGTTTTCCTCCTGTCAATTTAACTTTTCCCATCCTTCCACACACCCACACCTTTAAAGCCCCTTTTCTATGCATATCATCTTCCTTCAATGACCAAGTTTGTGTTCTGTATAAAATATACTTGAATCAAAGTTTTCATAAATCTTTTCTTAGCCTCCTCACTCAACTTCCTTCTCATCAACTCCTTCCTCCTTGAGAAACCTTATTTGCATGATGCAATTCTTCTAATACCGTTACTACTTTGACCATCTAGGTTCAAAATATTTCCACAATAGGTACAGGTATTCTACCTACTCTTGTGGTTACCCTCTTATTTTAACACTTAACTTAGCCTTCATCCTTCATGACCTCATAACCTCTGTTTTGTTCACATTTATTCTCATGTCTTACCTATTGTACAGACTTTCCAATGTGCTCAGCAATACTGGCAACCCCTTTGCTGATAGGCAAAAATTAAAGCTTGCAGCACACCCTACTGATTTTATGAATTCCCCTCATGCTTTCATTCCCAACTCCAATTCTTTCTATGCCTATTTAACCATTTCTCCAGATATACATTGAAAATTACAGGCGATAATGGGCCCCCTGTCTCATCCCTCTTCTTAACACTTCCTGACCCAACTCATAAAGCCACAACATTCATTAAATCTACCCAATTCACTCTATCAAACACCACCTTGAAGAATACAAAACAGATAAATAAATCCTGATTGTATTCTATGTACCTGTCCATTAGTCACTTCATTGAGGCATAATGTGAGCCTCTCTTATTTCTGAACCCAAACTGATCATCCCTTAAGTTATCATTTGCTTTGCTCTTCAACTTCTTATTGATGATCCTGAGAGCCACTTTAGCTGCATAAGAATTCAAATTTATTGCTCTATAGTCCTCTCATAAAACTGTTTCCCTTTTTTCCGATGGAAACTAAGTGATCTCATGAAATTTTGCGGCCAAATTCCGCCCTCATAAATGTTATTAATTAGTTCAAATAAACTCTTCCTCCCATGTCCTCCTAAACCCTTAAGTAATTTCAGGGGAATGTTGTATACCACCATGGCCTTATTTGATTTCAATTCCCTTGATGCCCTTTCTATCTTACCATCGAGTAAGCCTGGACCTAAGCATGCTTATTTATGTCATGTTCTTGAAGTCTAAGATTCCTCGCCTTGCTGGTCTTTACCAAAAAATTATAGTTTTCCATATATTCCATCCATATTTCTTGAATCTTCCCTGGTTCAGGTAATAATTTTCCAGATTTATCTTTGATTTTTTGCATGGATTTTCCAATCTCACTTCCTGAGTGTTTTCATCTTTCTGAATAGAACATGAATTCCACCCTTCCTTTGTAAACTTTCCATGTCTTCACCATGAGTATTCATCCGTACTACATGTTTCCCACATTAGTTTATCATTTCATTCTTTATACTTTCCACCCAACTCGGCTTTCACATTCTTCCATTTACATCTCTCATCTATCTTTCTAATCATCTCATCCATAATCCATGGTTTTCTTCTTCATTTTTCTTCTATGCTACCCATCTCCCTTTCCTCACTCATATTTTTCTCTACAGCCAGCTCATACTCCTTTTATTGTGTCCTGGTTATTGCTAGTAGTAGTAGATTTAGGGAAGGCAACCGACAGCTAGGGTCATTTGTGCCAATAGGGATTGATGGGAATGGAGGAGAGGTGGAGAGAGACCCAGCATCGGCATTAGCCTACTCTTATCAAAAGGTCCCAAGGGGTCCACAGTTTAATGCCCCATCCAACGGATGGCATACTCACTCAAAGTGCTCTCCACAAAGCACCTCAAGTAGGGATCAGGATACCATTGAAAAAGATCTGCTGTCTCTAGGATTCAAACCTGGGCACCATACCAATCCCCTGGTTATGGCTTCTTCATTAGAAGATCTCATGTGCACCATATGTTTGAAGGGCAACTGTTCATTTTCATCTTAAAAGGTAAATCAGGGTAAGTAAACAAAAAAGGTACACCTGCTCAAAGTTCCACAATGAACTTTATATATATAGGCATTAAACATCAATGCTCCCCTTCCTCTCCCAAATCCTCCCTCATCACTACCCACCTGGTGCTTGCACCCCCTGCCACACACCTTTTTTGTGGATTGAGGGATAATTATGTCAATATCAACTAATGTAAAGACACCTGATTTTTCAAAATATACTTCCTTTTGAGATCAAAACGAGAGGCCAAGAATAATGGTTTCTACAGCGTGGTGCCATGTGTGACTGATGCACATTTAACTAAAATATAATTAAAAACATATAAACCATTAACACATTAATCAACCTGAAGGTAGGTTTCGTAGGTGATGGTAGAGTTCACCAAGTACTAAGCCTAAATAAAATTAAAATTACAATTTCACTTACCAAGAAATATGTAGAGTGATGAAGTCAACCTTGATGCCACCTTTTTCAGGTTCTCTTTACCTAACCTGTAAAAATAATTATGCTGTCATACTTCCACAAAAAAATATAAAGCTTAAAACAGAGAGAGAATACATATGCCTATATTGAACAACTTATTATTCATGTTAATTGAAGGGAAGTCACTGGACATTACCGTATTTCCTAGTCCATAAGGCACACTTTTTTTACTTCAATATGCCCTCTAAAATCAGCCTGGGTCTTGCTGAGGGTACATTGGTATAATTTTGACCTATCAGCGCAAGCCAACTTGCCGGAAAAAATCAATTGTAAATTTATACATTGTAACATGTTTAATTTCATCCCACATATGGTGCTGCCACGAAACTTAATATGCATTGGGCTAATGAGATCGCCACCCCTCGGCTATACGTGGTCTGAGCAATAAATGCATGAACTGGTGCAATCTGGCCACAACGACAGGGACTATAGCCCCACCCACTAGCGGCACTAGTTATCTGAGACCCAATGAGCCATCTGTGCTTGGCGGATCGTCGAACTGTTTGGATCGTTGGCACCAGTTATGTTAGTTTCTGCTACCTTTGTTTTTACTGCTTGCTGAAAATGGAAAATGATGAAATCATGGAGCAATGAGTCAATATCAAGTTTTTTGGTGAAGTGTGGTTAAAGTTATCAAGAAATTATTGAAATGTTGACAGCTGTTTGCGGTGATAATGCTCTGAAGAAAACATCCATTTTCAAGTGGATTAAGCATTTTAAAAATGGCCGACAAGACACCATGGATGATGCAAGGCTGGGATGACCTTCAACCACCTGCGTTGACGACAACATTGTTCATGTGCAGTCCCTTGTCCTTACCGATCATCACAAAACTGTCCGAAAGATAGCTGATGAACTGAATTTAGGAAAATCAACAGTGCACACTATTTTAACCATACATGATGGATGGATCCTTCACCATGACAATGCACCTGCACATTCAGCATTGATTGCTTGCCAGTTTCTGGCAAAAAATTCAATCACCATCCTTGATCATCCTCCTTATTCACCAGATCTTGCCCCCTGCGACTTTTTTCTATTTCAAAAATGCAAAAATGTGATGGGGTGACATCACTGGGAAGATGTGGACACAATAAAGCAAGAATCGACAAAAAACTAAAAAACCTAACTGCCGAGGACTTCCAAGGGTGCTTTAAACAATGGAAAAGAAGATGGAATAAGTGCATAGCAATGAATGGAGAGCATTTTGAAGGGGACACTTTGAAGTTTTTATGAGGTGTGCCGATTAAATAATTGGACTGGTGCTACAAAACATTTCATTGATCACCAATTACATTAGAAAGTTTATCCCCTTCAATTTACTTTCCCTGCCCATTCCTACAATGCTCCATACAAATTTTCCACTGTTCAAAGCAGTGCTAGAAGGCCACTTCTTTCAACTTTTTGAGAACCTCTGATGCTTTTGCTTTTGTTGTTTCCACAGTGCCAAATCTTGTCCCCTTAAGCTCTGATTTGACATTAGGAAAGAAAAAAGTTATGAGGGCCAGGTCGGGTGAGTAGGATCGGTGGTCCAACAAAGTGATGCCGTATTTTGCAATGAACACCTTCATAGATGAGGCGGAATGGGCTGGAGCATTCTCTCAGCGAAGCATCTAGGAATTGCTATTCCACAAATTAGGTCTTTGTCTCCCCACTCTTTCATGAAGGCAGTCAGAACCTCGACATGATAATTTTGATTCACTGCCTGACCTTTTGACCAGCGGACGTAAACAATTCCACACTTAAAAAAAATGATCATCATGCCTTCAAAATTTGATTTGCCAATTTTTTCTTTTTTTTTGCTAATGAGTTTAGGCTCTCCAAATGCATCAATTGGCACTGTTTCAGCATACTAGGTGAAAAATCACAATTCATCACAAGTAATCACTCTGTCTAACAGTGCGGGATCATTATCAATGTTGTTTAAAAGATCAGCACAAATGATCATTCTGGATTCCTTTTACCTTTGAGTGAGAAGTTTTGGCACCATTTTTGGGCAAACTCTGTGCATGTTGAATGATTAATGTAAAATCTTACTGACACTTTCTTTGTTAATCCCTGAGATTTCAGCAAGAGCTGGGACTCCACATGGGAAGGCCCAGAAGTACCCCACCTGACCAAGAGATGGCCGTGGTTGATTGAAAAATATCACTGTATTAGAAAGAAAGCTATCTGTAAAGCACATGTTTCAAGTTTAAAGAAGTTGTTTGGTATTTGTTTGGCAGCCATCAATAGTGAACGTTTTCAGTGAATTTGTGAAAATGGAGAAAATTGGTCTTCGTTATGTGATACAATACTTTTATTTGAAAGGCCTCAGCCCAACCAATATAAATGCTGAACTGGATTCTACTCTGGGTGAGTCTGCTCCTTCATTTACAACAGTAAAATATTGGGTAGCAGAGTTTAAAACGAGGCCGTATGAGCTGTTGGGACGAGCATCTCATTGGTCTACCAAATAAGGTGACGACTCCAGAAACAGTGACGAAAATCTACAAAGTGATACTGGATGATCCTCGACTGAAAGTGCGCAAGCTAGCCGACAGCAGGGGTTTCAAAAAGTGCGGTACATCACATATTAACTGACAATTTGGACATCAGAAAGCTGTGTGCAAGATGGGTGCCGTGTTTGCTCACACTCGGGCGAAACCAATGTCGCGAAGATGTTTCAATTGAGTGTTTAGCAAAGTTTCACAGCAACAAAGAAGAATTTTTGCACCGTTTCATAACCATGGATGAAACATGGGTTCATTACTTCACACCCGAGACAAAAGAACAATCAAAACAATGAATTCAAAAGGAAGAACCGGCTCCTCCAGAAGGCGAAGACCGTTTCATTTGCAGGCAAGATCAAGCGGTTGGTTTTTGGAATGCAAGTGGGATAATTTACATTGACTATCTTGAAAAAGGAAAAACTACCAACAGTGAGTAAGCAAACTTATTGCAACACTTTAGCGAAGAAATCAAGCAAAAGCAGCCGCACTTGGCTAAGATGAAAGTGTTGTTTCACCAAGACAATGCACAAGCTCACAAATCTGTTATTGCTATGGCCAAAATTCATGAATTACAGTTTAAATTGTTACCTCATGCACCCTATTTGCCAGATTTAGCCCCGTCAGATTAATTTCTGTTCTTAAACTTGAAAAAATGGCTTAGTGGTCAAAGATTTACCAACCGTGAAGAAGTGATGTCGGCAGTTAATGGCTATTTTAAGGAGCAAGAGAGTTCTGATTATAAAAAGGGTATTGAACGTATTGAACATTGCTTGGAAAAGTGTATAGAGCTGAAAGGAGATTACGTTGAAAAATAAATAAATTTTTTTTCAAAATATTTGTGTTTTCTTTGTTGGGTCTGGTACTTCGGGGATTACCCTCATAAGATGACAATTTTTGAGGATTAATTTACCAATTTACTCGATTGTTTTGGTCCTTTTCTGATTTTGAGGGTCATCAAGGGCAGGAAACATCCTCGGTTGTTTCATATCCCTTATTAAACACCTCAAAAACTTGTGTGCGTGATACACATTCACATCCTTTAACATGGCATGAGCTTCCGTACCAGTTTTCCCCAGTTTCACGAGAAACTTGAGGTTAACTCATTGCCCCATCTGGACACAGTATTTTTTCTTCAAGACATAAGGGCAAGGACTTGAATAGGAGATTGCTACTGAGCGACATATAACCATGCCCATCGAGCTTCGGGTCGGAGAAGCATCAATAGGCACAGACATTTTCAAAACTGCCACTTGCTGTTAGCTGATAGCAGCAGTGGTCCGGTTATTTAAGAGCCACAACTGGTACATTAGCCTTATTGATAGTCTCTGCCAGCATTTGCTTTCTCCATCTCTCAGCAGAAAACCAGTAAAGCAATGGATTTTCAGTAGAATAGAGGCATCCAACTGGTATTTGAAAGGAATAATTTTGTTCAAGTTGAAGTCAACTCTGTTAAAAATGTAATTGATGTAAAAAACATTTCTGGTTATTAGAGATATGTTAAAGTGAAGTTTCACTGTATTTTGTAATTGAGAAGGATACTCAGTCTGGTATTTGTGTTATAAATTCCAAAATCATAAGTTTTTTAACAAGAGATTGGAATACAAGCAACATTATATTTAAAACAATACTAATTTCAAGTAAAAAATCGTTTCAGTATTAATGCTTCCATCAACGATGGTTATGATAGAGCTTCCTGACATTAAATCTGGCAAATGAAATATTGAGGATATCCTATACTTTAAGGGAAACCAAAAGGTTTTCATAAGGCATAAAAACACTTACACAATAGAATCATCACACAAAATATCAATTATATAAAAAACTTATAATTAGGCTAAGAAGAATTGACTTATCAACTTACGAAGACGCTTTTATCTCCAGATCCATGAACATAGAAACCAATGAGGTCATCTTCTCGAGGTAAAATGAATGCTCGAGGGTCTGAAAAAATAAATTCTAATATTTTACATCCAGCCATCATTTTTTTGTTATGGATGATATTTACATTAATTATTTTCAATTATTCTACGCTAAACCACATCTAAAATTACCAACATGTTGGTTACCCAAAAATGCTCAATTGATTTTAACTCTGGTACCACTTAAGGCAAGTACTTCCTTCAGGAATGACAAGAGGGGATGATATATAGAGCAAGAGGGCATGCTTGCTTCCATTTATGGAGCATAACGATGAGGATGAGGTATGGTTAAAGAGGACAATTTTTTTCACTTTCAGATGATGCCATCAATAAAAACCCCACCAACAACACTCTAATGGCTTACCTCCTTAATTTCCAGGTAAAACTGGTAAAAGAAGATCAATGTGTTATTCATGTTTTTCTTTAACTTGACAGCTCGATTAGGCTTTTTGTAGCAATCGATCACATTGGGTTTTATATTCCTGGTGAAAGAAAGGGCATCTAATGACAATATGCAAACAGAACATAAAATAGTGTCACAATAAATATATCACTCAAGGTTGACACAACAGCTCATATATTTAAAAGTTAGCTCATTATAAGGTAATAAGACTCATTAATTTATTAAACTATGTGATGACCATTTGCCCGCAGTTGAATATGTCCATAACTATGAAATTTCAGATTTTTGATAAATGATTGTCAGTCCAATGGTCGCTTGTACAGTGGAACCTTGAGCTTTAGTTCATGAATGCTCCAAGTAAAAAAACAAGGATCATTTGGGAGGGAACATTTCACAATAACATATATTTTTAATAAAAATAGAACATTAAATATACATTTTTATACTCAAATGAGTATGATTATGGATGCCACCAGTTTAATTAAGACTTAAAAGAAGAAGTAATGGCTTATTTATGAAAAAACAGAATTTGATTGGCGAAATGGTCTTCAGTAAACATTTCTTTTTTAGGAAGATGATGTTTTAATACCAACAGCTTTATTTTCTAGTTGACAAATGCTATATTTATCAGAATCAACTTTGTATATGCATAAGATTATGATGTAAGTGCCTCAAAATCTCCATGGGCTTTCATTAATGTAGCCATAGACACTTTTCTTTTTCATTTTTGTTTACTGAATTACCCCTTGTACTACAAAATTCATCTATTACATGAATGCAACATTTCAGAATGTCCTGGTCAACAACTGTGTATGAATAGGAATCAACTTAGGCAATTTTCAGCTGGTCCCACGAATCAACAAAATCAATGGTGTTTCGGGGTTAAAAAATTGGGGAGATCATCATATTCATATTTTTACAGCAATTTTTAATTGACATTTGCTTCACCAGCTGCTATGCTGATAAAACCTAATTCATGGATTTTATCTTCTTTGCACATTTTTGTTTGTAATTTTATCTGTATTCATCAGGCATATTGCCTTGGGTGTGAGCTATTGACATAGAAAAACAATCACAGACTGATAGATAATGATTTTACAATATTCCAATTACTACATGTACTACTTAATTAGCATGCATTTGATTTTGATACATGCTCCAATGAAATAACAGTAATAAATTAATGGACAATTATTATTATTACAATTATTAGACTCATTAGATGAACAATATATACACTCCCCTGAAGTGGTGAAGCCGAACTTCAATAGATAACTGTTTCCATTCATTAAAATTAAAAAATTAATGAATTCATGAAGAAAGGATTTAATTACTCTTAACAATCAGTCAAGTTGTCATCCAATTACTAAAAAATCACACATAAATAGCATTTACGATTATTTATTTACACAATTGCGTCGCAATTAGGTGATTTTCCTGGTGGCAACGGTCAAGTTAGGTCAAAGATAACTCTTACAACGAAAATTAAATACGAACACATAAAAACAGATAAGAGACAAAATTTTATTATAACAAACTTCCACCTCACATACAAAATGCCGTCCATATCACATACAAATATTTTCATAACTACAATGAAGTTTATTACCCAGTGGCTGCTTTACATTTATACTTAAAACTTCTAAAATTGAATGGAAAGGTTCAAACAAACCTCTAGGCAGCTGGTTCCAATCAAATATAGTTCTATTTAAAAAAACAGTATTTTTTCTTATTTGTTTTTTGCGTCCTTATTTTTATTTTGAATCTATGGTTGTTTTTTCCCTTAAAGTTAGGCTTTTCTATCCCTTGCCATAAATCTTCCCATGCTTCGTCCTTTTTAACAATTCTATGCATCGCGCCTAACCTACTCCTTTTTCTTCTATTTTTCAAATTCTCCCATTTCAGTATATCTAACATTTCTGTGACACTATCTGTTCTTTTGTACCTTCCAAGTACATATCTTGCTGCCTTTCTTTGAACTTTTTCTATCTTTTTAATATGTCCCACCTCATATGGATCCCATATTATGGAGGAGTATTCTAGGATAGGGATAACCAGTGCCTTATATGCTTTTTCTTTTGTGGCTACGCTACTTCCTTTTAAATTTCTCATCACCCAATGCAATACTTTAAATACCTTCTGTGTCAAATTATCTACTTTGACTCCCCACCCAAGATCCCTAATTAAATAAATGCCTAAATATTTGCATTGACTGGTACATGGGATTCTTTCTCCAAAGAGGGTGTAAATTTCCTTTTCTGCATTCTTTTTATTTGAAAAATTTATATGCTTACTTTTACCTATATTAATGCCCATATTATTATTTGTAACCCAGGCACCAAGGCGATCGATGTCATTTTGTAGTATTACGTGGTCATTTAAATGCTCTATCCGTCTGTATATAATGCAGTCATCAGCAAAGAGTCTTATTTGGGAATGTAAATTGTATGGTAGATCGTTTACGTAAATTAGGAAGAGTAATGGCCCTAGAACACTTATGATATCTATCAATGGATGCAAGCAGGTTTTAATTAAATTGTCTGACTTTTTGTACATAATATTAACAATGTCACTATGTAATGGCATACATACTCAATGTACACATTCATAAGGCTCTCTAGATGCCTAACATTTCTGCTGCCCACTGCTGCTTGGCAAAGCTGGCAAAACTCTGCCAACCATGGAAATGGGCCTGGTGATCTTGGATCTTTCATCTCTGAAGAGTCTTCATTCTTATGGCCAACTTCGTGTGCATGGGAACTCTTTTGACTTTCCAGAGAAGATACATCTAAAAATTGAAAAAAATAATAATTAATGCGCACAATGGTTGACATCACCACAAAATTTCTGAAGAACCTTTTACGCAAACAGCCCCTAAAACTTTTCATATTAGATTGGTAAATTGCCACTCTTGCAGTAGCTTGCCAATTCCATTGGAGGAGGTATATATTTTCAACCACCATATAATATACTTCTTATTCATTACTGCTATCGAACATCTTAAACTCAGTTACATCATTTTCAGTTACATGAAGTTGGTCCATGCCAATTCCAACCCACGAGAGGCAGATCCAACCACAATGCTGAACTATGTATGTACATGCAGTCCTATCATATTCATGAACAGGCCATACATGCCTCACCTATTTCATGTGCCAGGGCCAGTGGAGCAGAGCCCATGGTTAAATCTCTTGAGTCCTGACTTAATGTTTATCCTCAGAAAACTAGAGCATGTTAGATCCAGACTAATTATACATTTACTTTCACACGTAATACCGACAGCCTAATGAAATAGCAAGGTAGAATAAGGATGCCAATCATCTCCAATTTTAATAAACTTATAACGATGTTTGACAGTAGACTGATATTAAAATGACGCTATTCTCAGTCTTAAAAAAGTAATAAAAATTATTTATGACAAGATATATTAATAGACAAACAATATACATAGGTATATAATGAATTAAAGATGAATCTAGAGAATCCAGGACTGGGTAGGGGTAAGCTTAAAATAATGTTATTCAAACAAACAAAATAACACAAGTTTATTTGGATTTCAAGACATTTATTCAAGGCTTAAAAATTATTAAACAATTCTGCTTCAGAGAAGAAATGAAAGTTTTCAAGAAACAAAGGCAAAGAAAAATGATAATACAAGGCCAGATAATCAACCTCACAACATATTATTATAGTATGACATGATTGAGGATATACAATAACGAACATTGCTACATAGTAATCACAGAAACAAAACTAAATTACACATATCTGGTTTATAAAGAGCCTCAACAGAGAATATTACAACAAATATTTATCTAAAATAGGTTTGGTAACAAAATAAGTTATAGATAAAAAAAGGCATATAATAAATGAGGGTTACAGGTCATCTTGAAGCACGGCAAAGATTCAAACAAGCAAGAAACAGTACCTCTAAGTATCAGAGGAGAGAAAGTCAAAACAAATGGCACAAGTTCATCAGACCTTATTTTACACAATTCTTAAGAAGAAAACCTCAAAAACAACATCAAAACTTTATTAAAATTGCCTCTTTGTGAGAAAAAAAATGAACATCATGTTTTAGTTGACAGGGTTCAAGTTCAAGTTGCCTTTACGTATCAATTTAGATTCACCAAGTACATGGTAAATTAACATTTAAATACTAGTAAAATACATTTCAGAGGTATTTTATTTATGTATTATCATTTATGGCCATTTTATTATATTTATGGTATTATCATTTATGGCATAAATTTATTTATTATGTATCCTGATGGAAAGTTGGTTCAGGTTTCTTCTTATCATGGTGATTACTGCAAACATAAGCAGAGCAACTCACCTCTCTAAAAAAAGATTTATGAATTATCTATCTACCTCTGAACATGGTAGTCTGCAAGGGATACCCTTGCAGACGGCCACACTCCACTGGGGTGGTCACATACCAAGCATGCTGAAGTGATGATACAAGTATTTATTGTACAATGATGGCGTATGTGCTCTTTGCTTTCTTATAAAGCCGGTTTTTTTCAATTTGAACGAAATTCGTACCAATAATATCCATTACCGCGGCAGAAATCGATTTTTCGATTTCTTACACTGTGCGCACTTTGATTTCTTAAAATAAATACCTTTTTTTCAGAACTGAAAAAAACAACTGATATCGCCTTAAAGCATAGTATCTCCCCTTTATAATCCCGGTGGATTCACTCAATTCTGTTGAAAATTAAGATATCTTAAATTTACGAAAAAAGTAATTTTGTTGATTTTTCACGTTCCTCGCCCTTCTTCCTCATGTTTCTCTCATCCAATAAACTTCGAAAAAAAATCTTTGGGTCACGTGATTCTGCATTAAAAAACGAAAGAAACGAGTCCCCATAGGACAATTCATAATGGGAGTGAGGACCGAATTTTTGAAAACTTAGTATTTCTTACCATAGGGAATGAAATAATAACGGAAAAGGTCGCAATAACTCCGGTAAGCAATGTATTTGCCGAATTTTTGAAGGTTCAGAGGGAGATAATCCTTCTCAGACTGAAGTTGTCGCGTTTTCCACGCCAACACTTTTCAACTAGTGGCTACGATTGATTGTGCCATTCTTCAGAATGAAGTTTTTACTGTTTGCACAGAGAAAATTATAACAAATAAAATGAATGGCCTTCAAATCCACTAGTATAAAATAATCGCAGGCATTGTTATTTATATTAAATTAAAACGAAGTAAATACATTTACCATTTATCCTCCTGCTGCTAAGTATCAATTTTCCGGTACGATAATATTAATTCTACATAAGATTTTGCCGTTCAATTCCAGGTTTGAACATGATTTTTAAACGATTTTTCTCATCGCTTGTTTTTTCTTGGTGTTTAAGGATGGGTGGTCAACCTGTACGTTTGCATGTGTGTGGGTTCAAATAAACAATCAGAAACTTTCATTCTGATATCTTCATCCATCTAATAATTGTACTAATGATTCCCTATACACGGGCAACATTGGCGGCTGGATATGGTTAGGGAGGACATTGTACGTGTGTAGCTTGTGATAGCCCAAGGAGTAGAACATTGGACTACTGACCGGAGGGTCCCGGGTTCGATTCCCGCTCCCGTTGGAGCGTAATGCTTCGAATGATTTTATTTCAATTGGGGTTAGGTTATTTTCGGGTTTAAGGGACTCGATGAATGACTTAAGGAGTTATAAGGCTTACGAAGATTTCTTGTTAGAAATCTTGTTAGGAGGTTAAGGTTTCGGTTGGTAGGGGGGAAATGGGCGAAATTTGGTGATGTCGGAATTGGTGAGGACGCGGCTTGAAGCGGTCTAATTGGAATTCCTGGAAATCCGTCAACATAATTTCAGACTAAACTTAAAATGTCGAAAAGGAAATGGATGAGATAATTTTTTTGCGCTTGGCAGAAAGAAAGACCCTTGTCAAGGGCCTATGTCTTGTATTTTATTAGGGTGGCCGTAGAAAGGTTGAACACATGGTGAAAGTGTCTTGGAGTGGGGTCGGAGATGACACCCTCGGATGAGGCTGGCGTCTGGACAGGTCCAGGGGCATATCTTGGCGGCTTGGGGGTGGAAGGTTGTAAACTGGGGAATAATGAAACATGCGTGGGGCCTCTGGCCGAGGGGTGAGCCCTTCCAAGGATAGAGATGGAGACCAACAGGGAAGAAGGAAGCGCATGACGTAAACATTTTTTCAAGTTGGCTTACACGACTGCAACTATATTTTATAGTTTATACAGGGCGTTAGGTGCGGGATTGGATACGCAGAGAGGGCGACAAAATTCGATAAATATTATTAAATAAATGATTATTCCGAAAGGGCAACGGGCTAGACGGGACTAGGACTAGACTGAAGAGATTATTTGGACTTTAGATAAATGAAAGTCTGAAGTCGGGCGTGAATATCATGAGGGGGGCCAGACAATGGTAACTGATGATTAGTGCCATTTGGGGTGAATAATTAGGAAGAATCAGGAGGTGAGGAACACAACGTGACACGTACTGCACGAGCTTAGGGTGCGTGAAGGTGGAAACGTTGGATGCAAATAGGCGCATTCAAACCTAACAAATACAAAACTTAAAATTCACCAACCCGTAGTCAGACCCTCTTGTCACCTCCCTCCACCGATGATTACCCGGCAACCGTCACCACTGCAAGGCATGTCTTCTCATCATTTTCTTCCCCCCCATCCCAAGCCCCAAATATCGAACTATCTCTTAGAAATGTTTATCATACTCTTTCTTAACAAAACATAAAACCAACCATTTCTGCAATCCTGAAATCCAGCCAAAAACTTGACACACCATGAATCACTCGCCCTAAAAAAATTATTAACCTCTAAAAATACTTATATACTTAAAAAGCAGATTTAGGGTCATCTTCGCCATGTCAGGAAAATAAGAATACATTTAGGAGGCAAGCCAACTAAACGATCTCTCGCTAACCATTGAAGGACTCATCTGCAAAACCCACCATCCTCTCACTAACTCCCCACTTCTATATGCTCCCAAAAATACTTAAGCCTATCAACCCCAGGAGCCCTATTGTTCCTGGTGTCAAATCACCTATCAAAAACATCTCCGCATTCATTGACCATTAACCTTCAGCCAATTTTACGTCCCTTCCCTCCTTTATTAAAGATTCCTTCCACTTTCTCAGCCTCATACTCTCCGTCTCAATGCCTAAAAACAAAAACTTCCTTATAGCCATCATCGATATCACTTCCCTCCACGAGGAAAGTCCCATCGATGTCACCACAGTATACCTCCATCCCCCACACGTATGGCTTTGAATCCCTCCGAGCTTAACTCGCTGGACGCCCCAAACCACACACATCCTCATCCGACTTTCTTATCCACCTGGCCGAATTGGTATTAACGAAAAACTACGTCACCTTCAAAGACAATGTTTCCCTTCCGGTAAAAAGGTATGTAGTAGACATGATCCCTTCCCATGTTAACCGTGTCATGGTCCACCTATAAAATACTTTCCTCCAAACACAAAACCCCAAACTTTCTTCTAGACCCACCACATTGACGACATCTTTCTTCTTTGGCTCCAAGGACACGAAAATCAGCTTATCTGAATTTGTCTTTCGCGGTACATTTAATATCTCCCATCTGTGACTCCTTAGCAGCGTTCTTAGATATTAAGGTCCTCCTTAAAAATAATTTACTTACCACTTCCGTTGACAAAAAATCAAGAAACCATGAAAAATACCTTAATTGTTACCCATTCGAAACTAAACGCTCCATATAATTTTCCCAATCCGTTCATGGCCGCCGCTATGTAATGACGTATTTTCCCAACAGAGGGCTCTCCACCACTCTCCCTTAGCAAACGCAGGAACCAAGACATATTAATCAACAGCAAAACCCAACCTCACACCGCCGGATACATTTTTCGGACCAAACGTACCGCTTTTTGGTCCGAGTGTCAACCTTTTCAGCACCTACTTCCCTACACAAAATCCGCTGGATTCTAATGAAACTTTACCCCATTATTAAAAATAATGATTATACATCCGTCTCCCCTCCGCAATGCCATTCGACCTGGAGCATCCCAAGAGAGAGCCCGCTATGCCTCGTGCAGTTAAGGCCGACTCAGCGCTCGCGTTGCCTCAGGAGAGGACGAAGGGGCATCGCCGTACAGCATCAACTGGCGACAGGACGTCGTCGTCTGGAATTGTGTCTCCTGAGGACCTTCGTCGTGTGTTCGGGAGAGGGGAGTCGGCGCCAGCGTCGGCTTCCCCGATCCCGTGGACGGCGAAACCAAAGGAGACCGCTGGCAACGTACCTGCCACAAAAACAGATCCAGCACCAACGGTGACACAGGATAGCTCCAGCGGCCCTTTTCAGGACCAAACTGGAGTTGACGACCAGCAAGGTCGCAAGACCGCCAAGAGGAAGAAGGAAGCGAGAAAAACGGTGCTGCCGGTTTCCTCGCAACCAACTTCGTCTTCGGCGCTCCCAGGTGATGAGGAGGGAGCTGCCCGAGCCCTGGACTCGGGCGACGAGTCGGGCGACGGTTTTACCGTCGTCGGCTCAAAGAAAAAGAAGAAGAAGACGTCAACCCCTACGGACGACGCCATCCCGAGGCCTGCTGCCACCGAAGGAGCACCAACGGTGACAAAAAGGAAGACGCCTCCCATTGTGCTGTATGGCGTCACGGACGTCCAGGGGCTCATCGAGCGACTGGAAAAGGAACTCGGGGACGAGTTTGGATTGGAGGTCAGGCGATCTTCCATCCGACTCGTCACCGAGACCATTGAGGGTCACCGAAAGGCGACTGCGGTACTGGATTCCTTGAGGATCCAATACCACACTCAGCCCATCGAGAGAATTCCCGGGGTGAAGCTTTTCATCAAGGGCGTATCTCGGTGGGTCAGCGATGACAAGGTGACTGCGGCCCTTCAGTCACTTGGCTACGTCGTCAGAAGCCTTCGTCGCCTGACGGTCATGGAGGCTGGGAAACCGGTCCCCATTGATCGCCTCGTGGCGAATGTCGTGAGGACGCCGAGAGCAGTGCAGCCAAGGGACATCCGAAAGCTGCACTACTGCTTCGTCACGGTGGAACAGTGCCGTGGGGGAGGTGGCCCGTTGCAGTGCAATAACTGCATGCGCTTCGGGCACATTTCCCTTGCATGTCGCTGCGCCACCAGGTGCCTTCGGTGTGCTGGAGCCCATCGAGTGGAGGAGTGCTCCAGGGGGAGGACTGACGCAGCCATCTGCGCAAACTGCGGAGGTGACCACGCTGCTGTTGCTCGACGCTGTCCTGTGGTGATGGAGGCCTTCCGCCGCCACAAGGAAAACGGCGACGCGAAAAGAAAGGTTGCTCCGGCTGCTGGGAAGCCGGCGAAGAAACCTGTGCCGGCAAGGGCTGCAGCGAAGAAAGTGGAGGGGGGAAAATCCTTCGCCATGATCTTAAAAGGCCCTTCTCAGGACCAAATGGAGATAGACACGGCGACAAACGCCCGGTACCAGATCTCTTCCACTCCCCCGAGCACAGAGAGGACCGAGGACTTGTCAACCTCGGCCCCGAAAGTCAAAGGGGAAGTCCTTCCGGGGACAATGGAGAAGGAGAGTACGGCAGAGGACCGGGGAACGTCGACGCCAGCAGGCGCCGCCAAGCCTGTGCCCTCTAAGTCTTCCAAAAAGAAGAAGAAGAACTCCCTTCTAGCTCCTGCGGAGAAGAAGGAGGAAGCTGCAGCGGAAAAGCCAGCCAAAACACCGCCGACCGACGCACCCCCGGACCAGGCAAGGACGGCCCTTGTCAGGACCAACGCTCCCCGTGACCCAGAGATTGCTTCCGCGGCTGTCGCTCCCGTCGCCTCCATTGCTCTGCAGGAGGACCAGGAGCTTTGGGTGACAGTTGCGACGATCTCCAAGACTCTGAGGCGGTACATCAGCAGCAAGCAAGGGCTCCTGCTCCTCTCACTCCTGGAGGAACTGGCGAGCGCAAGATCGGTTTCTTCACCCAGTCATGGGTAGAGACCCTCTAGTGCTCGTCCAGTGGAACGCCAACGGCATTCTTCGCCGTCGAGAAGAACTTCGGGCGTTCCTCCAGGACAAGAATGCTGCCGTTGCAGCCATCAATGAGACGCATCTCCGTCCGTCCGACGCATGGAGACTCCCCGGCTGGACCATCTTCAGGTCTGATCGGGAACTTCAGCGCCAGGGTGGTCGAACATCAGGAGGTGCGGCCATCCTCGTCCGGAATAACATTGAACACCGAGCGTGCCGAATGATCACTCATCGGAACGCGGAGGCTGTCTCGGTGGACGTCCGGACGCGGGGAGGATGGCTCCGGATATCTTCCCTATACTTCCCGCCAGGGAAGCCCTGGGACCCGGATCTCATCCTGGACCTACTAGGAAACGGCAGCCCGGCCATCATTCTGGGAGACCTCAACGCCAAGCACCCCACCTGGAATTCAAGGTCTCTCAACACGAGAGGACAAGCCCTCCGCGAGCTTGCAGACGACGAGGGACTAACGGTGATTGGCCCGGCGACGGCGACGCACCAGCTTGGAGACGTCCTTGGCATTGCAATCTCACGTGGTGTCCGGACGTCTCTCAGTATGCACTCGTGTGTTGAACTGTCGTCGGATCATAACCCGACCATCCTGCTGCTGGCGACCAGAGTTCCAGTGATTCCAGCCAGATCTCAACTTGACCTTCGTGCCGCGGACTGGAAGACCTTCCGAGGGCTCATCGCTGGTAAGCTGCCGAGGGAACTGACTCCACCAACATCGGAGGAGATGGCAGACCAAATGGTCGGTCATCTCACTGCTACCATCACCGCTGCCATTGAGGCTGCGATTCCTAGAAGGGAGAGGCGCTCGTACTACTTGCGTGTGCCGCTTCCTCCCCCGGTTCGCGGACTCATCACGCGCCGGAATAACATCCGCAGGCGCTGGCAGCGGTACAGGATCGACGACCTTCGGCAGCAGCTACATGCGCTTGACCGGGAAGTCCGCTGCGCCCTCCAGGAAGTCCGCTCGGACAACTGGGAGGCGCACCTACGGGAAGATCTCTTGCGGGAGGATGGCGCGGAGGACATGGAAGAGATCTGGAAGATCTGCAGGAAGCTGCGAGGAAGCCAGCGACTGGACCCCATCGTATTCTGCGGTGATGAGGTGGCGACATCTCCCGGGGCGAAGGCAGAAATGCTTGCGACCTATCTCGAGGGCACCTTCAGTCCTAACCCCGGGAACGCGGATTCGGCGGCCATCGAGGAGGAGATCGCGGTGTCGGAGGAAGCGGTGAATGCTGCCCCTGAAGATGCTAAGGCTGCTCCCCAGTTCCGGAAGGAGGACGTTCTGGGCACGATACGCTGCTTACGCAAGAGGAAAGCCCCGGGAAATGACGATATACCCAATATCGTCATCCGGGAACTTCCGAATGCAGCGGTGGCGTACCTGACCAGCATCTACAACGGCTGCGTCAGGATTTCCTATTTCCCGACCACTTGGAAGAGAGCGAGGATCATATGTCTCCCGAAGACGTCGAGGACGGAGGTGGGACCCGGAGACTTCCGGCCCATTTCTCTACTCGACGGATTCGGGAAGATGTACGAGAGACTTCTGCTGGAGCCGATAGTAGGTTTCGTCCGAGAGGCTGACATCCTCCCGGATGAGCAGTTCGGCTTCCGCGAGCGGCATTCCACGGTCCATCAGCTGGTGAGAACCACGGACTTCATCACGGACGCCTTCAACAGGAAGATGTCGGTGGCAGGCGCATTTTTCGACGTCAGCAAGGCGTTTGACCGCGTCTGGCACCAGGCACTGCTGTTGAAGATGCGGAGACTCCACTTCCCGACGTGGATCATCGAGGTGATCCGCTCCTACCTAAGAGACAGGACCTTCGTCGTTTCCTGGTCTGACTCGTTCTCTGGGGTGCACCGGATCTCCGCTGGTGTCCCCCAGGGTTCGGTTCTCGGGCCAGTATTATTCAACATCTTCTCCCATGACATTCCCAGGAGTCATGGGAGGCACGAGGTCCTGTCACTATACGCGGACGACGCGGCGCTCCTGTGCAGCTCCCGGCGAATATCTTTCGCCGTGGAGAGGCTGCAGATCGTCGTCGACGAGCTACTTTCGTGGTATCGTCGCTGGCGGTTTGCAGTCAATGCCGGGAAAACGAAGGCAATCGTCTTCCATACCGGCAGAGGAGCGCCGACAGAAGAGGAGCTGTCGGTGAATGGAGTCACCCTTCCGTGGGAATCCGAGGTTCTCTACCTCGGAGTGCTGATGGACCGGAAACTCCTTTGGAACGCCCAAGCGCGACGTGTCCGAGGGAAGGCCTTCGCGGCGCTTAACCGGCTTCGGCCGATTATTCGTCCGGGGGTCCTGAGCTCGGAAACGAAGCGTCGACTGTACCGAGCGTGCGTGTTGCCTGTCATCACGTACGCAGCGCCGGTATGGTCAGGAGTGCCGAAGTCTACCCTCGCTCTCATCCAAGTGGTGCAGAACTCTGCGCTACGGTGCATCTTGGGATGCGGGCGCTACGCCCGCGTGGAAGAGATGCACCAGGACGGGAACATGGAACCTCTGAACGTCCTTCTTCCGGAGCTGTCTCGAAGATTCTTCGAGAGGGCTGCGCATTCAGACGTCGCCACCATCCGACGCCTCGGAGAGATCCAGGTTTCAACGTGGGACCGCTATAAGCGCCCCATTGCGAGCATGGATCGCCAAGATGCCCTCCCAGCGAAGAAGAGGCCCAGGCTTCAGTAGCAGGGATCGCCAGAACGCCGTGACAACGCAGAAGACGACGCCCTGCCTTAGAAGCCTAGGCGGCTGGAAAGGCAACACAGTGGAGCCCCGACCGGAGTAACGGGGGTCCGTCCACGAGAATTAGCCATTCGACCTCTTTCAAACGTCAGCAAATTTAGACGACACACTAAAATCCAAAAGACCACCATTTGAACCCGCAATCCTCACCTTGCAACTGTTGTAAGATGTAATGCTGTCCTCTTTTCCGCTCCAGTTTCTTCTTCTAAACAAACCTTAATGGCCACTTGCGCTTCGAAAAAGGTCATTTACCAACTCTCCTGAAACTGCCTATCTTTTTATAGCACCTCCTCCATCCGTAATCAACAACCACCGATGATGCTACACAAAATCTCCTGCATTCCACAACATCGATCAATCATTCGACACTTGCTACACCGTCGCCGTAATAGAAGCCATCCGAGAATAAAAATATGCATGGGAGTGACCTTGGTAAATATACACATATGTATATACACACAAGCACATGTACGGGGTGGGGCAGAATGGACTCCCTAGTTTAAAAAAATCACTGAAGAGCGCGCAGGTATATTAGCGGAGTGGGAAGTAGAGGTGTTCGCTGGTGGAAACAACGCCATTTCCAGTAGTTGCCATGCAGTGGTCTGGTGAGTATCGTGGCTTTGTCGTAGAAACGTTCTATAAGAACAATAATAGTTTCGCGAACTTCACCCAAGACCTCTTAGTAGTCCCAAAGTGACAGTTTGGTGAGCTGCGTCCTCCATAGGCATTAATGGGCCTTACTTCTTTGAATAACGAGATTCAACTATAACTGTGAACTCTGTGCGCTATGTTGATATGCTAGAGCACCTTTTACACCCCAAAACGGAAGAATATGGGGATGAATATGACACAGAAGCCTTTTGGTTTCAACAGGATGGTGCCACGGCTCATACCGCCCGTCATTCACGCCAAATCCTGCAAGACCAATTTTCCGGCCGCTTAATCTCCTTACAAGGGGATGTTCCATGGCCCCCTCGCTCCCCGGATTTGAGACTGTTTTTTTCTTTAGGGATATCCTCAAAGCTGAGGTTTGCAAATTTTGACCAAGGGTTTGGAACCTTAAAGAAGGAAATTACAGATGTAATTGTAGGAATATTGCTAGATATGCTGGGTAGAGTTTTAGAAAACTTTTTTAAACGACTCCACATGTGCATCGCTCACCAAGGTGGTCACCCGGGTGAAATAATTTTCTAAAGTTAACGAAAAAAATGGCATTGGATGTAGTTTTCAGAAATTAAAATCTTTTTTTAATTTTTTTGGTTTATTTTTTTACAATTCACCCGTAGATCGGGGAGTACATTCTGTCCCACCCTGTGCATACATGTGTGCATATATACGAGGCATATTCATAAAATTAAGGGCCGTTTGCTTATATTTAAATATTGGCGCTTCAGAACACAGTTTTACTCATACAGCGCTATCTACTGATTCACTGAGAAGCTATAGCAGCATTTGTTTTGTTTCAGAAGTCGTTTGCTTGTCCGTGCATGCAAACAACAATGTCCGCGACAATCGTTCATTCCGCCAGCTGTGAAGTGCGTTCTGTGATACTCTTCTTGTATGCTAAAGGATTGTCGACGGCTGAAATTCATCGGAAGTTACGCCTAGTTTACGGACCTACAGTTATGAGTGAAGGAAAGGACACACGTGCCGTGATTTTAAAAATGGACGAACAAATATCCATGACGAAGAGCAAAGTGGCAGGCCCAGTATTCTGACCGATGAAATTGTTTCGCAAGTGGAACAAAAACTGCACTTAGATCGTCGATTGACGATTAATGGCCTGGCTGAACAATTTCCTCAACTTGAACGCACTGCTACCTACAATATTGTCACGGAAAACCTCGGATACCATAAATTGTGTGCAAGGTGGGTACCGAAAATACTCACCGACCACCAAACGAGGCTTTGATTGACGGCTACCGTTTCTTGGGGCATAAACGGTGTTCTGTCAGTGGGTTTTATGGAACGTGGGAAAACAATTACAGCTGATGTGTACTGCGAAACGCTCAACGAACTGAGTATTCAAAGTATACAATGTAGTATTTTGTAGTATACAAAAGTAAGCCTACCTCTTTCCTAGGGAGAAATTTCGAATAGCTTTTTACATTACGAATAACTTAAAATCATTCTTGAATACTACAAAAGACAAAATAGACACACAAAATAAAAGTGGCATTTATAAGTTAACTTGTTAGGACACTAGTGCTATATATATATGTGTGTGTGTGTGTATATATATATATATATATATATATATATATATACACACACACACACACACACACACACACACACACACACACACACACACACACACACACGAGGGTCATCCGGAAAGTAGTACCCGTTCGTGCCCCATGAAGTGCTGACGACGCGAGTAGCCGCTGGACGAGGTCAGATAGCTTCAGTGGCTTGTCTGCCTTCTCTGAGCCAAGTTGCGTGACGCTAGCATTGCCTGTGTTGTTTCTGTGATTGTTTACAATGTTTAAAAAAAATTGAGAACGCCGCCAGTTGTGAAGTGAGGGCATTGATTAAATTCCTCAATGCAAGAAACGTTCGCCCATGTGATATTCATCGCCAATTAAAGGAGGTGTATGGAGACAATGTAATGGACGAGTCGTCTGTTCGGCGGTGGTGTCGCAACTTCAACATGGGGAGGGGGAACACACACCACGATGAGCGTTCGGGGAGACCGTCTGTCATTACAGACCAACTGGTGAGCTCAGTTGACGAATTCGTGAGGAACGATGGGCGCGTCACAATTGATGACATCTGTGAGCATTTTCCCAATGTTTCTCGAACAATTGTTCATGAAATTGTTAAACACCATCTGCATTATGCAAAAATTTGTGCAAGATGGGTCCCTCGCGTATCTCAATGAGCTGGCGGCGAAGGACTATGCAGCAGGAATACAGAAACTTGTCACACGTTATGACAAATGCCTTAATTTGCTTGGAGATTATGTTGAGAAGTAGTTTAAAGTATCCTCTTTCAAATAAAATTTTTTATGTTTGTTAATATTTACTTTTGTGTCTTTATTTCACGAACGGGTACTACTTTCCGGATGACCCTCGTGTGTGTGTGTGTGTGTGTGTGTGTGTGTGTGTGTGTGTGTGTGTGTGTGTGTGTGTGTGTGTGTGTGTGTGTGTGTGTATATATATATATACACACATATATGTCAAACGGGGAGATCATTAAAAACACGGGTGGAGGAACACAAACTTTGTTTTAGAAACTGTGACCTCAGGCAATCACACTTCGCCAAGCATCTATGGGAAGAAAATCATGGGGGTGATTTCAACCCGGAACTCTTACACCAGATGGAAAAAGGAATGAGGATGGAAAGTGGGAAGAGCCGGAAATCAGGGAGAATTTTAAAACGGGTCATTTGGTTAACGATTTATTGTTTGAATACCTCTCCTCAATCCTGGAAGTACCCCTTTCCTTCACAGAAAGACCCAACAAACCCCCCACCACACTGTGAACCCACGAATCAACTTTCCTGACGCTTAAAACCCCTCTCCCCCCTTCCCATCAAAACCGATAAGGAAGACCCAGAAACTGGAAAACGGAACGGACATATCCCGGAAATCGCTGATCTCATTAAAACCATGTCTGAGTTCGGCAAAATGATGCAGCTGCAAATGCAAATGTTGCAAGATATGATGGCAAAAATAACTGGCATTATTTTAACAAGCACGAACAATCATGGGAAATAAACATAGAGCTCATTTCTCATTGGTCATTTGCCTGTGGAACGCAAACGGAGGGCTGGAACATAAAACTGCCGAGCTCTTGCATTTCCTCAGGCGGAATAAAATTGACATGTGTCTTCTATCAGAGACACACTTAAAATCTGACGACAAATGGGAACTCCCAGGGCATAAAATAAGAAGGAACGACAGAGCTCTTTTAAAAGGACAACAAGCTGCAGGAGGTGTGGCAATTATAGTAAGACACGGGCTAACAACTTTCGAACTGCCAATTTTAAACTCTGACAACCTAGAGAGCATAGGGCTAGAAATTTTAACGGACAAAGGAAAGATTAAAGTATACTCCTGCTACCTACCACCAAACAAAAAAATGCTTAAAACAGAATTTGATGCCCTCATGAACCCTGACGAACCAACCATTATTGGCGGCGATTATAATGCTAAGCATTACGACTGGGACTGTCTCACTAAGAATGAAAGCGGGAAACAAATCAGGGAATGGGCAAACAATCATAGAGCAAAAATAGTAGCCCCCAATGAACCAACGAGGGTATATGGCAGAAATATTATTGACTTTGCAATACTTAAAAACATAAAGAGACCAGCGAAAGCCATTACTCATAATAGTTTAACTAGCGACCACTACCCTGTGATACTAAGCATTGGGGTAAAACCTAAAATAAATCCGGAGAGACCTAAGCGACCTTCCTATGGACTAGCAAACTGGCAGCTCTTCCGGGAAGTCATCGTGGACAGTTTAAAAAAAAAGAACATAAACCCAGAAACAACTGAGCTGGTAGATGAAATGGTCGAAGATTTAACAAATGCGATATCGGAAGCCATAGAAAAAGCAATTCCGGTAGCTAAGAGGCGGCTGGACGATTATCTTAAGCTGAGCGATAAGGTAAAAACCCTTATCAAAGAAATAAATACGCTCAGACGATTATATTACCGCCATGGCACTCGTGCCCTAAAAATCAGGGTTAAAGACTATAACTACGAAATCAAAAAGCAAATAGAGGAATTAAGAACCAAAAAATTTAATCAGAAACTTAGCGACCTTAATAAAAGCAACAACTCTGTGTGGAGGCTGGCCAAGAAACTGCGGAAAACCCCACCAAGTGACCCGAATATAAAGGCAAAAACGAAGACACTCACGACGTCCGTGGAAAAAGCCAAACATATAGCTAGCTTCTACGAAAAGGTTTTTACGATAAATGACTCAGGAACTGAAACCGGAGAAATAAAACAACAACACGGAAGCTACATAGAGGCAAAGGAAAAACCACCGGAAATTACAGTAATACATGTTACCGAAGAAATATCGAAACTTCCAAACAAGAAATCTCCTGGGGAGGACAACATCCCAAATGAACTATTAAAAAGGCTCCCGGAAGCGGCAGGAGAGCATCTAGTTAAAATTTTCAACGCCTCAATCTGCTTGGGATACTACCCAAAAAAATGGAAGGAGGCACTAATCAGATGCATCCCTAAAAAGGGGGGAAAAACCATAATAGAAGAACACCTAAGACCCATATCCCTCCTCTCCAACCTCGGTAAGCTATTAGAAAGGGTAGTTGCACCACATATTAGGAGACATGCGGAAATAAACGAAGTAATTCCGAAAGAGCAGTTTGGTTTCCGCCAGGGCTACTCCACCGACCAGCAAATTCACAGAGTGACAGATTTCATCAGCGACGCTTTTAACAAAAAGGAACGAACCATTGGTATCTTCCTAGACCTATCAAAGGCTTTTGATAAGGTATGGCATGGGGGACTTATACACAAAATGGAAAAATGGAAATTCCCGAAATGGACAGTAAAGTGGACGACTTCCTACTTAAACGGAAGAACCTTTAAAGTAAAATGGGGGGATGAAACAAGTACTAGCACAAGTGCCAAAGCCGGCGTTCCACAAGGCTCCATACTAGGCCCCCTCCTCTTTAATATATATACAGCCGACTTCCCAAGAAATAGCAATGACTGGCGTAGCATAATTGCCCTAAACGCGGACGACGCTGCAATCCTTGTTAAAGGAAAACATATTAACTCGATGCAAGAAAGAGCGCAAGATGCACTGTATGAAATAGTGAAATGGTATAAAAAATGGAAACTGCATGTAAATACAAACAAGACAAAAGCCATACTATTCACGCCCCCTAGAACTACAAAAATTCCTTGCGAATGCATCAGGATTAGACAGCAGCCGATTGAATGGAGTAACACCATAAAATACCTCGGAGTTGTCATTGACGATAAATTAAACTTCAACAGCCATATTAAAGAAATAAGACAAAAAGCGGCCATACAAACATCACAACTGGCAAAAATTCTAAGAAATAACGCTACCCCTCAGGAAATAAAAATACTAATCTACCAAACCACTATAAGACCAATCTTAACCTACGCGTCACCTGCATGGACGGAGCTAGTGAGTAGATCCCAAATGGAAAAATTAAAAACCACTGAAAGGAAAATACTAAGACTGGCCCTTGGACTCCCTCCGTGGGAGAAAAACGAAAATATATACAAAAGAATAGACATAGAGACACTACAAAACTTTTTACTGAGGCAAACTAAAAATTACTTCGAAAAACTGACAGGAAATTCTAACGAAGCTATGAAATACACTAAAATCAACAAAATTGGTCCATACGATAAGTACAAAAGACCAAACATGGTGTTAAACCCCTAAAACATAGGAAAAAAATAATAAACAATATATAAATAATGATAATAATGACAAATAAATAAGGAAAAGGGAAATAAAAACGACGCTGGATTGGTAGTCCAGGAAAAGACGGAAAAAATACACAAGACACAGCAAAAGCCCAAATAAGGCGATCTCTGAAATAAAAAGCCGCCTTAAAAACGGCAAGGCATTTTCGACGATTCGACAAATATAAGAGACCAAATAATGTTACACTCCTAAACAATGCGAAAAAATAATTAAATAAAAAGAGGGCAATACAACGACGCTGGTAGTGCTCCAGGAAGATATAGGAACTAAATATTGTGACACAGAGCATAAGCCCAACTAGGCGACCTCTGAAAAATAAAGCCGCTTGAAAAAACGGCAAGGCATGTCATCGTTGTAATTTGTACCTGATGATGACGCTTGAGCGTTGAAACTAGTTGTACGCGAATGAAAGGACAGAGGAAAGATACACTGTATTCTTCAAAGATGTGTACTGCGATGTAACATTTCGAAACAGTCCACAATGGTCAAAAGTTTAGTAGCATCTAAAATTATATGGGATGAATGCACGACGGCACACAGTAGCACTTGACCGGACTAAGGGAGATTTGCGGCATGAGTCGAGCTGCTTTGCGGACGCAATGATTTTACTGTATGGCGAATTCCCCCAAACACTGCTAGTCATTTCAAGATAGGCTGCTGACGATGAAACAAGCGCTTGCCTCAAATCATCAAATCTGTGGCGCTATGTGAAGAAACTTCACTGACAACAAACATGAGATTAGCATTGCTGAATGATTCATCTGCTGAATATTTCTCCGGGCAATTGTTGACAGTCCGTAATGGCTGTGTTCCTGTCTACGAATTGAGCGGATTGATTTCATTTCCTCGGAATTTTTGCAATTTCGTTCCATCGAAAGATGAGCTCCTCGACAGTGTTCCCGAGCATCATTGATAACCACAAAAATCGCAAATGGTTGAGGGAGCGAGCAATTTTAGCGGCTAAGAACAAAGATGTGGATGGCTTAAACTTCGTAATTCAGAATCAAATCGTTGGTACTCTGCTTTCATTCAAATGTATTGACTTTGTAACATACGAAGACGAAGTCACCAACTATCCATCTGAATTTTTTAACTCCTTGCATGTGCCTGGCTTACCACCGCACAATTTACAACTAGAGGTTGGCTCGGTGGTCATGATGCTTCGAAACCTAAACCAACCAAAACTATGCTATGGAACGCGTTTGATGATAAAAAAACTGATGATCATTGTGATTCACGCGACTATACTCAAAGGAAAATTCAAAGATGAGGAAGTTCTCACTACGAGAATTCCTATGATCCAAACCGATATGCCCTTAGAGTTTAAACGAATTCAATTTTCAATTCGCGTTGCATTCGCGACGACGATTACAAATCACAAGGCCAATCGTTGAGTGTTTGTGGTCTGAATCTAGAAAACCCATACTTTCTCATGGTCAACTATATGTGGCATGTTCACGTGTTGGTAAACCATCCGCTTTATTTGTTCTTGCGCCTGATAACAAAACAAAAAATGTTGTATATCAGACAGTGCCTGACTAAAGAGAATAAACCCGATTGTGTATATGCTTAGATTCCTCAATCGGAGCGGAAAAAGTGTTACGAAAATTGATTTGAGCGCATGCTAAAGTGTATTGATTATCAAGGAGAATACTTCGAGAAACAATGAAGCCATTTTCAAAAACAACTGTCTTTTTATTATTAGGCTGAAAATATAAATGGCAACCCTCGCATTAAGTCGACAATGAGGAAGAAGGGAGCCAACTTTCCCATGGGCCAAGTTCAAGGGTAGGTCAATTAGTGGGTCTCTGAAGTCTTCTTTGCCAAATTATTTAGCTGTAAATAAAGTGAGGGTCAGTGCTGGCTCATTGTTAATTTAACACGAATCAGATAGCATCAGACGAAAAATTTTATAAGGGATTTAATATTAATGAGAAGACGATCCTCGTTAAAAAATCAGAAAATTGCAATGGCAAGGAATTTAATTATACAAATATATATTATACAAATAATTATAATACATAATACAACGAAATTTCACACGAATAATGGAAACATTACCTTCATTGGTAGTTAATTGCCGAGGTTTAAAAATTAATATTGGAAAATATCATCACCGTATTCAATGCACAGGCGGGACAAAAAGCTGATAATCCACCGATATTGCTGACGGTGAAATTTTCTCAAAATCCTTTCCATTTACAGCGATGACTGAACAAATAAAATCGGCGTCTATATTGCTGCAAAAATTCTTGCGTCAGCAGGGCTGAGGTAATTCCAGGCAATGGTTTGGAAAGCGTTTGGTGCTCAATTGAGTCCTCAATGCAAAAGAATTTATGTATACGCATTTTAAAGACCGCCGGACGACAGAGATAACTAAATACTAGAATTAGATTAGCAAATTAACGGTTTCTTATCGAAACAAAATGATCGGGACGTTATCACCAGATGAGATTCAATGTTTCACTGGACGCGATTTTTATAGATTTAAAGAAAGCCTTCCACAAAAGTAACACATAGTAAAACAACTTACAAGGCTAGAAGAATAAGGCATAGATAAAGATATTCAGGCTTGTATTAAAGACTTTTTGAATGGTCGGGTACAATGAGTAGTCATAGATGCAGTTAGCTCAAAACACAGTAGAATTTACTTCAGGTATTCCGCAGGGAAGTGTTATAGGGCCTCTTTTATTCCTACGTTAACGACGTTGGCTCTGTAGTCACTAGCAAGAAACGTTTATTTGCCGATGATGCAGTGTATTACCGTGACAACCGTGATCCTGAGTACGCAGCATCTTTATCAGATGACCTTAATGCTATCCCACGCTGGTGCAACACTAGGCAATTAGAATTGAACTTAAAAAAGTGCGCAGTCATAAATTTTTGGAAAAGGAGCAATTTCCTTCCGAGTGCCTAATGCATCGGGAACACCGAAATGGAATGTTTAGAATCGATTAAATACTTATACGTTATCCTCACTCATGACCTCTCCTGGGTGAAACACACATGGGGAATATGTGGATAAGCTAAAAATATATTAGGATTTATTAAAAGAGTACTTGGCTAATGTGATGAAAAGGTCAAAGATAAATGTGATATTTCGCTGATTAGGCCTCACTTAGAATATGCTGCAAGTAAATGGGATCCTCATGAATTTGGATTGATTGCCGAATTGGATCGCATGCAGCATAAAAAATCTACGATAGATTTGTTTAACGATGTTATGATAATCTTAGTAGTATATCCAAAATATTAGAGCAGCTAGGCTGAGAATCACTCAAGGAGCGAAGGTTGAATTACAAGTTGAAGCTCTGGAATAAATTTGAAAGGCATCTCTTTAGCAGTGGTGTTGAAAATGTATAAGCACCCCCTTTGTACTACGGTACGAGGGATCATGTCCGTAATATTAGAGATATTCAGAGTAGAACAGAAAGATTTAAGATGCCATATTTTCCACAAACAATAAGGGATCAGAATAACTTTGTCTGAGCGCGGTAGGGTCATATTCGGGTTAAAATGTCTGGTGTGTATTAACCCTTTGCCACACCCTAGCGGTGGCTGAGAGGGCACTTAAATAAATTACATTTAAAATTAATTGAATTCAGTGAGATGGAGTGAAAGACGTAAGTCAATCCCTCAGTGCCTTCCCCCTAACACATGGCCCTCTTGCTTTCCCTCCTGGTCTAAGGAGGGGACCCGACCGCCTGGAGACCTTGACCGAAGGAAGAGTCCAATATCTGGGTTCCAAGCAACGTTCTTGAAACTCCAGGCTCCCCAGCCTATGAACATCATTCGTCCCCTCATTTTTTTAAGGGACGCAAGTTCACTCTCTCACATGCACCCTTCCAATGGTCGTCCTCTTCTGGGACAATGCTCACCCTTCTTCCGTTAGCACTTACTCAACTCACGGCCTTCCCTTGGTCTAGCAGTTTGCCTTCGTCCGTGTTTTAACTTTAAACAAGGTGAAGGGTGCACTGATGATTTATCGACATTTACTGAATTTTTACGGTAATTTCTAAAACGAACGAAACACACAACGCGATGTTGGGAATACCCAAACGGGAGAAGCCGTGGATAAGAAGGTATAAAATATACTGTGAACTACGTTAGGTACTATTTTTACATTAGGACACAGGGAAGTAATTCGTCACAGGTTAGTATCAACAAAACGCTACCAAAAACGGACACAATCTTAAAAGTACACAAATTATCATAACCGGCCGATATTGAGTTTAAAAAAAACAGGTAAAGTAATGGGTGCTGTAATTGAGCTGAAACGATTTTGAAATTAGGCTGGAACATTAAATCTGTGGTGTAACTAAGCTGTAACTCGGAACTCGACTTTTACGTTTTGGAACTTGCAAGCTCTACATTTAATTTGTAGTATTTAATAGGTTTTCTATTATTAATTGAAGTTTTAGTTTGGTTATACTTAAGCTATTAAAAGCACGTATCTACAACTTACCTTGAAAGCTGGAAAGAGGGTTTGTAGCATGGGATGTTAGGTCATCAAACATTCTAATGATTTGTGATTAATAATATTCGAGAAGTAAAATTCTCGCACTTAAAGACTGTCTAGTCTCGAATAAAAAAAATAATACGGCGGGAAAAATCGTTTTCTGCATCAATCGGTTCTGTAGTCAATTTTCCTTAACTTTCACTGTGGTCTCGCTCATGAATGATATGTGGTCCTAAAGTTATTCCTTAGGTCATTGTGAACTCCAATCCCTCGAAGTTATATTCATAATATTCTAACATTTTCATTTAGTCATCATTGGGTTTTCCCTGTTATTAATAACATTAAAGCAAAAAATACCGTAAATCCTTAAAAGAGGCGTACCAAGTCTTTGATGTTGATAAGAGAACGGTCTTGAACATGCGCGTATGATACAGTTTTTGTTGAGATGGACCATTACCTCCGGGAGTACGGCCATCGAAAGGTTCTCCATGAAAGTAATGACGTCGGGCGAAATGGGGTTCAAAACCTGTTTCAACCAGCTCGTGCCAATGGTCCTGGAGGGGAAAGGCAGTATTGCTACAACCCCATACAGACTTCTTGCGAAGTTTATTCTGTGTCATCTTACCACAAGTGCCAAAAATGTAATTTCCGATCTCCATGGCTGTCTGCGGAGTGTTAACAATAACATTTATAATACTTACTACTTAGGGACCACAGCTCATAGAACTAAGTTTTAGGTTTTCAACTTCTCGGAGGACGAGGAGAGCATTGCTCTAAATGGATAGATACATGATTTACGGCGAGTTGACTTGCTCATCCAAGAATAAAAAGGTCAGCGAATAAAATAATCACATATTATAACAATAATATTATTTTTGTATAATTATCCATTTAAACATTCGATTCTATTAAATTGTCTTAACGAGGAAATACGAGGGATGCAAACAATAAACGACCGTCATTTTGCCTAATTTTGCGTGCCGCGAGTCACAATTAACTACTCACTCAGTTTATTAGGCCAGAATTTTCATTACTTACACAACTTTCCGTCGAATATTTACGTTTCTGCCGTAGTTCTGAAACATGATTCTTTGAAATGGAAAATACAAATCTCCGAGTGATTATAGGCCGATAATTTTGAATCAATGCCGTTTCATCTTCCTTTGTCCATAACATTCTATTCTTCTTATAATAAAAAAGGAACTGACGTGGTAATTTTCCAAAATATTTATTTGAATAACTGCGACCGGTTTCACCTTCATTGGCGGGGAGGGGGACCGATGACCATGGAGATGCAGGGAGGGTTGCCGAGGGAGTGAATTATTTCGGGTAAAGGATTTGGTGGAAAGTCAATGTGAGGAATTCGAGAACAATTGTTCATTAACAAAGAAATATTAAGCACTTCAGAAACATGGAAAATTTCAATCTGCTCCATTGTGCCTATTTTAAAAATTGTTTTAAACAACGGTATATATTTCCCAAATGCCTTCAACTTGTTTTCCCAGAAATAATTCACTACCTCGACAACCATGCCCATTCTCATGCCTACCCCCCTCCCCCATTCTCAAGCCTCAACTGTTGGGGGTCCTTGACCAAGCAGGGCTCAAGTATCTGGGTCCCAAACACCCTCCTAAGATCTACTGGTTCCTAAGCCTTCGCTCGCTCCCTCAATTTTTGAAGGGTCGTAAAGCTGACACTCACACATGCACCCTTCCAACGGTTGTCCTTTATCTGGGGGGAAGCACATCCTTCGTCCGGGATCACTCTGCTCAGTGAGTTTTGCTCTCCTACCTCCATTTCTCAGTTCATTCAAATGTCTCCTCCTTACATCTAGCAGCATAATTTCCGTACATTAGAATGATGGGAAAAAATACTGAACTCAGTAAACATGAATACTCATTTTAAGTTTGATTTGGGATTTTTGAGATTCTGAGCAATAAATAATTTTAAAAATAACGCTTAGGCGGTAGCAACATCAGCTATATTTGGGGTTGGATGAAAAGTGACCACAACTTTGCAATTTGTAAATTTGAAATATTTTCTTATGATTTATTTCTGTATTTTCTCAGGTATTTTTGTCTAAAACAAATATTATACCCTGGTGAAAATAAACCGTGTTGGACAGTGTGATGAAAATCTCCCAAAAACGTGGGCACCATAGCCTTGTCATTGGCCGCCCCATAGAACCGACTCTCCGTGTTAAAAAATTGAACCGCCTCGCCAAACCAACAGCGCCAGGAGTGTATACATTTACTTTATCAATACATTTAACCTCTGAACCCAGATTTTTATCAGTTGAGATTGATGTTGAAGTCTCAAACCTTTACCTCCTCCAATGGCAGAATGCGAAAATGGAGTCCCATATCCAAACCTAGTTTCAAGCATGACTCTCAAACATATTTTCGAATTATTTTTATCAAAAACTATTCTTGGGAGGAAGAGGGTAATTCTACATTTCTAAACAATGATGCAACCGTTGGAATAACCAAATAAATATACGTAAGCCTGTTCTAAACGTTGTCTACTCCTTTTATACCATGCCTGTAACTGATGCATCCAACTTCATCTTTAAGAACTTGAGTTGGAGTCCTATACCAGAGACGGTAAACTGATGGGATAGATAATTCCTACAGTATGTAATCTTTTAATATAACAAAAAAGAAGGTTTCAAAAAGATAGTTCATTAAACGAAATTTTTCCAAAATAATACCAATACCTGCGAGTAGATAAAAAACTCTCAGGTTATGATGGCCACGGGGTAAAATGAAATGGGGAATGATCCGAGATACTTCATTACGATTTCATGAGAAATTCTTTAGTATGACGGTGTGCATATAAATTACTGGCATTGAACCGAAATAGCAATATCAAATGGGTGTTTTTATTCCATTTAAGTCTAAGAGATCATACTTATATTTCCACAAGGGAAAATAATCCTTCGGTTAATGTTAAAAATATATATTATAATAACCAGAATGGAGCCAACGACACACTATATCAAAGGAAACATACCATGGATGCTATACACGAGACCAGTCATTCTTTCTCAGCGCTCACTCGATAATTAGAGTGCCATACATCGATTTTATGTATCGATTTCCCTTGGCGTTTATGGAAAATCGAATGGGTTACAAAGTCACTCTTTACAAATGGAATGAGAATATTAGGAATATAAATACTGGAATCGCGTCATAATATTTTTCATATCTTTATTACCACATACTTAAATCATTTATTTCAAGAGTATGTTACGTTCAAATCTCAGATTTGGGTTAAATGGAAGAAGTATTTTCTTTAACTCGCCCCAAAGACTACAACCTTGACGTGGTGGAAGGACTCAAGGTCCTGATGATCCCTATAGCTCTTTGAGGAAGCAAGTCTAATTGCTCCAAGTAGGATCACGCCAGATAGGTCAAAGGGAAGGGGCCGGAGTTAATGCAGTCCGCACCGAGTCCTCAGGGACGTGGCTGCAAATGCGCCACGTGGGGTGGGGTGGCCATTTTTGAGGTAATTGCGTCACGTTAAAAATACTGAGAGGAAGGCGACTGGAAACCACTCACTTAATTATCCCAAGCAAAAATCATGGATTTAAAAATGAAGCTACGCGTTGTATTCTCTGCACGAGACCGTCAAATGAATGTCCTGACCATTGAATGAAACAAAATTACAAATTTTTATGTTTTCAGAATTTCATGGGCGAAAAGTTCACACGAATAACTATTTCATGAAAGCGAGCTACAGTAGATGCATTTAAATTACACGTTGAATCCATATTACTTGAAGAAACTAAGTCAGCTGGTGTCGCCAGAGTAATTTGAAGGCTGCAGTCTGGAACACAAAACCACCGAGTACAAACTTTCATATCCCGCACTTTTACCAAACCATTACGATGAACGAAGTAACTATCTATGCTATACATAGTAACTTTACGATCGTTGATTGAATGAATGAACACTCTTTCGAAGTAACTAGTACAGATCAGTTATTACTTTTTTTCAACATTTCGAATAAGCACATGAAACGACCAAACAGTCGTAACAAAGAAATGCTTTCATTAACGTCTCTGCAAACTGTGAAGTTATCAAATTCTCTCTTCGTGAAAAAACTCCATTTTAAGTTTTTCGAACGAGAGCTTGTTGAACCCATCGCTATGTCAGCCACTTGCTTCCCATGCAAGGTAATGGAGGGGAGATAAAAAACCGAGAGGTCTAGAAAAGCTGGCAACTAAGAGAGATGATCTGGTATGACGTCACTCTCAACTTTAAAAAATCAAGGATTTAGAAAAAAAATGGGGAGTATAGGTGATACGTGAGGGTGACCCAAGTGGTCGCCGCGCTTGCGACATTAGCGGATGTTAACTATACCCTTTTTCTCAACTTATGGCGGCTGGCCTTGAATGCGCCGGTGTAGCTTCCAATTTTCCAGCCAATCATAAAAGAGAACCATGGAATGCATTTGAGGGGGAACTCGGGTCTCTCTCCAACTACTTTAAGTTCACCGCAGTCCCTTGTTGCCTGCGTTGTCAAATTTACAACTTTTGTCATATCTTCCCGACGACCAACGTTAATGCATTTGTTCACAAAATCTGACAACGCTGTTCGGTTCCTAGGAATTTTGTCGGAGCGTGTGAGGTGGAAAGGGAACCGCCTCTCATTGGATAGTCGCTCTGTGACGTCCACCAGCCATGAGTTGCGAAAAAGGAGTTCTACCTTCTTCCCCACTCCCTGCAAACCTCATGCTGCAATTCATACAGCAGAGTTAAAAGGATATGGGGATTTTTGAATAGAAATACATAAATATGAATAATATTTTCATTTATTTCAACTTCCATATACCATAGAGGAGCAACAGCTATTAAACAACTGAAGTTTAAAAACAATATGTTTAACACATGTGAACACAACTGATATTGAAACTAAGACACCTGGAAGATTTCAATAACACCATAATATCATAGCTAAAGACAGAAACAACCGTTTGACATTGATTGTGTACAAATGAAACAAACTGCTTAAACAGTTAGTGGTCATAAATGATAAATAAACTATAAAAGCTGTATCTCATTCCAAATCACAAGATAAATTTAAAAATTCAAAAAGGCTCCTTAAAATAGTGATCTTAAACAAATAATAATTGCAATAGGTAACCAGGAAATAAATTGCAATAAGCACCAGAGAAATCATTATGAAGAGCAGACAGGATTTCCATGAAAAATATTCCCAGGCCACTAGATGTTGTCTATCTATGCTAAATGTTTAATAAGTTTGTCATTCAGATATGAATCAATAATTTGGTATCATATGTTAACATTATGTACCGTAACAGTACAAATATAGAACCAAATATGGAAAGGTGATAATCATTCGTGATTCATGATATCATGACAATTCTTTGGCAAAATATGCTCCTGAGGTGTGCCTGTTTAACTGATTTGAAGGATAAAGAGAAATATTAATGAATCTGATTCATGGAAGTGTTGATACTTTCTGTGTATTTCATGACTGTGCACTTTTTTAAGTTCAATTCTAATGCTACGTGTCACACCAGCAACACCAGCATGGAATAGCATTTAGGTCATCTGATAAAGCTGCGTGTCCTCAGGATCATGATTATCAGAGTAAATAACTGAATCGTCGGCAAATTAACATCTTAATAGTGACTACGGAGTCAAGTAAAACAAGGAACAAAAGACGTCCAGTAACACTTCACTGGGGAACACCTGAAGTGACTTCTACTGCATTTGCACAAATCCCATCTATAATTACCCTTTGTACCTGACCATTCAAAGAGTCTTTAATCTAACACAGGATATTTTTATCTATGCTATATGCTTCTAGTTTTGTGGGTAGTTTAACATGAGGTACATTGTTGAACGCTTTCTTAAATCTAGAAAAACTGCATCCACTGGAACATTGCCCTCTCCTGAAATAAGGATATTATGAACAAAAAGTGCAAGTTGTGTCTTGCAGGATCTACCCTTTTGGAAACTGGGTTGATTTTTTATCAATAACTTCTAACTATCGATCACGAGATGCCTTGTGATTAAACTAGCAACTGTACACTGTATTCCATGACCTTGCACTAAACATATAGGAGGGAAATAGGTCAGTAAATGCACGGTTCCTCCTTGACTCCATTTTTAAATATTGTTGCTATGCTAGCTGTTTTCCAATTTCTGGGAACCTTGTACTCTACTACCAACTTCTAAAATATGATTTCTAGATATGGTGCCATATCCGACACTAGTTTCTCAAATACATGAGTGGGTATTTGATTTGGCCCGGAGGATTTATTAGCTTTAATATTATTCAACAAACATTTTATTTCATCATATGTGATTTCAATTTTGGGCATTGGTTGGCAGGAAAGATTTGTTTAGCCATTGGAGACATTCAGTAAGACATTGGTGAAGACACTGAAAGAAGTAATTTAATAAGTTAGCCTTTTCCAAACTGCTGATTACTATTCCGCCTTTATCATTTTTGAGTGTATTAACTGTTGACTTATTTCCCTGAATCTCTTTGACATATGACTAAAATGCTTTCAGATTCACTTTTAAATTTTCCACCAATCTTTTCCTTTTGAATTTGCTAAATGCTTCACAAAATCCCTTCTTGGCACATGCCCAAGATATCTTGTAATCATAAGTGATATCATTCCTTTGTTGCTAGAGATAACATTCTCAAAGTTTTCATCTTGGTGTGGCATAGCTTTTGATGTCACAATGCTTTTTTAACATCCTCTTTGCACTATTGAGGTTTCATATTATCTTTTATAAATTTAATGGGAATGAACTTTTAATGCTCACCGTGTAATAACAAGGAATTCAGTTCACGTGCCCTCAGTATTTCAGTGATTACTATCTTCCTTAAAATTTGCACATTGACTGTAGCATGCATTTTAGGCCAATATAATCACCTTCTTAACACAAGTGAATTTTTCTTTTAGGCTTCTTATTTCTTATCCATTATATTGAAAACAGCATTTACCGCCCAGTGGTCACTAACCCCTTTTATAGTTTCTATAGTTAAAGACTTTTTGGGTATATTCTTGGCTAAAAAATCAAGAATATTATTACCCCTAGTTGATGAAGTGACAGGTGGATACAAGGAATTCAACATTAAAAAAATCAGTAGCAATTCCCAGGTATTTTTGTCATTACCCCCTTTCTTAAAACTAAATGTGCTCCAATCATTAGATAGGACATTAAAATTACCATCAATTATTATATCGCGATCATTGTATTGGGATAATAAACCTTTGATTTTCTGTCCTAATTCTAGTATTGAATTATATTTGCCGTCCGGCGGTCTGCAAAATGCACATACATAAATTGTTTTGGATTAAGGACTTTTGATTGGGCACCAAATGCTTTTGAAACCATTAGCCGGAATTATCTAAGCCCTGCTGATGTAAGAATTATTAACTGCGTTTCGCCTCTATTTGCTCTGCCATTTCTGTAAACGAAAAGGATTTTGGGAAAATTTCACTGCTGGTAATATACGTTGATAACGAGCTTTCCTTCCCAATAATTATACGGGCCTGTTAAAAAATATCGCGAATTTTGAATTTTCTGGGGTTACGCACATTTGATTTTCGATTTGTTTTGTGGCGTTATGCTGGTACTTCTGTCTCTCACTTATGCCGAAAAGTTCGGCCATTTTAAATGGTCATTTAATTGTTGACAGCTGTTTTGCTTGGACGTGTTTTGGCTTGTCTTCGATTTTTGCCTGTTCTAAACAATGGATCAAAGAACCTGTATCAAATACTGTGTCAAAAACGAAAATAAGGGCGCGGACGCATTCCGAATTTTGCCTGGGGCATATGGAGAAGCTACCTTGGACCGAAGCCACGTTTTTCGGTGGTACAAAATGTTATCAGAGGGCCGAGAAGATGCGAACGAAGAATACCGTGCCGGACGCCCGAGCACATCAACAACAGACGAAAACATTGATAAAGTGAAGAAAATAGTATTGACCAATCGTCGAATCACCGTTAGAGATGTTGCTGAGGACCTTAATATATCGATTGGCTCGTGCCATTCGATTTTTACCAATGATTTGGGTATGACATGGGTAGCCGCGAAATTCGTACCTAAATTGTTCAATTTTTGTACGCAAAAAAGAGCAACGCATTAACATTCCTATTGAGGTGTTGGACTCCGCCCGCGACGACCCAAATTTGCTCCAGAGGGCCATAACTGGTGACGAATCATGGGTGTATGGTTATGACGTGGAAACTAAAGCTCAATCATCCCTGTGGATGCTGCAGCACGAGCCAAGACCGAAAAGAGCGCGACTAGTTTGGTCGAATGTGAAAGTTTTGCTTACAGTTTTCTTCGATTGGCGGGGCGTGGTGCATCATGAGTTCTTGCCACAGGGTAGACGGGTAAATAAGGAATATTACCTGCAAGTTATGCGCAATTGGCGCGAAGCAATCCGCCACAAACGCCCGGATTTGTGAAAGAACAAAATTTGGCTTTTGCACCATGAAAACGCCCCTGCTCACACATCGTTACTTGTGCGCGAATTTTTGGCCAAAAGCAACGCACTAATGATGTTGCAGTCACCGTATTCCCTAGATCTGTCCCCAAGTGACGTTTTCTTGTTCCCGAAACTGAAGAGGCCCATGAAAGGACGACGCTACGCTAAGATCAACGAATAAAGACTGCATCGAAGGAGGAGTTTACCAAGATCACAAAAAATAATTTTTTGATATGCTTCGATGATTGGAAAAAACGTTGGCACAAGGGTATAATATCTAATGGGGATTACTTTGAAGGGGACAAAATAGATATTCAGGAATAAATAAATAATTTTTGAAAAAAAAAGTCGCGATACTTTTTGAACAGACCTCGTATCTGCGCCTGAGCTTTGAATTAGGTCATGATATTCTGCGACTACTTTGGGTTCTAACTGAATATCGATTGCTTTTAAACAAGTTAAGATATCTCTGCATTTTTCCGAGAAGAAATCTCGCAATTCTGTAATGGCATCTAGAAGATGTTTTGTTTTTGGCTACGAATCTAGAGGAGGAAACAAATTAATTTTCTGACAGGAGGTGAAATGCAAGAAGTTGCATTATAACATTCACACCTACAGAACTCATTGCCCATGCATTGTCAAACAATCGACGTGAGAAACAATTTAATCTAACAACCATTAACATTTTTTTGTGAGCAGAATAATTATGTCGTAAGTATAAGCATGCTGTTAAGAAATGAAAAATAGGTTCTACTTTCTTCAATAATTACATATAGTTCAGAAATTGTTGCAGTCGCTACGTAATGCTATTGCTGTGTACTTTAAGCCAAATGCTGGCTCACTTAAATTATTTATTTATAAACAATATGAAATTATTAAATTTCTTCAAGTCTTAGTAGTGTTAATAATTATAAAGACCCAGCAGGTAGACAATCATTAAAATGTTGTTATAAAAATATTTATTTCACAGTTTGAATATCTGACAAGGAAACTTAGATATCAAAGTTACTGAAAAGGCTTTATAGTGGTCAATATAAATTTATTTATATCAATTTGTAAGATATATATTCTCCAGTGCTATCAGGTATTCAATCAAACGTTTTCCAGTGACTTTCATGTCAAATACTGTGGTAATAAATTGACATGAAACTACCACAAAAATATGATCAGTTAGTAGTGGATCAATGGCTTGTAGTGAGCATGCTAGAGAATTTTCAGTACTTTTGAAGTTTTTGTACTAGCTAGCAAAATACCTTCAATGCTTACAGAAAATTACTGGTATCATTTCTAAATCTTCCCCATACTTCTGAGAATGGCATTCGTGCCTTCTGGCCCTAAATAGGAATATTGTTAAGTGATGAGCAATTATTTCTTTCATTGCCATTTAGATATGGCTCCATTGATACATAATGAAATAAGAAAAATTTCTGCACTTTTTTAAAAAGAGGGACTCACAGGTGTATCCACACCACTTACACTGGTCTTGGAATTGTAGCAATACAATCCATAGTATTTCTTCTTTCCTCTTCTTGACCCCCAGGATGTTTACGTTTTTTAATGAAACATTTTTTATAATATTAATATCTAAATGTTTTCAAATGAGAACCACTCACTTTATTTATGAGAACATAATTTACCCATTCCCTACCCAAGACTACAACCTTGAGGTTGTGGAAGGGCTAGTGAGTTCTGGTGACCCCTGGATCTCAGCTGGTGGGAGCAATTGCTTCTGGTAGGGTCAACCATGACATAGATAGTTGAAAGGGTAGGAGCCAGATGAAATGTAGTCCTTGCAGCATCTGTTCTTCAGTAAGGTGGCTGAAAAGCATCTGAACCCAGCAAGGTGGCAATTTGAGTGATATTGGCAATCTGGGTGATGGTGTCATGTTAAAAACACTATTGAGGACAACAACTGGAAACCAAATCAATCAAATATCCCATGCTACAACAATGGACAGAGATCAGATTCGGGTCATCATAACTATAGGATTCTGCCCCCTGGGCCATGTGCTGGGCCTGCCAGAGGGAGAGGCATGACTTCTGACGTCACCATCTCACGAAACCAATTCAAAGCAAAATCAACAGCATCAGCACAGAAGACACAAAAGAGGACCGAACCAGCTATAATAAGGACTTGAATGCCAGGATGTTGAGAAAAAGGAAATTTAAATTTTAAAGAAGGAGAAGGATAGAGGAAATATAGATTTTTCAGGGTTGTGTGATGTGAGATGGAAACATTATAGGGATTACTGGAGCAATAGATACAGAGTAATATACAGTGGAGGGGAAGTGCGCAAACAAGGAAGCAAAAAACAATGAACAAAAACAAACGTAAAAGCATGATTAACACTGAGCAAGCAAAAGATAGAATATTATTAGTTTATTAGTAGTAGTAAAAATGTTGGACCAATAAACTGGGTCATTGTTTAGGTCTATATGCTACCAGGCAAACCTAGGGAGGAAGAAGTTAACAGGTTACCTGTATATGGTCAATTGGAAGAAATAGTTGTGGGCGTTCCTAGAGGGAAACATTTGATAACATCGGATTGGATTGTGATAATAGGCAATGGAAGGGAGAAAACATTTAGAAAGAATCAAAAAGACTGGCTTTCCACAGGAAAGAATTTATCAATATCGACTAGTTATGCCACACTGTAGCATCATCTGGACTGATTCTTCTTTTGCGCTTTATAAATGGATATTCATAAGGTAATGGCATCAAATGTCTATCAAAAGAGAAGATGAAGATGGTAGTCAGGTAGGGGACTTCAGCTTAGAAATAGGGAATGTTCACAAGTAGAAAGCAATAAGAGTTCTGCAAGAGACAGGGCCAAATCATAAAAAAAACACTTGGTTTAAAAATCACAACAGGTGAAGGTGTACATGGAAAATGCCTGGGGATTAAGAAAGATATCAGTTAGACTATATTATGGCTAGGCACAGATTTAGGAAGTGCATGATTAATGCACACAGTTTTCTGGAAGCAGATGTGGATTCAGATGATAATTTAGTAAAATTGTGACATCTGATTCAAAAAGTGTAACGTCAGATTCAAGAGGATTAAACAAGGAAGATGGTTGAGGAAATGGAATGCAGAAGCCATAACCAGGATGATATAAAAGGAGTATAAGCAGGCTGTAGAGAAAAATAAATGAGAGAGAGATAGGTACAATAGAAGAAAAATGGGGACAAATAAAAAAGGATTACAAAAGTCATAAACCAAACTAAAAGAACAAAGGAAAAGGACAACTAAACCATGGATTACAGACAGAATTATTATAAAAATAGAGAAGGAAATGCAAGAATACATGCAGGGGGCTTGGTAGAATTAAGCACAAAGAGTTAACTAATAAACTCAGGTGAGAAACTAATAGGGAAAAAGAAACATGGTGGAAGATACAAGGATATGGATGAAATCATACAGGCTTTTTGAGACCAAGCTTAGCTTGCTGAGTCAGTGAGACAGTAATAGGATGAGAGCCAATGTACTTAAAGGTTATATCTTTTCCAGAGAGGAAATATAAATTATATATTAAAATAGATACTAATAAACTAGAGCACATTGAACAGTTTACCTACCTCAAGAGGCATTTTGGACCAAAATGGTCAAAGTAGTAGAGACTTAAGGAGAAGAATTGCATTAGGCAAAGAAGCTTTTCCATGGAGATGGGAGTTGATTACTGGGACTTTGAGTAAAGATGTTAAGAAAAGCCATGTCAAAATCTTGATAAGGAGCATGGTTTTGTGCAGTGCAAAAATATGGTCATTGAAGCAGGATAATAGGCATAGATTAGAGGGTTTTGAAATGTGGATGTGGAAAAGGATGGAAAAGGTGAAGTGGACTGAAAGGATAAAGAGAAAGTGTTAGGCATGGTGGGGTAGGAGAGGGGATTGTTGGGAGAAATTAAAGGAGGCACAAAATATGGATGCAGAGCCTTTATGAATGACAATGTGATGTTGAAGATGTAATAAGAGGGAAAAAATTGGGCAAACAATGAAAGGGAAGACATAGGATAGGCATATTGGACAGAATGATGAAGGAATAGGAGGAAAGAATTATGTGGAATTGAAGAGGGACTTGCTGTAGTGTTGGACGTGAAATTGTGTCCGGTAAGAAAAGGCAAGGAAATGTACAGTGGTGCTTTTACATAATGCTTCCATCCAAAACCTACTTTAACAGTAGAATAACAAAAATAATAATAATTTACCCATTTTAAAGACTTGTACATCTATAATTTTTTCAGATAAATATTCAAAATCCTTTTCCCAATACAAAAATCAGATATATACATTCTTTTAAACTTTCACCAGTTGTACAGGAAAATATAATAATTTAATACTTGAATCATTTTTTTTTTAATATCTCCGGCAACAGGGCACTAGCTGGAATGGAATATTCAGAAACACGGACTCCAGTGTAAGTCAAGTTTATCAAGCAATCTGGAGAATAATAGCTAACTTCCTTCCTTGCACCCTATACCTACCCAAACCCTACATTTTTTTCTCCTTCACATTTTGAATTCCATTTCATTCTAATGTAAACATTTTCTCCTAGGTGTATATTATCTCTGCAAAATATAACCATAATAGAATATGGAACTGTTAACAGAGAAAACTACAAGTTAATCTCTTTGAAGAGCGAGGCAGCAAGATAGGTTTAAGAATGTCAACAGCAAAAACTGAATGTTTTGCTAACAAAATGGCTCTAAAAAGTTTACTAGCATGACATGACTTTGGTCTAAAATAGAGGGAGTTAAAACATTCAAACGCAAAGAGAAATGATACAAGAATATTAATTCAGATAAATCTGCCATCAAAGAAAGGATTAAATAAATTCAAAGAGTATACAGTACAATTAAAAATATTTTTGACCAAAAGTTCATGTCTAAGAATTCAAAAATAAATCATAATATCTACAGTAGTGATGCCAGAATGCCTGATACTGATTGATAATGCCGATAAGTTAGAAAAACTAAAATCATTAGAAGAATACAATGACCACTAAAAACTATAGAAGCATGGAAATTAAGAAGTAATGATGAAATCTAACAAAATAAAATATAATGGTAACAAAGAAAAGGCGGAGGTTTTTTTGGGTATTTGTACACAATGGTTAACAAATGGCTTCTTTAAAATTTTTTTGGAAAAGAAGACAAGTTGGTAACATGAAGTAAAGAAAAACCTAGAAAGAAACCACATAATAAAAGACAACACCACAAAAATAAAGACTAAGGGACAAAGTGTTGAAATTGGATGGATTCTAAGGTAGAAGAGAGGAAAAAGAACAAGCCCACTCCAATCCACAAAAGGAATAGAGAAGCAGAGTGAATAGATGAAAGAATGCTATAGGAAAAGAAAACAACAAAGGAGAAGGAATTGAAATTGGCACATGGTCCCTGGATGGTCCTATAAAAGAGTATTTAAAATGTCAAAATACAGTATTCAAACCAAGCATTTTGGCATTTATTCAATTCTGAAGATATTCATCAGTCATAGGTAGAAACTAAAAGTTAATTAGATTTTAAAATAAGACCATATTCAAATGGGTTTAACAAGAGTTAAAAGGGTTAAACCAGAGAGTGGAAGATCCACGAAGTGACCAATTTGAATAATGCAGGGCATACATGGTGCCTAAAATGCGTAACGATTGTGACAAAAGTGTAAACAATAAGTTTTATACGATGATTACAAGGAAACTACAATGTACTGGGACAATGTGAGTTGACAATGACTACAGTGTCAGAATACCATGCCTACAATATCAAGGCACCATTTATCAACAGTGAGAGGACACAGGTGCCAGGCTTCTCTCTTGTAAGCACTAACCCAAAAATATGAATACGATAGAGATAATTTAGTTCCTCTAACTCAGAACCACTTATTAACTTGTACAGATAATGGACCATTTTGCCTCAAGACGCCATGCATAGGGCATTAAGGTTACACAAACAGAACCTAATCATAATGATTAACTGCAGGCTGACGCAGTCTGCATACATGGCTAACTTCATGCTGAGAATATGCAGCTAAATCAAGAACCTAATCTTCAATGAACTGTGGGCCAGAGTAAAATATATTCAAGATTTTACTCAATGTTGCACCCTGGAGTTCCACAAGTCTCAAGACAATAGAATTACATACTTGATATAAACTGACTTATATCAAAACAAAACTGATTTGATAATTGCCAATTACTATTAATTAAGCCCAATGCAGCAGTTCTTCAATGCAATTACAAATCTGCAATCGACTGAGAAGGAATGTCATTGCCATGGAAATTATTTCTTCAATGCGCATTTCCTGAATTGAAACCTTTCAAGACCCATTACAAGAAGAAGAGAGATAAATGAAAAAGTGCAGAAACAAGATGGAAAGGGAAAGAACCCCTTGAACAAAAGTAAGTGCTCATAAATTGATGGATCTTGGTGCATGACCAATTGAATGAAATAATTTTTGTAATGAAATTCTCTTATTAACACTCAAACGTGAAAATATTATATAATGAAATAAAATCGTTTTCACAATTAATTAAAATAGCATCTAAAGATCAATTAAACTGTACATGAATGCATTTTACACAATTTAAGTATTTTTGAACAGCCTAAAACTCTGTACACGAATGTGTACTTCATGTGTGCATTGCACTTTGTGCACATTTTCATATAATCAACACAGTGCCATAAAAATGTACACGGTGCAAGTAGGGGTTCTCTGTTTGAGCATAGTTTTTTTTAAAGGGTAAATATGTATGTTTTCAACAGACTGGGAATCGAACTTATTATGTTCCACCAGCAGTACTTTTGCTGATTCTAATTTGGATGCATCCCATATTTAGTAGCTAACCTGAGTTTATCCCATATTTTTCCTAATCCTATTCTACGTATGCATATTAAATACCTCTTGATGTAGAAGCAGTGTTAAGCAGAATATAACAACGGCAAATTGTGCAATAGGGCTCATTTTGTGCATGTGTATACACTAAATGGGATGCATGGAAAAGGTAGCTACCTAAATGTACGTACTAACTTTAATTAAAGGAAATAATTTTTTCAAGTTTGACATTGGGTGGTAAAAAATTCTGCTTCCTTTGCCGTTACAAATTGAAAAATAATGTACCTATACTATGATTATGGTGCACCTACACCGTGCTTTAAGTGTACCTACTCCGTTTTTCCTATATTCATACACCATGCTTATAATGAAACTAAACTGTGACGAATCACTTTTTTATCCCACTGTGGATACAGTGGAATAAACAGTGAACGTACAATTACTTCTTGTTTATTTACAGTGTACATACAATTTTCTCTCGCTATGTTAACACTTTCTTCACATTGTGCATCACTTTTTAAAATCAACACAGTGAACTAATTGCACAAAATACTACTGCATGGACACTGTGCTTTAAGTGTTCTGAGCATTACCCCCACAGTATCTGTTAGTTTATTTTTTCATTATTTATTTAATACATATACCATTGTTTTCATGCATGCATACACATGTGCACATTAACATAAATCCTGTTGTATTTCAGGAACCTGATGAAAGTGCGGGGGAACTGAACTTTTTCAGCCTTTACATCATCATCTACACCAAAGGCTACATAGTGTTCAATTATTCGTTTTTTAGTTAACTGGTGTACGATGTAAACAAACCGCAAGAAGTCAACATACCGTCTCAATTTACAACTCAGTGAAAGACCTTTTTTCCAATATATTCAATTCAAATTTATAAAGTAAATGCATTACATCTAGGCTGTTTAGGTTAATATTTTAACAAATGATATGGTAAAATTTGGTTAATCGATTTGTATTGAATCCACAGCATTGAGCAACTTTAAAATGAAAAATCAATCATAGTTTTTGGAAAATTTTTGATTAACGATCAACCAGTTTTTAGCAACTATTATATTCACAATCACGATTTTGGTCGCGTTTTCGCTGCAGAGAAATAATAGAATGCGGAATAGCAAAAGAATGATGCTCGTGTTATTGCTTGCTCAACTTTTTACCACCCAATTTGCTTAACAGGTTCACCGACAATCATATGGAATCGAACTTTTGATTCCATTATTGATTTAAACACTTGTGTACCGATGGGTTTGAAATAGCCCGATGAAAATAATTCCAGACGGAGATTACTTACAGACATGATACTAAAATGTCATTCGCAAACAATATTTTGGATTGATTTTTAGAATCTAGGACTCTTTACAGAAAGTAAGGGGGGTTTCTTTCGAAAGCACAGGTCGGTCCAGCCAACATCCATACAACCAAAATCCAGTGCAGTTACAGCTATTTCAAATACTCCACAGACAGCCCAATCTTTATAGATCAGATACAGCCCAGTTTCCAGCTCAGTTACATTAAATATTACATTCCAATATAAATATACATGAACCAATAGGAAGGCCAGTTAGGTCACTGAAGAAAATTATGATATCGCTCTTATTGCATGCCATTATAAATAAGTCTGAACTCGAAGAACTCAAAATGCCAATTCCATACACCAATTTAATAAGTAGCATATCAAAACATTCATTGCGTAGAAGTGTTTTGCTTCAGAAGCAAACACTAATAAATGTACATAATCGTCAGTTGAAAAAAAGATATTAAGCAACATACCACATGCCACAGTTGTGATTCCCTCACACCCACTATCGCCGCTAAAACATGTGAGAAACTAAAGAATAACAATGAAATAGATATATGATTGCCTGTGGCTAATGGCTGTACTTACCAGATCTGCTCTCCTCAGATACCCTTAAGCTGTCATGAGCACTGGAGACAAGTGATTCTTGCGAATGCTTCATGCTGCCAGTCTACGAAACGAACACACACAAGGTTTTACTAACTTCAAATGTCATTTTCATCGATGTACAACAACGTCAAATCGACACGGGACGAGACCGACGACACAGACACCTTTCGTCGTCTCCGACACTGTTGCCAGTGAAATCACGCTCTACGACTGACTGCAAGAGATGTACCCCTGTTTTCTTTATTTTTGTTATGTCTTGGGTTAGTGATGTCATTAATTTTCAACCTAACATATTCACTCTCCTCCAATGGCAGAGCGCAAAAGTAGAGCCTCATTGCCAAACCTCACGCATATTCTTAACAAATGACTCTGTAGCTCTCTAGTGAGCGCATTTGATTTCAGAGAAGTTTTGCTAAGTGTCATTATAAGATAAATAATAAAAAAATTCATATGGTGATACATCTTACTTTTTAAAATAAAACGTTTGGTGTTATTGAACTTAATGTCTGTGCACATAATAACCAATTAGAAATACCCTGGATAGCGGGTCGCAAAGAGGTAGTGTAAAGTTATATATTGATGAAGGTGTAATTTTCAGTGAATCAAGCGGCAATATATTTAAACGTGAGCATTAACCTGAAGAAGATTGGCGAAAGAGTATTAAATACACTGTTGATATTATGTTAGGCGTAATATGATGCTGCACATACTAATTCTCTGTCATAAAAATTGATATTTATCATGGTGTTTTGTTCGGCAAGCCACTGAACGGCTATCTATTCCCTATATCGTGTACTGTTTCCTTACCGCTAGGTTTTGTGTTCTTATTTACAAAATCGACAATAGACGTTTATGTATGTAGAGGACACTTCGTCCTACGGTGCAATTTATCTCGTTTCACTTCATGAAATTCTGTAACCTAGTATTTCACATGACGCATGGTATATATTAGCCGGGAAACTAATTTCTCCTGAATTATACGAAAAGTGTGAAAATGTTTGTTTGATCAATATTACTTCATCCTTTCATTTTGATGATGAATTGTATATAGGGCATCATTGAAATTCTTATCTTAGGCTAGTAACATGGTCACATCTCATTCACATATTGATACATGCCATAATATAATGTAATAATAGTGTTAAAATAACCTCCCCTGGTGATTGTTGAATAGTACTATTTTTTCAGTGACCTAAAATTTTCATAAAAACTTCCTAGGAGGAAAAAGTTGAAAGCCTGCCCTGCAGCCGTTTACATAGTTAAATAAACGGCTGCATTTGTTCAATATGATGTCTACCTATTCCTTTGCCGCCATGCACGTGACTGGTGCACCAAATTTATTAACTTGCGTAAAAGCCTAATTCTGTAACAGAGATGGTATGGATCAATCTTAAAAGTGTTTCATATCTGAATAATGAAAGAGAGGATGTGTGATTCTGGTGATCTTCAGTATTTGACAAATATCAAACAAATCTTAAAAAGGAAAAAGCCCTTGCGTAATTAGGAAGCTTTCAGATTACGACAGAAAAAATGGCAAGTTATTTCTACGATTGGAGACTAATTAATACAGAAAGATCTTCCTATAATCATGCTAAAAATCTATCTTTTCTTTGGCGCGGGGAAAGAGATCATTAACCCTTGCAGCTAAAACAAACAACACACGTCTCGAGAGCGCAAATGGGAAATGGAAAAACAAAATGGATTCAAACTACAAAATTCAAACCCTTTTCGTTGTTTGGCAATTAGGCTCAAAAGAAATATTCGTAATTTTTATAAAAAATGAACCTCAATCATACGCTTCGAAAAATGATATTTTCCATAATCTCAAAATTTTAAGTTCATAAAAGTCGAACCTATTCTGCCAATCAAGTCTTTAATTGGTTAGCCGTGGACCACCACATAACGCTTCAAGGATAATGACTGCTACATCATCATTTAAATATTAAACCGAATATATTTGAAAGTCATTTCACCAATTAATACTTTTTCTTTCAAGAAATGGTATGTATTGTCAATGTACCTCCTTGAAGCTGTTAATTCGTTACCAGTTGTTTCCATATTTATTATATATATTCTGCCCTTAATATTATTCTGATCAATTCCATAATGAAGAATCCTCTACCACAATGCCTCTTTCACTACTTTGTGAATGGCAACGTATTCCGCTTGTAATTGTAGAAGAAGCGACAGTCTGCCTATTTGCCTTGCCATATGAGTTGTACTTCCTGTCAACATTATGGCCAAAACACTAAGGGATTTTCTATTCTATTCATTCACCCAGTCTGCATTCACTTATTGCTTCATACTTTCTTTTATAAATTAACTTAAGGTCGCCGGTACTCCTTAAATGTTTCAGAACATGTTTGATTACCTGTCAATCTTTCCATGTTAGATGACAACAATATTGGTTTTGGTGGACTTCAGCATATGGTATATCTGGTCTTGTTCTATATGCTATTTACAGTTAATTCCCTACGACACCTCTGCTCATGGTTCCATCAAATCATTCACTCTTCAGACCTATTTCTGCCTACTGGTAATGGTGTTACATTTTCCTCGGTCACATTCATGTGGGCAGCAACCAGAATTTTTCTTGCATAACACTACATTTTCTGATCATCTGCTAGTTCTTGTTTATACTTAGTTTTGTTACCTGTAAAATTAACAATTGTGATGCCATTCATAAGTATTGGGTGTTTAACATTTTCAATGACTGGTGACAGAGGTTTCATCACACCTTACACAACTACGACTATTGTGTTGTCTGCATTATTTCCTGTAATCGAATTAAATTTGTTGTAGAGTGATTAATCCCTATTGAACGGTTACAACCCGTGTCTTTATATTTTCATCCACAGAATTGTTTCAGTCTCTCCTAGATTGATGTAAACCATATATTATTCTCTTCTTTAACCAGCACTTATAATGGCTTCCTTCTTTTCTCATTCAAAGTTGTCAGGCTGTTCCATGTATACTTTATCCTTGATTAGACTATTGAGTTAAGCAGCTGTAATGTCCACATGTTCAATTTCTAACCCCATCTCAACTAAAATTACCATTAGTGTTCTTAAGATATTTTCTCAATCACAAGATGATAAGTTTCATAGCCTTCAATACAAGGTATTAGTGAATATCCTGGGGCAACTATCCTAGCCTTATATTTATTCACCCTTTATTTCTCCAAACTTTGTTTCCAAACAATATTTGTTTTTTATTTCTCCGAACAATATTTGTTTTTTAACGCTCACCTAAATCTAACCAAATTCTTATCTTTGGGTCTTCATGCACGGTCCCTAGTGTTATCTTCTTCCATTCCTGATATCTCCTGTGAATTCTTCACTTCTCCTTTCATAGCTGACATGCAGTCTGCCACATTTTTTACCGAGCAATGCATTTCATGGTTCTTTTTCCCACTCTTATCTGCATAATAGTTCATTCACTGCTTGGGACAGTATTACTTTTTATTTTTCACAATCCTTGTTGAGGTATACCTGTATATCTCAGCATCAGTGACTTCATTTTCATCTCAGTCTTCTTCTTCCCCTGCTGATATATTGGGCGACATTCAAAAGAGGCAAAGTGGGTGGAGGAGATAGATATGGAGAGGTATTTTGGAATGCCAAAGACCACAATACAGGGTAGAGTGCACAAGTAAATTCATTGAAATACCATTTGAAAAAATTCATCTACATTTTAAGTATAGCACCATAAAATGATAATAGTGCAGTAATTTTTGTATGTGGAAACTTTTCAAGAAAATCTAGAAACGAAATCCGATAAAGAGCATAACATTGACTCGATTCTGTGACATCACACCTATGCCACGTTTTAACCCATTGTTTTGTCATCTTCAAATTTTTTCCCTAGGAATAGACAACAGGGAAATGATATTGAAGAGAGCATGTTTAACCTACAGCTGTACTTTGCTTTTTTATTGAATTTTTTTGATTTTGAAAAACTTAAAAATAATCACCTCAAAAAAACAGGGAGGAGTTTTTTGAATATTGTTAGGCAAAAATACATGCTATCCTTGTGTTTTCTGTGATTTTCCAAAGGAAAGGAATGGGGAAGGATTAGGATTATTTGCGCAGGGTGCACAACCTTCGTCATCTTTCCCAGGACAAATGGAGTACGCATAATTTTTGTGGCCACCATTTTGAAGATAGGCCATTTTTTGCTTTGGGTCAGATGGTTTGGAATGTCTTGCCAACAACATTCCCTGGTAAGTAGTGATGCAGATTTTAAGTTTAAAGTTTTCCATGAAATATTCTTGCTAGGGTTTTATGTTTTAATGACAATTTTTATTGCCCTCATAAATGTTTTATTTAATGCACTGGTAATATGGAAACCATACCTGTTACTTCCCCGATTGATTCAGGTTTTTGGATGAAATTTATATTACTATATAGTGTTCATTAGTGGTTAGATACCTATTCAGTAAATACTTAGATCAGCTTGGAGGGATATGTTTTACAGGTGACTGAATATTTCATCACAAATAATAATTTTCAGAAGATGCTGTGAAGTGGATTCCAGCAATGAGAAAGAAGGTGTTGGTGTCCATTTTGATGTCCTTTTATAAATATTTAGCCTAGCTGCTGAACTAATAAGCAATTACCGTAGATGTCTGGCATGTGAAGATTTCATGTCCCCTACCATTCATATATGGCATCAAGGAATAACTACACGGTCATGAATTTTAACCTGTTGCCAGATGACAGAAATAAGCCAGATGGTAAATTGGTTGACAAATAATAAACTTGCATTTAAAAAAATAACTAGAATCATTCATTATGAGAAAAAAGTGAGCTTTCCATCTTAAATGCCAATCTTGGAAATAAGAATGTTGAAAGTTTGCTTAATATTTCATCTTGATAAATCTTTACCCCTTAATGCTATGTAATTCAACTCTCAAAAGGTTGGTGTAGTAAACCTTGTAACCTAGGCAATCAATATTCTAAGTAATTATATTGGGACAACTTTTAGTATATGTTGAACAATGGCTATATATTTCATTTATTCATGCGTATGGGCTAGTGAATTCCATAATGCAAAATGACTGTTGACTTCCTTTATTATATTTTACATCAAATGAAACATTCCTTGGGAATAAGTAGTCTAGTGAAGGTGGCATGCAGGAGAGACAAATGGTTTTTTCAACACCTAAAGAAGGAAATATATCACAGTATTGGGCTTTCAGCTACCTGTTGCTATTTTAGTTTGTAATTTGTGTTAATAATATAAAAATGTTGGAATTTTACTGACTTAGTTTCTCAAGTTGATTAATGCAAAGAAGTAAACGTTATATCCTCATATATTTTGTGATAGATTCATAAAATGTTAATGTTTAAATGTTTTTAAAACTTTTTGACCCCAACCATAGTGCAACTATATTCATTCTTGAATTCTTTCCTGTCAGTTAATTTAAATTGCCGCCTACACAGCGTTGCCAAATTTGCCTTTCAAAGTAAATTGCATTAGCTATCGGTGGCCCTTAACAAAAGGCCTGCTAGCCAGCATCCGTATTAGCAACACCATAATAAGGCCTTGTAGAGGTAGAAAAACTATATTTGGCTGTGTATGACCATATTTATTTGAAAAATGGTCAACCTGGCGTTAAGTTATATTGAAGAACGCAGGATGCCTGCGTTCCAAAAAAAAGAAAAAAATAACCACTTCTCAGTGGTTATAAGGACGAAGCGCGAAGGTTAAGTTATATATTAGAAATTATAACAATATTCTTTAAATATTATGAAATAACTCCATTTTTCATGTCGTTTGCTTATGAATATAATTCTTTCTACACAGAATAAGAATAAATATTTCGTTTGTTGATTTCAAGGATTCAGTTTTTGTGTATATTTGTGATATTTTTGGAAGACCAGTGCGTGTTTAATTAGGAATTATCCAAATTTTTGCTGTCATAAAATCTTTTCTCTCTCCTGACAGTTTCATGGAGTCTGAATGCAGGATTTGTTTTTTTTATTTTTCGATGGATTTTTCCATTGGTTTTGAATGACAGAAAAGACCAAGACTCCGCCCAGGAATGGAGAGTTGCCGTTTATGGTGAAGAATGTATGGTTTACTTTACCTATGAAAGTTGGCTTATACCATAAACGACCGCCAGGAACATTTCGTTATACGAAATGTCACAACAGTTGGTTGCGGGACTACCTATCTAAAAACTAATTGGGCCTCGGATTTGGATTTGTAATTACCACGGGCATGACCTATAATTCAGATGAAATTCGGTTATATCGAATTCATGTGGCCTAATAACAATCAGCTATGATGAGGAAAGTTGTATCCAATACCCTAGTATGATGACGAAAGTTGTATCCACTCTGCATTGGCGTTTACGGCGGAATTTTTGCCATAAAGATGACATTAAGGAATATTAAACGCAACGACGCTCACTTTCTCGTACGCGCAGACATCTTTAGTGCACTTCAAACCACCTCATACTTTTTTCCCTTTCATCCTATATTGAATCCGACCTTGAATCCATCCTTTCACCCAAAATTAACTTCGTGGTAAATTGTGAGGCTATATGTCGCCGACGCTGTGGTTTACAGATATACCTGAAGTTCTGAGGATATTGTAACGTTAGCAGATGTTGTAGTGCTGTAAAATGTTGGTACGATATTTAGAATTGGTGTCGTTGGCGCAACAATTAGAATTAAATGGTAATAAAGTGCGTAGTTGTGATTTTTTGAATAGGATTAGTTCCCTCTAGAACGCCTGCTGTCTCAGGAATACCGAAATAGAAAGTGTAGGAGAAAGTACGATAAGTAGGTATACTATGCTCACTCACGACCTCTCTTGGGTGAAAAATATACAGGGAATATGTGTACAAGCCAACAAAAAATTAGGATTTATTTATGTATTGGCGAAATATGGCGAGAAACTTAACCAGCAATATTATATTCTTGCTAGTTAGGCCTGATTTAAAATAAACGGCTGGTATATGGGATTCTCGAGGAGTTGAATTGATAGCCGAATTAATATCGTGGAGCGAAGAGAAGTTACATTTGTAAAACGTTGATATGATAAACTGAGTAGGGCATCAAAATTATACGAGGAGCTAGTTTGGGAATCATTTACGGAACGAAAGGCAAATTGCACATAAAATTTCTTGCAAAAATTGGATAGAAGTTAGCAATGATATTGAAAATGTATTCTTTGTCTCATTGTATTATAATTGGAGAGATCATACGAATTAAATCAAAGAGATTATGAGTAGAGCAAATAGATTTAATATGTCATTTCCCCCACGACCGATAAGGGATCAGAATAATATGATCCGATGTAAGAGGGAAAAGTATTTTTATCTTTTATTCTAAATAGGCTAGTATTTTACCTTTCGCTCATATAGCTTTAGTTATTTTCATTGTGTCCTACAGCTTCTCTTATATGATTTTATATCCATGATCTTTCCCACCGTATTACGATGGGGCTAATAATACATTTAAGCTATAATGAAATGAATTTCATCTTTTAGCTGATTGAACCTGATGGTATCTTGCCTGCTGTCCTTTGTCGAGGAGAAGAACGTTTAAGGAGATATTTCAACGTACTACGCTGGAAACAACCTCTAGGGTGTGTGGCAGGGGGTGATTGCGCACCAGACTACTTTTGTCACAAAATAATTTTACCTTCTAAACAGCGGGCAACGTTATTCTGATTCCATATTGTTCGTGGATAAAATAACACCTTAAATCTACCTATTCTACACTTATTTACATGATCTTTCATGCCATAATTTGATGGGGCAAAGAATACATTGTCAACAACATTGCTAAAAGGACCCCCTTCCAGTTTTGACAAGAGATTTCATCTGTAATTTACCTTTCGCTCTGTGAGTGATTCCAAATCTAATAATTTTGATAAATTAACCAGTTTGTCGTATAACGCTTTAAAAATATAGCTCGTCTGCACCGCTTGAGATCTAATTCGGCAATGAATTCAACTTCATGAGGATCCCATATGCTAGCAGCATATTCTTAGTGAAGACTAACCAACGAATTGTAACATTTCTCTTTGACCTCTCCACCTCATCCCCCGATAGACTTCAAATAAATCCTAATTTTTTTGTTAGCTTGCATATTCTTCGTATATGTTTAACCCAGAAGAGGTCTAGAGCGAGGGTTACGCCGACGTATTTTTCGAGTCTAAGCATTATATTTCGGTGTTCCCGTTCGGGAGGGTTCGGCTCTTTTTCCAAAAATTCATCGCCTGGCACTTTTTAAAGTTTAATTCTAATTGCCATGCGACACACCAAGGTTGTCTAGTATTAAAGTCATCTGCTAAAGGTACTTTATTCTCACACTACAGATATCTCTGTAAACCACCCCGTCGCGACGCGTCGTAGAAAAACTAACGTATATTACTATTAACCACGAAGTTGATGAATTCCATTAGATTTCAAATATCTTATATATTTTCTAAAATATTTACTAAGAAATGTGAAAAGGCTTTTTGTTAAATTTGACTAATTTGTTTCAAATATAAACAAATGCTGCCTTAAGCCAACACTGTGTATACAATGATAATAGGCTATTTGTTAAAATTTATTTCCACCGCTCGAGGTATATAAATTCTCCTTTGATTGGTACATTTATAAGTGTTCACTAATATTAATATTGTACACTAAGATACATTTAATTAAGTGTACCTGTACCCTACCGGTATCATGCAGATGCACTCAACCGAAATACCGCAGAGGACGGGGGAACAACGCGAGGGAGCTGAGTGCGCACAATTCCTTAAGTCCGGGGGGCTTCGAACTCATGTTAGAGTGCCCCTGTGTCCTCACTCCCCTTACCTCTACTCCACGTTCTCCCCACATTCTCGTCCGTCCCTTAATCGTAACGGTCATCACGCAGTAGATTCCTTGCAAGTGCCGTAGTTCCCCTGCCTCCCCTCGAACTGTAAAATTATTCTCTTTCCTTGAAGCACCTTAATATGGAATAACCTTATCTCGAAATGATTCCCTAGTACAAAACATATCGCCCTAACTATGGCGTATTGACAAAGGAAGGAAGTAGTGAACCTCAAGAGAATTCAAAGGTGACAACACGCAAGTTTACCCTGTCCCTTGGGACCCGAAATGCCAACCCCAACGTAATATAAGAACGAATTTAAACTATTAATTTTCAAGATCGAAATTTGGATGGTAAATTCATTTGTGAAACAGTTAGTTAGCATTATACATCAATGGTCATCCTGCAACAGAACTAAAAATCCAAGTGCGTTCATATAATCCTGAATTTCCCTCACATGTAGATAAAACAACAGGTGTTCGGAAGTACCCACACTCACACACATTCGCAACTCGTAACAAAAGATTGGTTTAAATTGGTTGAAAAAAGATCTTTCTAGATGGTCCCAAAGAGTTGTGAATTCATCAATAAGGTAACCTTTTTTGCAGCCTTCATCAACAAAATTTCAATTCCTAACAAATTCACTCCGAGATTAATGCGTCGTGGTCATTGTATTTCTGCAGCAATAAAATTGTGTTATAATCTACAATCAACGTTCTATACCAAAAGACCACACCAAAGTTATTTGAAACACAAGTAGAAATTTAAAAGTAGATTACAATACCTTTATAATTTTTATTTCGTTAGACGTCTGGTCATCTACGATGGCGGTTGTCCGTTGGATTTTGCATTCCTAGGAGTTTAATTATTGTGCCGTTGCCATGGTGAACACGAGTAAAACATCTTAAGGCGACTTGAAACTTTACCACCGCTGAAATCTATTTTTCGAAGCAATGGGTGAAATTGCATAATGCCAATGAATTATACGGATTAATATCTACAGAATGGATTATTAACGACCATCACAGCCAAGCCTCAGTCGTTTATTGAATTTAAAATTCGGTGCGACCGTTTTCGATACGATTTTATTAGACATCCTGGCGTCGTCAAGAAAATTTACCCGTTTAAGTTCAACGTAAAGGAATTTAATAGCCACTCGCAGGGATATTTGTTTCTACCCATGTTTAAAACTACGAGCGCTATATGCGCTCCAAGCAATAGACGTGGCATTGAAATCTTCACCGATTATAATGTCACGATCGTTGCTTTGGGATGAGAAACTTGATTTGCTGGTCTGGTTCTAGTATTGATTTATCTTTTTCTTCTAGCGGTCTGCAAAATGCACGTTGATAAATTCTTTTGGATTAAGGATTTCTAATTGAACATCAAACGTTTCCTAAACCGTTTTATGGAACTCCCTCAGTCCTACGAACACAATAGGTATTGACTACATAAACGACGCCACCTATTCTATTTACTCTGTTACTTATTAAACAAAACTTTTTTTGGGGAAATTGCTATCGGCGATATCAGTGGATTCTCAATCCAGTTCCTATTATTATATCTCCGCCTGTGGTTTGAGTCAGGTGATGATATCCAGCGACTTAATTTTTTAACTTTGCTTTAACTGCTTTGCTAAAACTTTGCTTTGAATTAACTGCTAGTATAGATGTTTCCTTGATATTTTGGTTTCTTGAATATTTAACGTGGATCGTTTTGTTATCATTAATTATCATCATCGATTTCCTCACAAAATTGTCCGTCCGATGCTATACGAGTCATATTAAGTGGTATTTGTATGCATGTCTAGCACTGGCCATTACTTCATTTAAAGGTAACTTATTTGGCAAAAAGGAGTTCAGAGAGCCATTGTTCGACCCACATGCTCATGTACACTTTAATCTTAAAAAGCCCTGCAGTGCTCGAATATCCTACCCGCTACACCCCTGGCGGCCTTAGATGTGTAGTGAACACCAGGATGGTGATGAGAGCTCCCACACGATTGGATCGCAGGTTGAAGGTTGAAGAAAGAGGAATATCCCTACAGGAATGATGCAACCTATGATTTATCCCTTCCTCTCGGCTCCAAACCAGAGGATTGACCGAGGTTTTGGCATACGTGTAGCGATCGAGCGACACATCGTGATACCACTCCTTTGAAATGAGATTGATAAAACTAATGCCAAAATATAATTTTCGTTTTAATTCCATAAAATCGTGGCTATCCAGCTTTCAATTCCAATAATTATATCTGCGCTTACACTTTGAATAAGGTGATGATATTCAGCGACTTCATTTTTTAATTGAGAATTGATTTTGAGATTTGAGGTTGAATGATTTAATTGAGATTTGAGATCGAAGAAATCAAATATGTTAGAAATATCCCCTATACAATACTTCATAAAAATTATGTATCGTGTTTCATTGCCGGAAGTCACTTAACGTTAAGGAAATGCTTTGATAAATTAACAAAAAAACATAATACCATTAGAATTTAGAAATGATGTCGGATGCCGGGTGACTTGGTTTTAAAATATCCGGCTTCCAGCCAATCATGGAACAAATGTACCAATCAGTAAACCCGGATTCTCCGCCTGTAGCTTGGTCCGGGGTCTCAAATCGTACTCGAACGCGAATGCCTGTTTTAAGTCTCGCCGAAATGAAAGGTGTCGGGTCAAACCCAGGTGAGAATCCCAGAGTTTTGGGAGATTTGTGTTTTTTCAATATCGCTAGATTAATGCGAGTACATCATATACTTCTGATCTAATTTTCACTTCACCCAGGATGAAATTTGGACTTTCTATTTGGAGCCTTAGAAAATATATAGGAAGGGGAAAAGGTTTGCGAGGAGGCAATCCACGTATGGAAACTGTTCCTTGGAGTCAACACAATCATGTACTCTGCTAATGTAGATATTTATATAAAATAGATTTACCATTTAATGTAACGACAAGGGATAAGAATAATATTGTCCGAACGCGGTAGGGTCATATTCGGGTCAAAATTAATCTCTTGTGTATTCACCCCCTGCCACATATCCTAGCGGTGGCTTGCAGGATACATGAAAAATGAAATTATGACATCTTGAAGTTCCTCATCGGGACGACCACAAAACATGTAGTAGCCTAACTTTTAGGTCGTGTTTCCATGCGATAGAGTCGTCGAAATCTGTGGTAACATTTCTTAAGATTTCTAATGTGGTAAAACGCCGAAAATATTCGCCAATTTGCAGGTGCAGTTCATTTTTCACCACGAATGGGCGGCCACTTCTGTCATCATCATAGATATATCTGTTCACTCTTGAACGAACGACAGCACTGACGCACAACTCTTGTCCCTCATGACATCTTGTCTGTACACAGCACAAATTTCCCGATGAATGTCTGCAGCTTTGAAATGTTTTATCAGTAAAAACCTTATTACTGAATGAACTTCTCATTTGGCTGTAATTTAATTTTTATTTTTCATTTTGACTCACTATTGTAACCAAACGACAATCATTCCAACCGGCTTTCCAACCACTGCAGATCGAGACGTAATGGCCAACGAGTACTGTGTGCGCCTATACAGTGGCCATTCTGCTCCTTCCACTAATTCTCACGCTACAAGAAGACGGTTACTTACTGAGGAGCCCTCGTATTGAACCATTATCTTCTGAGTGTCAATAAAATATAATTATTCTCCGCGTTAGGTCGAGTAGGACTCCATTAATTGCACCGTCTTCATGTATAGATATAACTTTTGGAAATCCGTAGTTGTGTAGAAGTAGGGTAAAGTATGGATACTTGCATGTGTATTTGGTTTTATTAATTCCTTTCCGTGGCCTAGATGGAACAAAAATGCCTTTGGGCGAATGGAGGTAATGGTAGGTTTTAGCGAGAGGCGAGTGGTATTAGTTACTGCTCGGGGGTAGCCGTTGCCAGAATGAGGAGGCATGAAAGATTATCGCCTATTGACGAGACCTAACGAGCACCATAATTTTCGAGTTTCCTTTCCTGTTCTGCTGCGCACTATTTCCAACCAATCAAGCATATTGAGTTTACGGCTTTCTTTAGAATAATAATGAAAAAATACCGTCAAGATGACTTGCCATAAGCGAGACGATTCATGCGACCTCACTTCTCGCGCCTGCCAGGGAGAACAAGCGAGAAGTTTCATCACTTTTGGCAAGGAACTACACAATTTCTTCATATTCCACCAAAGTGGCTTGATAAATTCTTCATTTTTCATACAAATGCCGAGGAAATGTGTGCTGTAGTAGTGGGAAATATTGCGCAGCAGAATAAGGAAAGAAATTTTCTGAATGAAACTGCGTTAGTTATCATCCCCTCCCTCTTGACCATGACCTACCGTTCCTCCGCTGCGTGCACTACCTTTCGTCTGACTCCTATGTCTTTAACCTATGTCTGCGGACCCCTTGGCGCCTTACGATAAGAGTAGGCTAATGCTCACGCCGCGCTCTCTCTACCCTTCTTTCCTATCATAGCTAGAGGCGCAAATGACCTTAGCTGTCAGTCGCCTCCCCTAAAACTAAATTAACAAAATTGTATAATTAAATAAATACATAAATATAAATAAATAAATATATATATACATACACACACACATATATACGAGGGTCATCCGGAAAGTAGTACCCGTTCGTGCCGCATGAAGTGCTGACGACGCGAGTAGCCGCTGGACGAGGTCAGATAGCTTCAGTGGCTTGTCTGCCTTCTCTGAGCCAAGTTGCGTGACGCTAGCATTGCCTGTGTTGTTTCTGTGATTGTTTACAATGTTTAAAAAAATTGAGAACGCCGCCAGTTGTGAAGTGAGGGCAGTGATTAAATTCCTCAATGCAAGAAACGTTCGCCCATGTGATATTCATCGCCAATTAAAGGAGGTGTATGGAGACAATGTAATGGACGAGTCGTCTGTTCGGCGGTGGTGTCGCAACTTCAACATGGGGAGGGGGAACACACACGACGATGAGCGTTCGGGGAGACCGTCTGTCATTACAGACCAACTGGTGAGCTCAGTTGACGAATTCGTGAGGAACGATCGGCGCGTCACAATTGATGACATCTGTGAGCATTTTCCCAATGTTTCTCGAACAATTGTTCATGAAATTGTTAAACACCATCTGCATTATGCAAAAATTTGTGCAAGATGGGTCCCTCGCGTATCTCAATGAGCTGGCGGCGAAGGACTATGCAGCAGGAATACAGAAACTTGTCACACGTTATGACAAATGCCTTAATTTGCTTGGAGATTATGTTGAGAAGTAGTTTAAAGTATCCTCTTTCAAATAAAATTTTTTATGTTTGTTAATATTTACTTTTGTGTCTTTATTTCACGAACGGGTACTACTTTCCGGATGACCCTCGTGTGTATATATATATATATATATATATATATATATATATATATATATATATATATATATATATATATATATATATATATATATATATATATATAGTTGAACCAGGAAAGATCCAAGAGAGATGAAAAGAATATGTAGAAGAAATGTATAGTTAAGAACTTAGACCAACAAACTTAGACATAGAAAAGGAACATGACGTAGAGGAAGATAGCTTAGGTCTAGGCAGATTCCACGATGAGATAGAAAGGGCATTAAGGGAGATGAAGCTAAATAGGGCCATGGGGGTGGATAACATTCCTGCGGAACTACTGAAATGTATAGGAAAATGTGGGAGAAAGAGGCTATATGGGATGATTCGTAGCATCTATGAAGAAGGAATCTGGCCGTGAGACTGTGATATCAGTTTTAGTTCCTATTCCAACAAAGGTAAAGGCTACATCATGTGAGGACTACAGGACAATAAGTTTGATATCACACGTGGCTAAAGTTGTTCTCATGATCAAAAATAGAAGAATAGAGAAGAGTAGGGCAAATGATTGCTTAGGGGATGACCACTTTGGGTTTAGGAAGGGAAGAGGTACGCGTGATGCCACTGCAGTAATGAGATTATAAATCGAGAGGAATATAGAATACAACCAGGAAGTATTTGCCTGTTTCGTAGATTTCGAAAAAGCGTCTGATAGAGTGAATTTGGAAAAACTAAGGAGTATATTGCAGAAAATAGAAATAGATTAGAGGGAAAGGAGGCTAATCCGCAGCTCGTACATGTCTCAGACTGCTAAGGGGCGGGTAGGGAACGGGGAGTCCAGATGGGCAGTGTTAGGAAGAGGTGTAAGGCAGGGTTGCCCATTATCACCGTTGCTGTTCAACCTGTATGCAGAGGAAATGATTAAAGAGGTATAGGAAGAACTTGAGGTAGGAATGAAAGTGGGCGGGGAATTCGTAAAATCAGTTAGGTTCGCTGATGACCAAGCTTAGTTTGTCGGACAGCCAAGGGGTTGCAAGCATTGCTGAGTGAATGGAAATCCAGTGCGATAGATATGGGATGAGAATCAATATTAATAAAACAAAGGTTATGCAATTCTCCAGAAAGAAAAGGCTACGCTGAACATTAAAATAGGAGGGCAAAAACTAGAGCAGGTAGAACAGTTTGCGTATCTCGGAAGTGTTTTGGACCAACACGGTCAAAGTAGTAGGGACATAAGGAGAAGAATTGCGCTATATATGCATACTTACATATATATAACCATAAACACAGTAATCAACCCAAAGGTCGGTTTAGTAGGTGACGGTATAGATCACCCAGTACTAAGCCCCATACGGCGTGTGAAAATTCACACATCAGGGTAAGGGGGCCAGTTCCTTTCCCTGTGCCGGTTATGGTTTCATAGGTACCCGAAAAATCACTTTAGCTTGGGTGGAGCTGCAGGTGCCCAGAGTGCCTTGCCATATATGTGTATATATACATATACTAATGGGCTTGAAGTAAAATAAAATATTAAAAGAAAATAAATAAAATTGGCATGCTTACTAAAAATAATGTTAATAATCTTATATTCGTGTGCGATTTAACTACATGAAATGCCATTGGTATAGATGAAAGATCCATTCTAATTTTCTACGCGATTTCATTTGTATCCCCGATCGCGGTTTCAACGCATGTTTTTCAAATTAAAGTAATGATACTATGCTGAAAATTATGTTTATCAGTTTCAATCGCATTCCAAAATGTATAATAAAATCGTGCAGAATTTCACCAAGTTCCTTTTAATTATAATTGAAAACAATAAGTTTATTCCGGTAAGTATAAGCAGTTATTCCTTACTGATAAGCAGAGATGCAGGTGGACGTGTTAATGTTTTTCGTTCAGCATTTCGAGGTCGCTATAAGATATCATGCGCAGCAAAAGGACGGTGGAATACAGCAGAGGAGGTTGGAGTCAGGGAGCTAGGGGCAGGGGGAGAGAATACTCAAGGTGGTTTCCCGCCACGGCGGCAGAAGCAACGGGTGGCTCGCCGAAGAGCTCCAAAAAAAATTAACTCGGCAGCCAGACATTTTATTATCTCTTTCTTCCCTCGAAGGGCATTTGGTATTTCTCGCTCCATCGCACAGCGGGTTCAAATGCGAATCTAGCGGGACAAAAACGAGCAGGGGGAAGAAAAGCCTCCCCGGTTGCAATCACATGAGACCCTTGCACAACCGAGTTTAAAGCAGCATAAGACAAGACTCAGAAAAGGACCGCGGAGAGGTTAGGATAGGGGCATGGAATGTTGTGAATATGGAACGGGCCAGTGATACATATAATTCTACTGGTGGTGATTAAAGCGGATTAGATCAATCTAGTGGTAATCTATACATAATGCATATGCCAACGATTAGTCACCGAGAGGAGACAATAGACAACTTGTGCGTTGGATTATGAAAAATAATTGGAAACGTGCCAGTTTGGAAGCACTTCATAGAAATGGGCAGGATCGCAACGGTAGGCTAAGAGATGGACGGGAGAGAGGTAATAGAGTCGAGCGCCGAGAGAACGAGATTTTCCATAATTCTCCCCCAAGCTCAAGAACTCTCAAAAAGAGACGACGAACAAATAAATTTCGGAAAAAGGGGTCATTCAATTTTTTAAAAATCTTATCCTATCTTATGTATACACTATTTTTAATAGCGATTTATCTTATTTTCCCCATTTACTATTACTATTGGAAAAATGAAATACAAATATTAAATTCGTCAACTTAAATCACAGTGGAATTTATAAATTAGCAGAAATATTTCGGTTATAATTATTATGGAATTAGTTTATCGATTAGGAATTAGAAATGATTGCAGAGAGCAAGCAGTCAAGTTCTGCAGAAGATGTTTTTGGCAATCACCTACACCTGGTTGAAATAACATCATAGTCATTGGTGAGCATCGAGGATTCCGGGAGAAACTGGTAAATCATATCATGTCTCGAAATATATTTATAAAATAGCGTCATTAACTCACACAACTTCCGGGTACGGATGCAGACTCTGCAGTTTAGTTATGATGAAGCTCTGCAATTTAGTTATGATGAGGGGTAAGAGTGTACCAAAGTGGAGTCTTTAAGATTTAACCGGAGTAAAAAGATAGGAGTACCAATAAGAATTTAAAAAATATCTAAATGAGGACAGTGGAATAAAAATGGGTTGGAAAAAGGTGGGGGGAGCTAGAGAACGGGATGGAAGGAGCAACTACGAAGACGATAGGAATGGAAGAGAATAAGAGAATTGAAGCCATACGTCATGAGATAAATGCTCAAGAGAACGGATGAAAGAAGGAAATGGAAGAACGGAAACACAGCATATCCGGCATTGATTCTCTCTTTCTTGCAAGTACCTCATTGGCCAACGCAATTCTTCAATTTATGTCCCTGTTGCATTGCCCATTGTCCCCTGAAATAATTCCCAAATACATGAACCCGTCCATCTGCTCTAGTTTATTCCTACCTACTTTAATATTTAAGTTAGTTTTCCTACTTCTCAAGAATCTCATTACTTTTTTTTGGTTAAGCCTCATTAAAAACCACCTATCGCATTGTTCCTGTGAAGCACTGAAAAAACTTCCATCCCTTGGCTCTCCAACTCACTATTGCTTAGTCATATGCAATCATCTCGCCGTTCACTTCTATCTCCAGCTCTTCTAATGTTACCATATTATTCCTTCAGTATATGAGGTCTGTTAAAAAGTATCGCGACTGTTGTTTTTTTCAAAAATTATTTATTTATTCCTGAATATCTATTTTGTCCCCTTCAAAGTATCCCCATTAGATATTATACCCTTGTGCCAACGTTTTTTCCAATCATCGAAGCATATCAAAAAATTATTTTTTGTGATCTTGGTAAACTCCTCCTTCGATGCAGTCTTTATTCGTTGATCTTAGCGTAGCGTCGTCCTTTCATGGGCCTCTTCAGTTTCGGGAACAAGAAAACGTCACTTGGGGACAGATCTAGGGAATACGGTGACTGCAACATCATTAGTGCGTTGCTTTTGGCCAAAAATTCGCGCACAAGTAACGATGTGTGAGCAGGGGCGTTTTCATGGTGCAAAAGCCAAATTTTGTTCTTTCACAAATCCGGGCGTTTGTGGCGGATTGCTTCGCGCCAATTGCGCATAACTTGCAGGTAATATTCCTTATTTACCTTTCTACCCTGTGGCAAGAACTCATAATGGACCACGCCCCTGCAGTCGAAGAAAACTGCAAGCAAAACTTTTACATTCGACCGAACTTGGCGCGCTTTTTTCGGTCTTGGCTCGTGCTGCAGCATCCACAGGGATGATTGAGCTTTAGTTTCCACGTCATAACCATAAACCCATGATTCGTCACCAGTTATGGCCCTCTGGAGCAAATTTGGGTCGTCGCGGGCGGAGTCCAACACCTCATTAGGAATGTTAATGCGTTGCTGTTTTTTGCGTACAAAAATTGAACAATTTAGGTACGAATTTCGCGGCGACCCATGTCATACCCAACTCATTGGTAAAAATCGAATGGCACGAGCCAATCGATATGTTTAGGTCCTCAGCAACATCTCTAACGGTGATTCGACGATTGGTCAATACTATTTTCTTCACTTTATCAATGTTTTCGTCTGTTGTTGATGTGCTCGGGCGTCCGGCACGATCTTCGTCGTTCGCATCTTCTCGGCCCTCTGATAACATTTTGTACCACCGAAAAACGTGGCTTCGGTCCAAAGTAGCTTCTCCATATGCCCCAGTCCACATTCGGAATGCGTCCGTGCACATAATTTCGTTTTTCACACAAAATTTGATACAGATTCTTTGATCCATTTTTTAGAACAGGCAAAAATCGAAGACAAGCAAAATAGCTGTCAACAATTAAATGAACATTTAAAATGGCCGAACTTTTCGGCATAAGTGAGAGACATAAGTACCAACATAACGCCACAAAAGAAATCGAAAATCGAAATGTGCAACCCGAGAAAATTCTAAATTCGCGATACATTTTGAACAGACCTCGTATGTTAGTCGGTATTCTTGCATGACATTGGAACTTAAGTTTCAAATACTCGCTCTTACTAGTGATGTATTTGATTCGGAATGGCTTTACGACTGGTAATTCATCTACGCCACCGTTCTGACGACCGTATTTTATCTATTTGTTCTAAGGAGCGAAAGTTCTGTTACGATTTCAATGGTATAAACAACTTGCCATATTGGAAATAAGCGATTCAAATGATAATTTATAAGAATGAATCCATTGATGAAGGGTTAAGTAGGGATCTAGAAACACCGCGCGGTTGCTCGGTTGCTCCAAAGTCAGCAGACGTCAGCGAGAGGGTTTTAGGCCACAGGCATTTCGGTAATTGATGATAATTAGCTTTTTCTTTTATTTTCGGGAAGTTCGAATTGTCCTAAGCTTTGTTACCCTCTATTCTGGTCGCATCCGGCGAAGAAAAAGGGCAGCTGATATCCTGCTATGGTTTCGTCTACCAAATGTGATATTATGGAGCTAGGATAAAAAGAGACGTTTCAGGGGTGACGTGGTGGAATAACATTAGAAATTAGATTGGCATAATTGGAAAATTGCCAATTTTAAATTAAATATGGAACTAGAGTTTTAATCTCACCGTGAAAACGCTGAACTCGAACGATATGTACGTGTATTTATGTTTCAATCATGCATTTTATCTTTCATTGCGGTTTTGCAAGCATTATAAATGAAAGGGAGGGCAGCAAATGACGAAGTTTTTGTAAATATAGTAGTCGACCAGAACAGGTTACTGGGTGAAATTAGGAGGCAGAAAAATTGGGTGGAGGAGGTAATTATATCTAGGTAGATTAGGATGCCGAAGATCTTATTAGAGGGGAGGATATAAGGTGAGCGGAGTAGAGGGAGGAGAATAGACTTTTTGGCTTGGAAATAATGAAGGGCTAATAGTGGAAGTTTAGTTAATGCAAGGTACGTATCTGTTGGAAGTCGTACCGAAATCTACCCTTGTGAGGCATGCTACGTAGAATGGTGCTGAGAAAAGTGTATGAAACTCCTCAATAGGGGTGGGAAGCTGGAATCCTGAGGACGTTTACCTTTCCTTCCCAGCGGCATAAAAATTTTCGAGCAGCTTCGGAACTGTAGATGGAGAGGGGAGTTGGGAGAGGCGCAGCATTGATGAAGGCTTTCGTACGAGCCGGCCGGTCGTTCCACCAATCGGGTGGAAGGGTTAATGCGTTTTGGCTCGGTCGGGTATGGGAAGGTGCTAACTGCATATGAAAGCTGCATGGGAAACGAAATTGGCCGCCAAGAGAGCGAATCCCAGCACTCCAGCGCACCTCTTCCTTTCGTCTTTCAAGATGGTCAAATTATAGATTCCTGTATCCGTTATTATACGAGAATAGGTTGTCGGAAATGAATCAGTTGTTATAAAACATCGTTATAAATATTCCCGTTTTTATTCCAGTTATATCTCAGCGATGTTAACTTTGTATTCATTTCAGAGATATCGAAGAACCCGCTGTAATTCATAGGATGTAAAATGTATTTTGTAGGAGAAATTACTGAAAAATCCTTGCTGGAGAGAAGGGAAGTGTGTGAATAGTAAATCTAACTGTAAAGGTACTTGGGAAATATTTTAAATCTATTGGAAATTTATTTATATTCATACATTATTAGATATTTTAGATTTTTATTTTATTGGGTATTGTAGATATATTTGTTAGCTCTGAAAGAGTAGGAAAATTGTTTAACATTGTAATAATCACCCACTAAATTTGGCGAACCAACGGTTACTGACTAAGGTCGGCTTTTAGATCTTATATCCAAACTTGTGCAATAATTTGAAGCATATGCATATACATGCGAAATTATTCTCTGAGAAGAATCTAATTATCTCCATAAACTTCGTACCATGACGTTTTTGGATATAATAACTTTATTGAGCTTTTATTTGGGAAAGTTCATTGCAAAGTGTGTGTAATTTAGGAGGGAGGTGCCATAAAGAGCAGTAGTTATACATGTTTGTTAATATTAAACCGGTCACTCTTTTTTTTTCGGAAAAACCTTGGTCTTCCATGAGCTTATTACTGTGTACCTATGTACTTTTGTTTAGCAATTTTTTGCACCCACCTTTTCCAGGAGTGGCAATCCTAATTCTTTCTTTTATGAATTTACTTAATCAATTAAATACAAGTCCATGAATGTGATCTTCGATTGGCTCACCATTGCCACATCATGAAAGGCTACCCTTGGTCTCGTAAGAATGCTACATCATAAAGAATCTTCTCAGTTTTAGAGGTTGACTTACATGGATATCAATGCTGTTCTATTCTGTAATCATTTCTTGATGTCACAATAGGTCTTTAGATTGGCCTAATATTAATATTATTCTGGCCGTCTGCTGTCAGAGTAACTACTAACCATTTTCCTGACGATACATTTGAGTACATGTGCCCTTGTATACTCCCTCTTGCTTCTTTGCCTCTGAAATTTGTGTGTGTATCCTCCCCAGGTACCGTTTCAAACCTCATCATTTTTGTTCATTTGGAGGCTTCCTATGCATCGCTTTGATAAGCTCGTTACATTTTTCGTTTTTTTTTCACATTTATTGGCCAGGATTTCTTCCAATCAAGCTTACTAAAGTGGAAAAACCCAAGTAATATGCAGTGCTCTTCATTATGATTACTTTTGTCTCTCTTGTTTATTTTCAAAACCTTCTTGCAGACCTTATATCCAGAACATTCTGGTTGCTGAATGTTGATTTTATTTTTAGCGTAAATTTGGGCAAATGCCTATTTGATTAGTTTCAGGAGTAACTCTCTCGGAACTCCATATTTCCATGTTGCAGAAGAGAGAGGTCGTTCAATTTTCACATGGATAATAAGTAATAAGTGACTATGACTTCAGCATATCCATGCGATGATTCGTGGAGGTAATGCCATTTGTGTGTTGAACTAATAGTATGATATTGAATATGGACCAGTGGAGAAATTTGTATTTTCTTGTATGTTACATTTAGGTAAATTACACCTTGGTCTGTTTCTTGATGGAAGAGGCTATTTCATACGTTTTATCATATATCGAATTCTTGGAGTTGATAAATGATCTACCAAGATCAAAGGATGGGAGAATGATCATTGGCGCTTCTGTAAACAAAATACTCTGGAATTTGCATGCTTATAACAGAAAGTTGGGAGGGAAAATGTCCAATATCGACTGAAGGGAAGTGAGCCGAAAGGCTTTTATATGAACAACCTGTAAAATAGAAAGAAATGTCTTTTTTTCTTAATGATGCAGCATTGCAACCGTCAATTGCAATGTTGTGGAATCTTCATCAAAGACAACACTGTCTACGGAGAAGGCTCCCCAAAAATCACACCTTATTCCACTGAAGCATTTTCCTGCGTGTGTACATACCCTAAAAGGGGGTAAGCATTAGAATGCAACAATTTCAGAGTGTATAAATCATTCGCCTTGGTCATGGGATGACTCCGCTAAAAGTTACTGTTTCGGCATCTCCCGCAGTTTCTTGGAATTTGTCACGGGGTAAGCATGTCAGAAACATTTGAGATGGTGTATTGAAGTGCAGATTCATGAACAATTGGCGGGAAAATTTTTGATTGAAAAAACTAAGGAAATGTGTTATTTTGCTTTGGTTATACCTCTCTTTAAATTAGGAATCGAGGGCTTGACACCCTTCGCAGAAGGACCTCATTGAAAAATCGTACAGATTTACGAGAAAAAGCCGCCCATTTCCTGAAGTATCGTTGAATTAACAGATAAAAGGAGTCACATTATTATTGGGATGCTTCGGCTGGAAAACACTGAAAGCATGAAGGTTAAATGAATTTGACTTACAGAGTCTATCCCAAAAATAAGTAGTCTTTTACTCGTCGTCTTTTTCGACTCTAAATGCGTTATCCACTAAGAATTTCTGCGTCAGGGACAGGCAGTGAACAGCAAGATTCACGCGAAAGTCTTCGAAAGGCAGAGGAAAAGAGTGCAACGTGTCAGGTAGTAAATCTTTGCCAACTGTAGGCTGCACCACTATAACGCACCTTCACTGCCTTCCTAGTGACCGAGAACCTGACAAAGCACAAGGTGGCAACGCTGCTCCAGCTACCCTACAGTCCCGATGAGACACCGCAGTTCTTTTTCTTTCCCAAGAATGAAAAGGAGCTGGAAATGCATCCATTTTGGGAGGCTGGATAGCGTCAAAGTGGCCGTGACGAGGTTCCCATGCACATAGCTATCAATCTGTAGGTCGTTTTGATAGGGATGGTACTAAAATACCCAATAGGAGTACTAAGCCCAATGGCGTGTGAAAGTCACACAGGGTATGGGGGCCAGGTCCTCCCCCTGAGTGAAGGGATGAAGCTGAAGGTGCCCAGAGAAGTGTTCCCGGGATTAGAACCCGGGCCCTCCGGTCAGTAGTCCAACTCTCTACGTCCCCATTTGCATGGAATGACTGGTTTGATAAATTATATTGCATGGATTTTCTCGTTGCACTGCATCTACGTAAAATATGTTTACTTTGAAGCCTTCGTATTAACGGAATTACCCCAGGTCGAGGAAATAATTTGACCTGCGAAGCTGATTAAGTAAACGAAACAAATAGGAGAAAATTGACATTAGAATAAAGGTTAAAATTGACCGTCATTTGCTTGCAGAAATTAGCAGATTTCAACTACGGTGAAATCCACCTTAGCGCGTGAGAATGTCTGAGAAGTGAATGAGTACGCCTTCTCGTGGTCAAAATGCCTACTAATACACCAAAAATTTAAATCCGGTATGAAATTTCCGGAAAATTGTTAGTTCTGAATTTTGCAGTTGGTTGATGACGACGCGACGAATCAGGAAAACCTTATAATTTGATCTTCTTTTTTGCGTAATTGCGGAATTTTTTTTGGCCCGTCGGGATTGACAAATTTTAAACCTCGAAGGAAAATGTTGCATAATTTTATGTTTTCCGAATCTCTCGCGACGCTCCGAACATAATACAGAAGCCCTTAATGAGTGGGTCCCGATAACTGACATTTCAGAAAAAAATTCGAAAATAAAAAATAAGCCGCCGGCCAATGGAATCGCACTTACTTGTTCACCAGTTTCATTCTAAATGACGGATTTTATTTCCCCGGTCACCGGGGATCTTATGAACATAGGTTTCAAAACTCGGATTAATCGTGCAAAACTGTGGACGTTTGAAACTTTTTTTGAAAATCCTGCTGCGGTAAGCTTACAGACAAGAACGGAGAGTCTAGGCCCTGCCGCCACTTCCATTCTCTCAGAGGAAGAAGAGCGAGCATGGGACAATATTTCTGTCGAGGCAGTCGACCCCACTTTAGCGAAGGGAGACGACTTGCTGCCATCTAATCAATAGCACTCCATGAACGAACAGCTACTATATTGCGCCGTCAAGGGGGTTGCTTGAGAGCGCAGGAGCAGTCGAGAACCTCGCAGAACGTGCAATTTAGGAACGGGGTATGTTGTTATTGGGTCATTAGCGAAGTCCATTTTAGGTAAGAGATGCATCTGAAAGAAGTCGGGAGCTGTTACCAGTGACGAGGGGGGTTTGCACAAACATTGGGTATAATCGCACGGCTGAGGGACGTTAAATGTAACAGATGAGGGTCGATCATTTGAAAAATTTGAGGATTATTAATATAAAATCAAATGGGTACTTATTTTAGGGGGCTAAAATAAGGGAACAGAACAATTCCGTGATACCAGGTGTGGATTACAGGGACAGGGGTGGCTCCCCAGGAATCAGGGTCTCCTTTATGGAGCCGAATAAATGTAACACAGCTGACAATGATGAGGACCTACTGTATTATAATTGGGGTGGAAGATGACTAGACCCTGAGAGTTTGGCATCAGTTCTCACTCAGGGCCGGCATAATACGTGTATAAATCGAATGATAAATCTACGGGCACCTGTTACTGATCACGGTTATCATTCGTGACCAGGGGAATGGAAAACCTTTCGGATGCCATGGTCAGGACCGGCTACGTGAGGCCAAAGGTAGTAACTATTTCCCAGGGCCGGCCGTGCAAGGAATGAAACTGAAATTTAGGTCTAAGACCTATTGCTGGGAGCGTAGACAGGTGTATGAGATCAGGAGCCGATATGAAGTTTTAGTGTCAGAGCCAAGTGCTCAGGGCCACATTTCCGTATGAAATTTTCAGAGTATAATAACCTAAATAGTTTGCGCACAAATCACAATGGAAACAAAGATGTTGAGACATTTCCGTGCTTAATTATTATTGTTTATAATATATCAAAAGGAGTCGCTGTGACCGTATTTGTTTCAAATATTAGCTTTAACTTCTGTGAACTTTTACTCGCTCATCATCAACAACAATGGGAAGTAACATACGGCATGGACATAAAGAACAACGTTATAGACCTTTAAATTTCATTTTTAAGCCATAAACCAAGAAGTGATTTTCTCATTCCATAAATTATTGCTGCAATTCTTTCATGCTGTAGAATAATTTTGTTGGGAGTTCAGTAAGTACGTAGGCCCAGTGACTGTTCCGGGCTAGAGGGGTCAAGAAAACCCTCCTTGTCTCCTCCGATACGCCTTCCACGAAATGAGTGAAGTTTTATTTGATTAAAAAAATGCTCAAGAGTTACAAGCACCCAAAAACCGGAAAAAAGTGGTTTTAAAAAGCATTCCGTTTTAGATTACTGACATGAGTTTTCTTTTCACCGCCGGCTCACGTTCCTTCCGAATGTCGACCGCTGGATGCGTCCCTATGTAGAAGCATGAAAGAAGTTATTTCCGATGAATTAACTTTCATGAACCAAATATACTTGTGCGTCGCTATAGCCGTCGAAGTTTTATCTTATGCACGCGATAAAAGGTTCTTCGTGAAGCTTGTTTATATTAACCAATGTATCTTAATAATTAATATAAACACAATGGATGAGGAAATATAAATTCTCCCAAATTCAACAAAAATTCCGGAAAATTGTGTTTTTAACCGACTTAGACGGTCAAGGGGCACTTACGATTCTTTCAAGACGGTTCGGGTGTCGGAAAAGACTCTTGGATATGAATCTTTTATACCCACCTCATACGCGTATGCACGTTGGATTTACTGAGCTCGAATAGAAAACGCATCCTGACCAATAGTGCACTTCCCTTTTTCACCGATGTAGTTCAACCTTCCAGCCCACGTCGTCACTTACTCTGCAATTGTGCCTCCAAATGAGAAAGAAAAAATACATTTACTGATATCAAAAACCAATTTCGCAATATCAGATGTATCATTTTTAAAAGATCAGTCAAGTACCAATTACAGTCTTCTCAATTTGAATGACAAACGAGGCAATTTTATTGGGATCGTCGTTCAGCGTGCCAGGAACCAAGCCGAGGGCGAGATAAACTGGCGAAATGCTGGTTCAAGCGCTGAAAAGTGCAGTGATCGACCGCTTGCACATTCGGTCGGATACGCATAAAATTCCATTGAGGGATCATATCTTGTGTTATGAAAGGCGAGCTATTCTAGGTGAGGCATTCTCCATGCGCACTAGAAAATTGCCAGAGTAGTGTGCGGCGTATTCTTGAGACTTGGTCCCTCATTTATTTGAATTTCGAATCTGAGACCAAACCAAGGAAACCAGAGTACACTATTTGCTGAGGCCCTTTGACCATTCTCTTTTCTTGTATCCCCCTCCCACGTCCATCAAACCTGTGATCCTCCCCCCTCCCAAACCCTGCAAACTGCTTGCTTTCGCCCGCGCGCAGGTGTTCGTTGTGTACTCTTCTCATGAAATGCAACCTCTCTCACGGAAGATAAATCCCAACTCACCTCCAGAATTTTCACCTCCATGTGTGCAGCGCCGCCTTTGGTTTGTCAAGAAAGCTAACCATGGTCGAAAAAGTTGAGCCGATATGCATCATGAGAATACGAAAGACGATTCATCACTTAAAGCAAAACATAAGCGTTTATCCTCTCGAAAAATATGATTACATTAATGCCCAGAGAAAATTAGCGATAAGCGAATATTTTAGTCATTAGAAGTAATATCAGCCAGAAAACAGTTTTCGTGTATCAATTTACGGTAACTATGAGAATATTCTCTATTCTCTTTCCCTATCTGGTTTCCCCAGGCCCTCGATTTATTGGTCACTGTAATTTGAAGCAGGAATATGATTTGTGAAATCACCGCTGTTTGAAGCTATTTTCTTTATCTTAAATTCTAAATCAATTCTGACGGAGAACATTAATGCAAAAAGGAGTGCTAAAACTTAACTTCGAAGGTATCCTCTACGTTATTTTTATGTACTTCATCCTCCGTATAATCTACGTTCATAGGGTCTATACCATTTCTATTCTTCCATTTCCTTTGTTTTTCAACATTTACTCTATGGGACACTAAATTTAATTCATAAATGCAACCCGTTCATGAGTTGAGTGTATTCGATTCTAAAATTGCCACTGCAGCTGCTTTGAGTCCATAGTGAAAGGCACGGATATAAGGAATGGGAAAGAAGCGCGTTCAATCTGAGAGGGCATGGGGTACAATGTGAAATCTAGAGCACATGGAAGGAGTCAAGGGATAATACTTGTCTGAGACCAAGAGAGAATGGGGCACTAGAATTATGATAAAAGTATCACTAAATAGGTTGTGTGTGAGTGGAGGGTGCATGTTCGTGAAAACGGGGTAGGGATGCACTGTGGTCTTACCCTGGGTGGATGGGATGAATGAATAGCAGTGAGACATATTGGATGGCATTATGATGCCCCAAATGGAAAGTGAAAGTGAATGTTTGAACAGAGAAGGAAATGAATAGCGCAGTTTTTCTTTGTCACACTGAAAGAAGACTACCAATGGATTATTCAATTGTGTTCTCCACTAGTTTATTCAGAAATGGCATGTTTAACGTTGTGAACTTTTCGTTCTCCTTTAAATGATTCCTATTTAATGTTTTCAACGTAAAAAATTGCATTAATTCTTATTTATTTGACATTTATTGTTTTGACTTCAACGTTGAGCTTAAATTTTTCTTTTGAGCAATATGTAATGGAAATGTATACTGTATTGTCAGATATAATAGTATACACATGATAGATAGCTGTGCCTGAGAATGAATTCTGGAGCGCTCCAATTATAAGCACAATAAAGGTGACAAGGGGGCATTGTAGGATTCCTTTGGGCGTGGAATTAAAACTTCCTTAAAATATTTTGTCATGCGCAGCCAAATGATGACTGTAGATCAATGATACTCGTGGCTTTGAGTATGGGATTCAAGCAAGCTGGACCAAGGGATTGTTTTGCAGAGAATGCGAGTTCGGAACCACGTACTGAAATGATGGTTCTGAGTCAGTTTTTTCTACTGATTTATATATAATTCTGAAACGTTGATGGAGCTTATTTTACGGGAACAATTGAAGCTTAAAATGGCTACCAACTTTAACTCCAGTGTACACAACCTTGCTGAAGTACTAGGCATGCAGGTATAACCCAGGCTCTTCTCCAACACCTGGTAGATTTACGCTGTGGTTGGGAGTGTTGTGCTGCGGAGCACCTTGTCGGTAGCCAAGTGGCCATTACATTATTGATTAACCGAGCATGATTGACCATGAGTAGTGAGTGACGACCAGATGCCAAAAGTATCCTGCCTTAATTATCCCGATATCAGCATCTACTGCATTTGAATCCATAGAGTCCTCCCAAAGGATTCGAAGTACGGTGTGTGTATGCTGGTAGTTGGGTCGATTGAGTTCTTCAAAATAGTATATTTGCAAATTTTTACCAAATTTTTCATACCAACCGATTCGAAAATGGCAAGAAAAAGCATGTTTGGTCATGCCTGACCTCCCCTCTCTCAGTGAAATCACTACATAGTGGAATTGGTGTCATTATTAAATGTGATTTCTTCATTCATTTTTAGGCAACATTTATTATTCACGTCTGTATATTATTATTAAAAATACACATGTGCTAATAGACATTGTCAGGTGGCACACAAGTCCCAAATAATTGCAAAAGATAATACATAAAACCAGACTTCAAAACACAAATCTCTTTAACAAAACAAGTGAATCCCCATCCCATTTACAACCATTAATCAGCAAGAAAAAAAAGATAAATTAAAAAAAATTAAGCTCGCCATGGTTGTTAAACAGACTGAGCAGCAAGACCAATTCTCATGAAACACATATACCTTATTCACATATCTTTCAATCATAAACTGACTGGTAAATACTTTTTCTTCTTTCCCTTCCCGCTCATTTTTACATGTATTCTATTATCAATATTGGTGGTGAATAATGAATTGGATCAAATGATCAGATTGAAATGTGAAATCCTACTGAAGAAATATGGAGTGATACCTCTATTTAAAAATACTGAGAAGAAATGTGGGTTGGCATAGGTTACCACATATCCATACCATATCCACATTCTCATATGCATGGATTGCTGTTACAACAATCAACGTTATCCTTCCATCTCGTCTTCCACAGCCCTAAAACATCTACATTTCCTCTAATTATTTCCAGTTCAATATTTTCTGATTTCCATATGCTCAAAATTGCCCAAACATTGCTAGCCCTTATTTTGAGCCATCTGAAGGGTATAATTTTCCTAGCTTATTCTTGAGTATTTGTTTGTATTTTCCCTTCTTGTTTCCTAACATGTACGTTTTTTCACCTTCCTGTGCAGTGCGCTAGTTTCACACTTAAAACATTCCAAATTTTTGCATCACATCACCCTATATGTTTCTTTTGCCCTAGTTTCCAAACTCAGTTTTTCATTAAATTATTTCCACAAAAAGAAAATTATTTCTACAAAAAGAAAATTATTTTTATAAAAATATAGGTAGAATAAAATACAAATAATTGAATAATAAATTGAGCTGAGAAATTAATAGGTATAATATTATCCTCAACCTTTTCCCTATTTTATCTTCTTTAATCTGAATGTACGCTTATTTAATTGTTTATTATAACTAAATTAGAAAGGACAAATTGAGGTTCTTATGGCCTCTTTCTATTACATATTACTAACTATTGATTATATTAAATAATATTTCCTTAAGCCATTAACCCTTTACTGGTTAAGAATATATCATTTAATATAGTCAGTCTATGACTAGATTATTATCTGAAACTTCATCTGCCCCTTAAAATTGTTTGAATTAATCATGCTATTCCTACATTTCTGCCTAACTGCAATACAGGTGTAGTGTATATGATATGTTGCATGTAAAAAATTGGTTAATAATCGTGGAATATGATAAAATTGAAAAATAATTAAAACTCAAAGCATTCAATATTTTATATTTAGTCAGTAGCCAAGGTTACTTTCTCTGTTAGAGGTTATGGTTAACATTTAAATTGAATGCCTTCATTTGAATCTAGATAATATGAGCTCAATGACTGCATGATAGAAAAAACAGTTTCTCTGTTGATACAAAGTTGTGGGCCCTGTAATTCATTTTAAGTACTCATTAGCACACCAGCACTTGAATAGAATCAGCATGGGATGTACGATTAGCCTATTTATGATTAATAATATTCCAATGTCATATCCAAACTTTCAAACCTACTAATTCTTTTGGTAGCCTGCCAACCCAGAGTTCGTGGGTTGGATTACTGCTAAGGTGAATTTACCCACCTAGGGCATGTGTATCTATGTCTTTTGCAATGCTTAAACAAAGTGTTAGTGAAGATCAATCCCTGTCTCCTGCAGAGCTCCATAGTTTGTATTACTAGTTACACTATCCTTGATATAATTTTCAGGGGTTAGATGGGAGAAGGGACTATAAAGCTTCAGTCTTGCCTCAATAGAGTTATTAAATAAATAAATAAACTTTACTTAAAGTGTTCACAACATTTCATGAAAAAAGAGATTGGGATCCTTTGAGAAATTTAATCACGGTAGGATTTGAATTTGAGTCCTGGTGGTGGGAAGTCAGTACACTAGCCAGCACACCAATCGATTTGATCCTCACTTTTCTCAACTGGGTACGATCTAAAGATGCAGATGTTGTGTTTCATTGAAATGTCACATAATCAAATTTGTTGTTAGAGTTTATGATTCAATATGATCATTGCTGCTGTAGGACACATTAAGATCAGTTTTTTTAACTTCTAGAGTTGCTATTTCTCTGTTTTACTAAGGAACTGAACTTCTGTTTAAGCACAGCTGTGCCCGATTTGACTTAATTCCTTGTAGGACTGGTAATCCAAATTTCACTCAGTTAGTCGTTCCTCAATTCATTTGGTAGCATGGAAAAAACCGTTTGCGACCCTATTATTAACTTAGAGGAAATGAAATAAGCTCATTTTTTAAGTAATCAGATAAGGACAGTCAACGCTAATTAATATTGTCAGATCATCGGCTATGAAAGCCTTTTTCATAAATTGGGAAATAATGGCGTGCTACTGTTGCAATAATATTCACTGGTTCATTCAGGAGTTTAAACTTTGCCAATTCTTTGTTGACAAATATTTAATTATTTTAGGCTATTACTTGTAAGTAATTGTTTCAAAGTAATGAGTAATTTCTGAGAAAAATCATGTAAAATATGCTAGATTTTGATATTGTTATTAGTTTTAATGATTTGCAGCATTATAATGGCTAAAATTACCCCAAATATTTAGTCTCCAATTTGGTTCAGAAATCTAAATGCAAAAAATTCTCCGCACACTTAAATAAAAGAGAACACCTGCATTTTTCAAAATATTCCTCTCGTGTTCTCAATATGATCAAAATCAATGTCCTAGTTTTTGTAACCTGCATTTATACTTCATTATAGGGTAGTGGTACCTTAATGAGTAGAATAATGGGCTACAGAGCAGATGGCCTGGATTCAAATATAATTTACTTTGGACACCTTGGCTCTACCCAAGCTGTGATTTTTCATGCACCTATCAGATCATCTTCCAGGGAAACCACAGCCTGTGCAGGGAATGAGGAACTGGCCCTCATATCCTGATACATGAAGTTGGTATACCGTGCATGACAATGGAATGAGATGAGCTTTTACCTTAGTTTTTCAAACTAGCCTCATGGTTTATTGAGTATATTAGTTTACATCCTATTTATAGGAATAGGTGCTCAGGATATTAATGCAGTTTCTAGACTCAGTCAAAAGCAGATTAAAATCAGTGCAATTGATCCTTTTGGAAAATTTTCAGTTGTGTTAGCTCATCTACCCAATTCTTACATTTTTATCCCAATCAATCTCTTCAGATTCTATTCCGATCAAATACAACTGAATTCCTTTTCAATTTTGTTTTAAAACTTGTGAATTAAACAAAGGTGATCATAATGCACATCACCAAATATTTACATTTAAAGGTGAAGAAAGAAGGTGTATTCAGAAATGAGAATCTAGTGTCAGTCATGACTAATAAAACCCACGACTACTTTAATAAACTGATTATAATGCTGTTCAAAGTTCTGAGGTTATTTTTATGCATCTATTCTGGGGCTTCAGTTTATAAAAAAGGCAATTTATAATGTTAACTGGTATAACATAGCTACATAGGTATATCTTGTTGTTCAAGAATGCTTTATACTTATTAAATGTATTAATATTAGTTCTGATAACGAATGAATTTCAGTGGAACTTGATGCAACAAAAAATAATTTGCTGGCACCAGAAGTTTCCATAAATGAAATAGATACATGAGGATTCTTAAGAACTAAGCCTCAAGTCAGCTATTCTTTATATGATTGGCATACCTCATTTCCTTATATCATATCGAATATAAATTTATTTAAATAAAAGTAATGGTAGATTCATCGCAAATAGTTTTCCTGATGAAATAAGGTAATAATACTTGTTTAACAAAAGGGGTTTCCTGCCAGATCTCTCTCAAAAGTGCAGCTTTGGGATTCAATGATTTCAACTATTCAACTTTTGAATTCACATCTTTTTTTTTCAATGAGCTGTTCTAATTTTAAATATTATCGAGACCATTGCAACTTTCCTTCCCAGCATATATTATTTTTGGGTTGTGAATCTCAGCTTGTGGTTTTGAGCTATTGAATGAATGTTTTATTGGATTACATTAATGTAACATGATGATGACTTTACCACTACTTAATACAATGTGGTTAGAATTGTAATAGAGATGACTGATATTTTATATCATTTCTATTATATCATTAATTGCTAATTACTTAAATTATGAGTGATTTTTCTTATGCATATTTTCATGCACTTAGGGTGACGTGGTAGCTCAGTGGTTAGAGCAGTTGGCATTAAGCTAAGTTCCAGTGATTCCTCCAGTCTCTCTGTTCACCTTCAAGATCACTTAGATTTTCTAGTTACCAGGATTTTCTATGGAAGTTAGAGGTATCACAGAGAAAGGTAGCGAATGCCTTCTTGCTCTGAATGTGTGAATTGAGCATGCTTAGTACATGTCCTAGTGCAAACTGGGTTCCACTATTGAATATTAGAACAACCTCCAATTCTCTGTATTTAACTTGTGTTTGATAGCAGCTTCATTCTCAAAGTAAAAGTAAGAAATAAGCAGATTATAATTCTGAGGGGATTTTTCTATCTGGGGTAAAATGTCGGTGGATATATATTGGGTATATAAAGATGCTGATGAATTGGTATCATTAGAACTAGAAAGTGGATGGATACTATTATAAATAAATAAATTATCAATGCATTAATACCATACAGGATTTGCTTTGACTAGACACATAATTTGATTGGCTTTTCATTCATATGATTAAAAACAATAACATTGAATCCTTTTTTTTGTGCTCTGTTGCAAAGATAAAACAATTCTTTCACTATCACTAGAATGCATTTTTTTGTGTGAATGTGATATTATAAATTGTAGGCTTTTATGGGGCTGGACTAAATATTTAATTGGAAAATGTATGGGCAAAATAGAATTATTATTAGGGGATGTAATGTGCTGTCTTAAAAAAATTTTTTTGGCCGCATATTAGCATTCAATATCTCTTTTTTGTCATTATTAAGGAATTAATCTTTGGAAATCGATACCATTGCTTATAAATAATATTATGAAAATAAGTAAATAAACAAATGGGCCACATCTGTTTGTGCCTGTGGTTTTTTGTAAGGAATGCTTTCATATTGTTTGAAGTGAGATATACTCTGTGAGATATACTCTTTCACTTGCAAGGATAACTATTCTACAAATGACCTTAGCATGAAATAAATAGATATCCATAGCCCTCATATACAGATATCAATCATGCAATCAATCAAATCATTAGTTTGCAAGAAATGCTTATCTTCATCTGGTAAATATACTGTTGATGAAATGAGCATAGTATACCTATGAGCATTATTTGAAAGTCAGTTATGGGTGAAAAATTTAGTTTGATATCTGCGGTTGGGTTAGTTAGTGTTAAGTGAGAGGTTTAATTATTGCTTGATGGAATTTGAGGTACTGTGAAAGGGATCATCAATGGGGAATGGTAATGTGACTGTGGTCAAGGTTAAGGTTTGATGCGAATATTTCAATCTGTTACAGGGGTCAAATTAAATTCATTTCTTTTCAAAACTTGAAATTGCCAGGCCAAAATAAACATGCTTATTTTCAAAGTGCTTTGCAAAGATGTTGAGCTAGAGAGTAAAGATCTTTTTATTCTAAACTGAAAACTATGGCCTGCTTGTCCCATGCAAACAAAATTGCAAAAGTGACACGTGTTGATGAGTTCTTCTAAACTTGCATTCCTGGTTACATCTGTATTATTTCCGAGCTTGGTTTTCAATGACCCTGTTTAGCTGATCATACGAGATACTTTAGAAGTGTTAAGAACCTCCTGATTCAACAAATGATAATTTGCTGTTAGAGGAATCTCTTTGAGAAAATGAATGTTTCATTAAATACAATGTTTTTCATCAAATTAAAAAAAAATTGAGGATTATCCATTTATTTATGGAATTGTGAGTTCTAAGTGAATTCATAGAGGGGAAATTTAACAGAAAACACTGACCTCACAGTGATCAATGAGAAGTTCTTATATGTCTATTCTATGTGCTTGTTTTCTCATCTCAAATGCCAGATATTAATTCAACACCTCTAATAGCAATCATACACATTTTTAGGTGCACATTCTCTATTTTATCCATATTCCAACCCAAATAACTCTATTTTGCCAAATGATGGTGAATGTCAAAACCGTTATTTCAATTGATGTGCACACAATTAAACTGTCCACTTCATTCGTAATTGCCAGACTTTTGATGTCATCTCCTTTAAAATTGCTGGAAGAAGTAAAATTTTTTAGTGTCAGAGATAGAATTGATTGTTTTTTCTTTCCAGCAATCAAATTGTTTCCTCATACTAAGTTATAAAAACTTCTAACATTCTGGAGTGCAATCATTTTTCTAGTCTGTTAGAGTATAATTTACCTCTTAAAGCTTCTATAGTTTGAAGAAGATAAGAAAACAGTCCCAACAAATTTGATAAACATCACTTTAAAATATATATTTCTTTATTTTTCCATTTATAAATTGAGGTTTTGCAGAATATTGTTCTAAACAATCAGCTGTTATAACAAATGTTGGTCCTGATTGTAAGCATGTCTTCTATAATTATGTTGCTGCAATACTAATTGGAACTTAAGTCTGTCCGGTAACTTGAAGCCTTGAAGATACTGTGGAGAGATCTAAAAGCCAGCTGCTAAAGACACATCTGGAAAAAATGTTCTCACTTGGCATTAAATAGGATGGAAAGTATTAGAGAAATAATTACATATGTATGCATTTACTTAGAGATTACAATTAAGTTTACAATGTATTTCGAGGAATTAAATTTGTACTTACAAAATACATTTGATTCAGAATATTTGTGGATTTTTATTGGCATCTTAGGATACCAATCAGCACTTTAATTGTGTGAATATAAAAGTAATGGTTCTGATAGATTAATATATAACAGCATTTTTTGCATTTCAGAAGAAGATGTTTAACCCGGAGTTAATTGGTATTGTCCTTTCGTCAGCGAATCTTAGATTGTGTTCCTAAAATTTAGTACCAGCATCCTTACTCTCTACTAACAAAAAAGCCTAGCCTTCTACCTATATTTTCTCATTAAATATTTTACTTAACAAATTTATTCAATTAACACTAAAGTATATGACCCAATAACCATGTTCAGTTCTTTTGACTATGGTCTTCTCTAATTTTGAAAGTCCAGCACAAAGTCTTCCTATTTCTTGAGGTTTTGCTACAAATTAAGGCAATGATCTAAAAAAAAACTTGGTTGTAAACCCTTAATTTCTTAAGTCTAAATATTTTCTATTTTACAAAGTTCATTTGCTGAAAGCCCATTTTATCGATTTAGTTCCCCTTTTGCTTTTAGCATTTCTGCTCTTTTTTCAACACCCTTCCTTATTTCAGCATATAAACAGGAAAAGGGCAAAATTACTTTCATAATATCACTTAATTGATTATATAGTGCTCTTTACACAGTATGGTTAACATTACAATGCTTCATTTAGTTTACTATAAGGAAGGAAACTTAAATTAGTCAAATGTAGAGTTCAAAAAATAAATAATTATTATTATCATCCGTAATCTACCGGTTAGGATTGCTGTAGTGCAGGGGTAGAGCATTGGACTATTGACCGAAGGCATGCCACTCTGGACACCCAAGCTGGGTGTTTTTTTGGCTGCCAGGTCTTCCTGAGGAACCATAGCCGCCACAGGGAAAGAAACTGGTCCCCCTACCTTGATGTATGAATTTGACATGCTGTTGGGCTGGCTGAACTCTACCATCACCCACCAAACTGACCTTTAGGTTGATGAAAAGTGAATAATAGCAATTTTGGGAGTTCCACTGATTTTTATTTTAAAAATGACCGATTTTATTGAATAGTTGACATCATCAACTGATGATGTCGACTATTTAATGTCTTCGGTCATTTTTAAAATAAAAATCAGTGGAACTTACAAAGTTGTTCTTATTCACTTTTCATCATACAGTTCCATCAAGCTGTGCCAAAAGCCATAGAATTCACCTTTGGGTTGATCATTATGTTTTTTTGATTCATTATTTTAGGTAGCTTTCTGTTGGGCACAAGCTACCAAACGACACAGTGACAATTCCCTTCTCCCTAATAAAACACAAACTTACATCCAGTCTTATAATAGGCATATCTTCAATTCTGCATACTTCCTTCCTCCCTCCATTCCATCCAACATTGCTATCCTATTCCTGTCCCTTCCTTGCTTGCCTAACATCCTGCCTTCTACCAGAGTCTTCAGCATCCCATTCCCAATCAAAATACTTGGCATCCACTTTCCCTGCTGGCTTGGTAACACATATTTCTCCAAACATTCCTGCCCACATCATCGCTCAGCCTAGTATGTCCTCATTTGTTTTCCTTTCATTCCACTTCATCTTTTTCATCCTTCTCGACACCCACATTTCAAAATACTTCATCTATGCTCATTTTCCTGTTTCAATGACCATGCTTCCGTAATGTAGAAACTTCTCTCCATATCAAGGTTTAGATGAACCTTTTCTTGATATCCCTACCCAACATCCCTGTCATCAATTCCCTCCCTGTTAAAACCTTTTGCCTAATGCAGTTTGTCTCTACAATATAATGCTATGAATAATGCCATTATAAAATTAATTAGACACCTTAGTCTAAATAAGGCAGATTAAAAATTTTGCAGGAAAATTTGTACCGAAATGTTGGTTAATATAAGGGAATTATTGGTGTCACTTACGAGACCAAGAATGATTTCTATGTATTTCATCATGTCACTCATTAGGTAATCGGATCCATATGTGCCTCTCAAGGTCGGGGGGCTTTTCGGGATTGGATAGGTGCCAGGGTTTTACAGGCGAGAGGGCGAGGAAGCCACCTCGGCATTCCCGTATCTTCTGGCTGTAAGGAAACGGGGTGGGGAGGCAGTTCGAATGACCCGGCCCTCAAAGCGATGTCGTAGTAAACCCATGTTTTGCTCTCCGTTCAAATTTTTAACCAGCAACGCTCTAATCGGTGACGGATCATTTTGAGCAAACCTCCAGCTGGCGCGAATAGCAATCTGACTAAAGGAAGCTAGTCTAATCGCCGATGCGTCAATCGGACCCGAGGGAGTGAACATGGTCTACTCGGGGACGGCGTAAAGGGGGCATTTATTCAAACGAAAGGATCCAATTCACGCCTCCCGTCTAAATGAGCGCGCAGAACACTAAGGATTATATAGCCAACAATACTTGGAAATATTTAATCTTTCAGTGTTAATACCTTACAAGACGCTTGTACTATGAATAATGCTGTCAAAGATTTATTAGTCTTCTTCATCCTCTTCAGCGGTCATTGGTTTTATGTCTTACGGCAAAAACTTATTTCGTGACCGTTTAGTTTTTATTGCTATCAATACATTTCTCCTCTCGCGCGCGTCTATTTTATAGTAAAAAAATGATTTTTGGTTTGCCTTGCGCACCAGTAACTGTACACACCTCAAACAAGAACATTGTGCTCCAATCAATGTCGTAATATACTTTATTTTTGCCAGATGTTTGTCTTTCATATGTAGTTCAATGAACAAATCATTGCCTCATTTTATGTCCATGCCATAAGCATGGCATGTTTAGCTGCATTTTATGTTCAGCAGTCTACGATATTCTTTCGTCGACCCCCCCCCTTTCCCTCTTTCAACCAAAATATGGATATTCCATTAGACCCCCCACCTATCTCTATCCTCCCCTACCCATGTCTAAAATCCCCCCTCACTCTTCCCTCCATTCAACACCCTTCCTAACGTCAGCTCAAAACTCTCCCTTGGCCCCCTTCTCCTATCTTCGCCCACCAATCCCTTGCGTCCCGCGGAACCACTCCCCCCCTCCTTCACTCTTCATGCCCTGGGCGAGAACTTAGTTCTACGGAGACTTTCTTTGAGATCTGTTTGCTTCAGGTGTGCTCTTAGAAGGGGGAACGCCTGTCAGGCGCAAACAACGTTGCGAGAGCGACGGAAGATCACTCTAGTCTGGATTGAATCAAGTAAGTGGCCATTCATTCTTAATTATCAGTCATATTACTAAGAAGCTTACTTTAATATACGAATTAAATTGTTAAAACGCATTTTCCACGATCGTTGAGTTCTACCCTGAGCTTCTTTAATTTCTTTCGTAATCTGTCTTTATCTGTTCTGGGGTACTTAATGTCGTAATAATACTGGTTCACGTTTGCAAGGATACATTTTTATATGCATAATGGCGTAAATGAGTCAAGGCTTCGCGGCACTTCACACTCGAAATTTGTGAAAGGCGAGCTTTGACCGGACGATACCGAAGACCTCTGTTCTTCCCTTTTAGAGTGCCGGCACTGTCATGACGTCATATTTTACTTGGGCGAACTAAGTTCCCTGTGATTTCATTAAAGGTATGCTCGAAATTCGTGGAAATGCGTTGGAATAAGCGAATTTAGTAAGTTTTTATCCGGTAATTATTTTTGCGCTCAAATTTCACGTGCCTAACAAGAACGTTCTAAAAAAAATGGTGAATACGAATTGATCTCATATTTAAGTATAAGTGGCTTAACTTATTAGTTTTGATCCGACTTGATTTTTTTCAGTGCACCCGAAGTAGTGATGTCGTAATTGGAGAGAGAGCTAAGTTTCATGGGAGACATGTTCCAGCGTAGTGCGATTTCTACTGTTCAGAGCATTGATGAATCTCTGGGTGAGTTTTAAGCGTCCAATTACTAGTTTTAAGACTGAGCCTTCCTTAAAGTTAAAAATTCAGTTCCTTTTGACGTTTTAATATGTCAGTTCCGGTTCACTTAGCGACTTTGATAATTTGACGATGATAATTACTAAATCTTAGACTTAATCAACCAATTATTTTTTCCCAAAACTTATCCTTTCTCCTCTCACGCTTCAACTTCAGCCTGCTGATCGTATTACTTCGTTCCTGAAAACTTCCAGTGTGGAAGGATGCATCACATTTCCATTCCATCAAATCGAGAGGCACGCTTCGAAGTGGGAAGACAATCTCTTTTGTGATCAGCTGATCGGCGAGATGATTTTCCCGATCCCAGTGTATACTTACTCCGGAAAGGTAACACAATTTCTGCGCTTTGTTAGCCTTTTGTGGAATTTTTCAAATTTCAAGATTCATTAACTGGATTAATGTTCAGTTTTTAGCCCTAAATGCAGACTCTATTCCGAGGATGGGCATCGCTTGCTCGCTCAGTAGATTATCGGATGAATTCCGCCTCTGAATTAGCGTAACGAAATAACTTATTTGATAGACTAATTATTTACTGCGTAGATTTAGAATTTTATATTTCCACTTGTATATCTGATGGCTTTTATGTAATATTCAAATCCACGTCCGCAAGCCCTCTTGGATATTGCTATGCTACTTGCCAAATATTTTCCTCATAATGTTAACTTGACTATCACTGCTTTAACTTCCGCCTACGAATTCGTGTTGATTATGTAATAATGAAGATAGAAAAAATTCGTGTTGCCATAATTACATTTAGGGAACTTTTGTCCATTGTGCTTGCCTAACTGATGGTTCATATCTAAGTCACTCCCTTCCAATTTATTTTAATTTTGATTATATATGCGAAGTTAGAGATGTTTGTAAATTAATGGCAAGCATCGTTGTGCGTTCGTTCTAAATATCATCGTTAGATTTCACATGACTATCGTCTGAATTGTGAAATTATTTAATACCCAAATATTCGTTACTGAAGTGCTTCAGAATTTTGTTGGCGTGATTTGTCACAGTTTAAATGAGTTTTAAATGGCGGATATTTCATTTGATGTTTAACGAAACTTATTTAAGCTGTCATGCTTTAAAGAATTATTCCAATGTAAAAACTTTCATAATTGTTAAAGCTATGGGTAGTTTGAGAAAAAAATCGTTTTACCTTGCGAATTTTTATGGCGTGATTGTACTAAAAAGGATAATTAACGAAATTAGGGAGTTTCCTTGCATAATTTTACTGGGTTTGTTTTTTCTGCTGTCTCCTCGTCACAGGCCGGGCGCAGTAAAAGGCTATGGACGAGGCATCCACTTGGTGTAAGTGATATCTAAGAGGGGAATTCTTGGGAAATTTTGTACTGCCTCTTGGGTTGCTACCAATCTTGGACTTGCAAAGACGTGACTAAATTTAACAGACAGTGGAATAATGCTTCGTCGAACCGCCATTTCATCAAATCGTGATAAGAGACGCTTTGGATGTGGAGCGAATGATCTCCTGCCATCAGCTGATCTGCGAGGAGTCCTTGTTGTCGCTTATCTCTACTACTCCGAGGAGTAACTTAATTTCTTCTCAATGGTTGGCTTTAAAAACATAGCGATAGCAAATTGTGCAATTTCAGTACTCAGTCGCTATTAAGTTTTGGATCCTATGAATTAGTAGTAGGCATCGCGCGTTCTCTCGGCATTGCTAGATCGAATTCTGCCTTAAATTTTTCGTGCAAGTTTCATTTTCTGGATTTACCATGACGACAGAAATTGTCTACTTCTTCCATAGATGTTAAGGGTTGAAGTTTAAAAATACCGATGTCTCGAATTTTTCAATGTGTTCCTTCCAGTCCCGTGTTGTGTATTTAACGGTATTATGCTCCGTTAGGAATGCCGAAAGCAGACATGCCGTGCTTCATTTATAACTTTTTGTTCGCTATCATTGTATTTTTAAGATTTATAAATAATTTATCGGTGAAGTCAATTGATTGGCTTTCATAATCAATACTTAATTAGAAACTAATGACATTAGTTGTGTGGTTTCGTATATAGTTTCAGCATCATGATATTCGAAGTTTTTAGAAATTTCATTCCGGTAATCCTCTCATTATCATGTTGTACTTAAATGAGTAATTCCTGAGTAAAACCTTTCTTAATAATTAATACAGACATTAAGAATTTTTATTGTGCTATTTTCTATTTTGTTTTGTAATTTTAATTTAAATTTAAATTATCTTTGTGAATACTAAGCTTTTAAATTTTCTATCCTCTAATAAGGTAGTTTCTCTGCTGAAGCGGCGCTAAATTTCAAATGGGCTCAAGAAACTTGATGCTGTAGCAGTTAGTTGGTAACGGCGTGATGTTACCCTTAGATTTATTTTAATCTTTGGAATATTCTAAGACTCTTCGCCCAATTTCGCCCTTCCAACGAAAGGATTCTCGAGCTCGCTGGACAGCTTTAGATAGGACGAGAGCGAAGGCTACGGATGAGGGAAGAAAGCAAGACTCGTGCTCTGGAAATCAGCTCATCGGCAAAATGTCATCAAAGACCTAAACTCTCCTAGCTGGACCTTGGATCTTCGAAAAGTTAGTTGAAGTGTCACATTTATAATTTTTCATACGCCAATTAGCTCTCTGAATTGGTCAATACTTCTCTTAATTTTTTACTTCATTATTTCTATTTTTTTATTTCTAAATTTTCTACTTTTATATTTTAATTTTGTATATTTTCTTTCGTTTTCATAATTTTGTTTTAATACTTTAATCTTTATTAGTTCATAAATTTATTTTTTTAATTTTATTTTGGTATTTATATTTCTGGCTTGAAGTCTACCTATTTGATGTGTACATGGTAGACTTGCATAACTTCGTATATCAGTAGATTAAAACCACCTCAGCGTTAGTTTTTCGACAGCATTGAAAAGTTAAATAAAATGTAGTAGTAGTACATTTTTTGTAACTTATAAAAGTTTGATCCACTCTAATATTGCTTAATGCACAGTTTCGTCAACTTCTTAATGTAGCTAGAAACTATTTTTCCGTTGATTACTTCAGGAGGGATTTCAATTTTAGCGGCCGTATTTTAGGAGGAGATTGAAGTTAGGACTGAAGAAATTTTAGGAAAGATTGGAATGAAGCAGCTTGAAAGGCGTCGGAGATATCCAGTTTAATTTAATTTTCAATTTTCTCCAAAGCTGTAATTTTCACAATTTATAAGGATCTATGAATGTCGCAATTTCTTTATTGATTTTGCGTAGAAAGGCCCATATTTTACTAAAACTAACATCTTAAGTGTCAGAGAGCACAACTTTTTATTTATAAAGTTGTTACAGTGAACTGGAAATGCAAATAGTATGGGCTTTCGCCCCAGATAGGACGAATTCCTGACTCATTGAAAGGTTAGTAAGTGAAACGTTATCCGCTGCTTCAACAGACGTTTCCGAATGATCATTGAAAGCAGCTATTTAGGCAAAAAGTAGCTGTAAATGAATGGCGTTGATTACTCCAGGCTATCTTGAAGGTCAAAACGAGTTTTTCTCGAGGCGCGACAAGATTTAGAGTAGCATTCTTATTTATGGTTACTAAACCTGAGATTTTTAGAAGTACTTTTAACTAGCCGAAAGTAAATGTTATAAGTATACTTTCACTAAATAATTGCTGGCCACCGCGTATCCCTACCGATGCTTTAATGGCATTTCGCAACATATCTAAATTTTTGTAAACCTGTATTTCGTACTGTTGTATTTTAACTCGTATCTTACATCCGTCGTCGAGAATTCGAAGATTAGCATATTTGAAAGGAGGTGCATAATATAAAATTGGAAACAGTGTATTCGAGAGGGAATCAGCGGGAATAGTAAACACAGACCTGAGTAAATTGAGGCAATAATTTTTATCAAACCTGACATATCCTCAAATTGAGTAGCTTCAGGCGTGATGTGGTAGAAGGCGAACATAACGAATAACCGATCGAAGCTCTTTTCCACTTGATAAAATTTTTATATTTTACGACCGGGTTTCGATGTATTACATCACCATCAGGGCCTGATGATGATGTAATACATCGAAATCCGGTCGTAAAATATAAAAATTTTATCAAGTGGAAAAGTGCTTTGATCAGTTATTCACTGACGTATCCTGTATGTTTTACTGTTTACACTCAATGTACTCCTTAACTTTGTTTTTATATTGTTGCCTCTCATATCTCTTCTTTTTCCTTGTCAGTCTGCTTTTGTTTCATCTATCTTGTAAAGGTTCCCAGCGTTTTTAACATTTCAGCCACTCTCTCCATCCAACTATGCTTCCCCAGTACATATATGGCGGCCTTTCTTTGGACCTTCTCCAGTTTTGTAATACTATATGCTCATCATGTGGGTCCCATAGAAGTGATAGGTACTCAAAAGTTGGTCTTACGAAAGTCTTATGCGCCATTTCCTTAGTTGCTCTAATACTCCCTAGTTTCTCATCACCCAATGCAGTTTTTTGTAAGTTTTCTCAACTATGTAGTCTACGTTCCGCCCCCACCGTATATCCTTGGTTAAATAAAAAAGTATTTACAGCTATCACTTCTAGGAATGACATTTTCCGAGAATTTATAGTCCTTATTGGTTCAATTTACCTTGTTACTTAAAGTGATGGATTTGCATTTGCTATCACATTATTTGTCACTCAATCAGCCATTTTATTTACGTCCCTTTGCAGTACTTCGCGGTTGCTGTTTTTCTGGACTTTCCTGTAGATGATGCAGTCGCCCGCTAAAAGTCTTATTTGAGGTTAAAGTTTTTCCCAATGATAATTTATATAGATCAAAAACAAGTGGGCCAAGTACAATACCTTGTGGGACGCCCGATGTTACCCTCGTTTTTTCAGAATACACTTCTCCTAATTTGACCCTTTATGATCGACCATTAATGAAATGTTTGACCCACGGCATCACTCCTCAAGCGTCAATCACTCTTCGTTTGACTTTGTCTTTTGACCGATCGAATATTATAGCATCCACTTTTATTACCGCATCCATAGTTCGACATTTCTTGGCAGAACCCTAATAGCCGAGTTTCGCAAGAGTGCACTTTTCTGAAACTTAATGCAACGTAAGCGATAAGTTTTCAAGGAACTATAAAAAAATAGCTCTGCGCTTACGGGGCGATCACATATAATATGGGTATATTTCTGCGTGTTCTGTCGAGTAAGAATCTAGAAAGAAATGTGGCGAAGTTGTTTGAAATGTTATCTTACACAAGATCTGTTATCTGCACACATTCTCTGATGGAACTTCGATAATAAATCATTCGGATCCTATATCCATGTCGTCGTCAGCTCATGTCGGTTTATAGTTGCATTTTTCCTTAACCTATTCAGAAGTGAAATCTGCCTGTAACTGGAGGCACGTTTAACTTACGGAAAGTATTTGAATTAAAAGAATTAGATTTTTCAGGAATCAAATGTATGCCTTCAGCAGTTGTGCCTCTTTCATTTTAAGTTTAAAAGTTGAAATTTACTTCAATCTGCTTTAATTTTCTTTTATTTTTAGAAATATTTCGCACATTTCAGGAAAGTATACGAAAATCTAGAAGCACACTTACTTACACATATAACTAAATATTAAGAAATACCTATTTATGTTGTTGCATGGCAGGTGTTGAATCACCCCTGCCGCTGACTCTTGCTTGCAGGGTACTCCATAAAATGAAAAGTGGAACGTATATCAAGATGGAGAGATCGTTACTCGATATATTTTTCAGCTTGGGGGTTACAATAACCGAATAAATCTATCTAGTGGTCACTTCTACTAGTTTCAAATAAGAATTTTTTTTAAAGGCATAAGAGTAATTTAAAAGTTCATTGTAGACTGTTGCATGGCGTCTTCATGAGGATTTTTTTCCCTTATAATTTTTAAATGAATTTGTTACTTTATTGTTCGCCTATTTTAATTTTTAAATTAACGTGATATCGATGCACGGGAAGTTTGCAAATATTATTTCGCTCGATTACAAGTTGTGTAATTTTAGCCTCTATCCTCAACTTAACATATTTGTTTGATAGTTACTTGGACATATCACCACAGTCAATTTTTACGAATAGTTTTCCGCACATCCTAATTGTTTTTCTTGTAGACTTTTATTGTATACCAAATGAAATAAAATGTACGCGAGTAAATAACGCGCGACAGTTCTTAAAAACTAAGAGTGGACAATACAAAGTTCCTGTTCCAATTTTTGCTGTGCTGTCTTCAGATAATTTGTACGTCCGGTTTATTTGAGAGCCCATTCGCAGTATTCGATTTTATAAAGATCTATATTTACAGCTAGTTAAGGATGCTATAGAAGTGATAATGGAGAGTAAAAGATTTAAAAATAGTTTCAGGGAAACTTGAAATATCTTTAGACTATATATTTCAGTTAGTAGTTTAAAATCATGAAACACTCGTATGCCTTGGTCATATTTTCATCATATGGAGTTTGGGTTGAAATTCTTCTTCAGCCGTCTAACTGCGAGGCAATTCTCATAATTTGGAATGCACAAAATATTTTGCTATCAGTTTCAATTGTTTCAAGTGTTCATCTCGTGTATTTTGATTGGTAATTTTGTTAAACTAAAACTTTGTTCGCCATACTCTTTTAATAATTGGATGACTTTTGAGAAAATATTCTCGTGAGGGTAATTAATTCCGACTTGAGGGGTATTTCAGAAATAGGGGATGGAGGTACCTAATTGAGCCACTGGGCTTTTTTTTCACGGCATTTCATTTATTTTTAAATTAAACCTATATATTTCAAAAGCTGTACTGGGGCCCTATGTTTTGGATAACTTTCAATTCAATAGGTATGCGTGGAAAAATCTGAACACCAATCGAAATCTACTATTAATCTACCGAGACGAAAATTCATTTTTTCACCTTTCACCTGTCAAAATAGCAACTGATGTAAATGGTGTACTGTTTTAAATTTATTCTTAAGGTTTTATTTCAATTGGTTTGCTTCGTAAAAGAGTGAAAATATATTCAAGTGTTGTCTTGTTTTTTTTGCTTGGAACAAGAGGGAAAAGATTGCGTCAAATGTAGGCACAGCTTACATTCAAAGCCTTCCTTGTTTTAAATCCCGCTTGTTCGCCTATTCTTTTAATAAGTCATTCTGTTGAATAATTAAATTTCAGAAGTATTAACAATCATTTTCCTGAGGTACTTAGGAAAGTTGACAGGTTCATTTTACATGTGCCATTTTAGAACATTGATCGGGAACCTGGTTAACTTGCAATTGACCTTATTAAAACAATCTGAGAGAGCTTTGCATGTGCTTTCATTTAAAGCAGATGATGCCATGCCATTTAGAAAAATATACAAAATTATTTAACATGTGAGTGGGTTTGTGTTCGAAGTAATTTCGTAACCATTAATGAGCACTTGTTGGGACTGTCATCTAGATTTTATTTCTGTGAATATATTCGGTTTGATGAATGCAATCGAAATTCTTTCCAATGTTTTATTGTAAGTTTTGAACATTATATTATGTACCTGTATTTTTTTCTAGATGTAGTTCGTTTTTATGGTGACGTTATCTGAGTAATGTTCAATTGGTTAAATTTCCTCTTGCTATCTTCTTACTTTCCCAGTATTTGTGTATTTAATTAGCTCCCTTTTATTTAACGTCCACTCATTCCGATCGTAACGGTTAGAAAGTGCATTTTTTAGCTGAGGATGCTAGTCCAACTCCTGAAATATGGAAATACTTTGTTTTCTCTAAATCGTAATTAGTTAAGCCTCTGTATATGTGTACGTAAGTAGCCACAATGGCATGACACATTTTTTCCCCCAAGGTCACCTTTCAGACTTGGTACCTTTTTATTTCTAATATTTACATCTGGTATTTTAATTTTAACAATCAATCAATTAATTTTAACAATTTAATCATTTACTGTCTATAATAATATACTACTGTTATATAAGATATGACTGCCACCTATTCATTTCACCTAAACTTTCGAATGCTCATTTAAGCTTTTTTTAAACATAGCTTTCAGTTAATTGGAAAGTACTTCATAAAAATAATTTACGAGAGCATTTAAGGTAAATTTGTTTAATTTCGTTAGATATTGATAAAATATTTAGTTCAACTATTAGCGATTCACTGTTCCTCCTATGCGAAATACCTTCGACCATGTTTCACTCGATGGGACGACTTATCCTTAATACATTAGATAGTTCTTCTCAGTGTGCGGGGGATCATGAATGGAAGGCAATTGAGGTTAAGACAGGATTGGGATTCAACTTGCTTGGATACCAAATATATAAATTGCTTTTAGTTCTTGATTTCGTCAATCGATTCATTTGTCCTGTCGCATTATGGAAAAGGGAGTTTAGGTGTGCCCCATTTTAAAATTGATGAGGTAATAGTTAATCTCCCCATTGACCTTCATGAGCCATATTCTCTGTCAATTGCCTTTTCTTAATCACCTCTGAGGGACTTGGTAGTCCCGGGGTAGATAATTGGGTTAGTGACCGGAGCACTCGAGTTTGATCTCCAAGCATGGGCACCCTCAGCTTTGCCCGAGCTGTGATATTTTTACTACCAGAACTTCCTGGGACCATAACTGGCACAGGGAAAGGATCTAGCTCCCCTACCCTGATGTGAATTTCACTCTCCGTTGGGCTTATTATTGAGTGAATATACCATCACCTGTGAAACAACCTTCAGGTTGCTATACCCCTAAATAGTTGAACCACCCTTGGAAACGGGAAACTGTTCCGAGGATATAAAGTGAAAAGTGGGGTGTTGTTCTAGGTTCAGTGAATTTAGGAAAGGAAGCCCTTAAAATAAATAATCTTTAATCCATAATTAAACCAATCCATGGAGTAACTGGCTTTAATAATTTCGAAATAAGAAGACATTTTTAGTAACTTATACCGGGCCGAAGTCATTTGTTGGACATTCAATGGAACCACTTCAAATTAGGTGAATATAAATTTATCTTCTAGGTATCTCTAAATAAATACTGGGCACTGCATATCTGCTTGGTGGTACAAGTACTCTTACTCTTGTATTTATACGTACTCGTCATGATACACCAAAATTATCCACCCAAATTTAGAACTATACTTGCATTAAATTTGATGTCAAGATTTTGAATTCTGCTGGTGTGCGTAATAACTAGGATGCCCCATCTTTGAATGCTTTTTATACTTTTAATTTTGTCACTTGCGTCACGTAATAGGTAATGCGTTAAGAACATAATAACAGTTCTTTTTTTCGATAACATGTACCAGGTTTTGCCAGACTGTAGTTATAAATAATTACAAAGTATTTCTCCAAATTTTTGTTGAAGTGCATTAAACTTTCGTTTATTATGTAGGTCAGGTTTTGATGAAAGCATTCCAAGCCAGCTATTAGTCAATCGCGCTGGATTCCCACCCAGAACCCAGGTTCCAATCCTGGAGACAGGAGATATTTTTCAGTGTATCCCGATCCCTATTTCGGGTGGTTCTTGGATAGCACTTGAGTACGCCGTCCGTTGGATGGGCCGATAAACTGAGGACGCCCTTGGCGCATTTCGTTAAGAATAGGCGGATGCCGACGTAGAGTTACTCTCCATCCTTACTTCTTGCCCTCTATCTCTAATAGCGCAAATTATCTTAGCTGTCGGTTGCCTCCACTAAAATGACTATAAATCGTTCATTGTGACACCGGTCACCTTTGTGGCATTAGGAGATCATCCAGTTCTACGTAAATATTAACTTATTAAAATTTAAACTTAAAGATGTAATGCAATTAACTTCAAACTAGTCAGTACAGATGAGATAACTTTGTTGAATGTGATTTGCGCTAAATACAACAGCGGGGTTCTAATCCATTTCTATAGTTTCACTATTCATTCCGGAATTAGCTACCGAATGCTGAGGTTGGTTTAAGTCAAAGGCAAAAATGCGTCGTTTCATTCATTGTGGTACTTAAGCGCGTGTAATTACACTTTGCATTTAGTCTCGTCCATAAGATGTTAAAAAGCATTAAGATATCAATTCTAATTTGTGTATTTGATGTTGTGTGCTTGTTATAATTGGGATCATTAGCAGACATTTTCAGTCGTTGAATTTCATTTGTTTTGCTGGTTTGTTTATATATGCTATTTTAGTAAGGTTGTTTTTTTATTGTTGTATTAACTTTTGTATGGTTTTTCCATGTTATATATAATAAATGTGTATTTTTGAAATTTTCAATAGCCATATTTAAAAAAAATACCTATCCTGCCCCAGTACTCCTTTATTTATGTTTGTATCGAGTTAACTCATGTTAGGTCATTCTGATCATAACGTTTGGTCACTGTCGTGCATTTTTAGTCAAAATTGGTGGTCACACAGCAGAACCATCATGCACGGAATATGTGGATCAGTATTAATTTATAGGTACCAACGCAATTTTTTAACGCTTAAATTTCCTCTAATCAAATTACGAGATTTACTGAATACTTAGACGCTGTGGTAAAATAGTTAATACGTTCGCAATAGGGTAAAAACTTGTTTATTAATTAAACTTTTTCAGTTAACTTAAGAAAAGCTCATCTAGGGCTGGTACGGATGAAAGTATTCCAGCCGAGTTATTAATAGTTCTTTGTGACAGCGGTCACTTGTGAAATTTAAGCATTGCCTAGAACAACGTAAATATTAAATTGCCATTTAGAATTCAACATTGAAGTTAGCGTTTGTACTTCACATCTTCTTGTCAGAAGTTTATCTGAGATCACTTAATGTTGCATGTGAATGGGATTGGTGCTAGATGTAGGTGAGGTTCTCATCTGTTGCTAATCAGTTAGATCATTCACCTGAATTAGCAATCAAATGCTCAGTCAGTTAATGCCAAATAATTTGAATTAATTCAAGATATTCCCATAAGTCCGTGCAATTTTTCGCCGTTGGTCTGTTGTGAAATAAGAGCTTCGTTCAGTGCAACGTAAATATTAAATTATAACATTTAAAATTAGCGATGTTAAGGAATTAATTTTACATCATTCTCATCAAAGTTGTTTCATATTGAAGGCAATTGGTGCCAAATAAGCAGGGTCTTATCCGTTGCTGTTCAGTTTGATCACTCATTTCGGAATGGAATACCAGCTAAATGCTCAGTCAGTTTATGCCAAGGAAACGAAAAAAAATGCGAGGCGTCCTTAAATGGAGTAAATTAAACTTTGGAAGTTCTCTTATTATTTTTAGGTTTTATATTATACATTATCTTTCAGTCAGTTAATAATAAAATCACATCTGTCTTAGTCTGTTTTCGTTCGTGGCATCTAACATCTAACGCGATTGCAACAGTAAATGAGAAAGAAATTTCGGAAGAAAAGTTCTTTTAATGATAATTCTTGGATAAATGGAGGAGGCGCGCAATAGGTAAAATTTTCAATTGACGTTTTAGATTGAAACAAACATTTTGGCCGGGTACTTGCTGTATGGCACACCTGAATATTAATTATTTGACGAAAAATTTTAAGAAAGAAAATCCATAACAAATTTTTAATTATAATATTTCTTTTGTTACAGGAATTCAACATGCGACATCTTATGGGGGCGAATTTACAAATCTACTTGACTAACACATCTCGCCAAATTAAACTACAAATGTATCATCCTTTGAATGTATAATTTTCTTACATATTTTTCTATTTCTATTTTATTTTTTCTATTTTCTTTTTTCTATTTTCTATTATATTTTATTGTAGTACCTTCTGCCATGCCAATAGTGTCCTCGCATGGCAGAAAGTTTTTTGACTTCTTTATAACTTGTAACTTTGTACAACTGTCTGCCAATAAATTGTACTGAAAAATACATTGATCTGTTTAAAACCTGGCCATAGATTTTTTTGCTCTGGACTTAGAAATTTTTCATGATTGTTCAATTGCCACTCTTTTCATGCTTAAGTATTACTAAAGATAATATATATATATTTAATATATATATATATTAACACAATATTCATATATTAAAATTTGACAAAAACAAATTTTTTCAAAATTTATTCAAATAATCAAACAAATTATACATTTTATACGAAAATTCACCCCTTTCTGGCACAATTTGGGTCAAAAAATGCTTAAAAATATCCCTTAAGTCCTATTTAATTAAAATTAGTTTCTGTTCAGCGTTGAGACTTTGGTAATTAAAATTTGGGTAGGGTTTTTAAAAAATTTTATTGATAAAAAAAATTGTTGACATTGGTTTTACATTATATTAAATATATATGCAAAATAATTGAATATATATACAAGATTTGAAACTGCTAATATGTGAAGAAGTTAATGTTGGAGGTTTCATTGAGTGATCTAATGAAGTTCTTTCATCTTCTAAAAACTGGATTGACATTATCCACAATGTCCACCTGCATCCCTCAACTCCTGGAGTAGGAACTTATTTGCAAATTATTTATAGGTCCTATTTCACGAGTTGAGTGCTGTAGATGGACATTGTGGATAATATTAATCCAGTGTTTAAAAAGAGAACAAAGAACTTTTTTAGATCACTCAATAAGGCCTCCCAAATTTCCTTCTGCACATGTCAGCAGTCCTCAGTGCATAGCATACATTCAATTATTTTGCAAGCCCTGTTCATTGTTGGCAGCTGGTTTAGGAAATGAAATTGGAGGCCAAATAACCCTTGCTTATATTCGATCCCTCCTGCTGAAGTGGCAAGGGTGATACTGTCTTTAAGATTTCATCCCACATGGACCAAGTCCGGCAACAAAGTATTGGCACCCATTGCTGAAACTGCATTTCAGGAAACAGCAGAGTGCATTGCAGTACAAGGCTCTCCACTGATCGAATTAGATCATGATTGTCATCTGCTCCAGCAATGACCTGTAAGAAGGAAGAAAAATATACTGGAAAAGATTAAACTATTATTACACCTCATTTCTTAATGGGTGTTAGATAGCAAAATGTAATGGGTAACCATGAAGCATAGTAAATTCTTGTACGGTTGAATCATAGAATTATGGTAAGAAATCCACAAAGAAATTAATTAAACTGTGATAGAAACAGTTTCTTCATCACACTCACTAGTCACCATGCCAAACTACAAAAGGTGTGAGCGAAAGGACAGTTGGAGAAAAATGCAGTCACTATTAAATTCATGCTTGTTAGCATGGTTTTGCCAAGATATAAATCATATCCAATGTTCTGCGTTTGGTAGGGGGTCCTTCAATGCCACTACTGAGCATGATGGGCTAGAAGATTTCATGGAAAAGATGTTCGTGAAAATGGAACTGCCAAATTCATCCAAATTTCCATTTATTTTCTGTAACACTTGGGGCCTGAAGTTCAAAATGCAATAAATATTCTAATTTCATAGAATCTTCAGATTTCTTTAAGTAGCCCTTTTAACATAGGACTTTTGTAGACTAAAGATGAATTTAGAAAGCCTGGGCAGTTACAATTTAAAGAAAGAATTAAAAGAAGTTGCACAATTGATGGGTCTGAATTAAAGAAATTGCGTGAAATATAAGATTTCAGATTGTTAATTTCATTTGAGCCAGACAAATGCAAAAATAATACATCTTAATGTAATATTTACAGTTGAGGTTCTTAATTTTTATACCACATCTATAATTCAAGGACTGCTCATGTCTGTTTCTTTTGCTAGTAAGATATTTTCAAGCTGGAGCACAAATTGAGTTTTACAAATAGGTTCTAAACCTGAAAGTCTGATCATGGGTGTGGAATTCCAAAAATATATTCACATTTGGATGGAATTCATACACATTTAGGAAAAAATTGTTCCCATTTCAGGAAAATTTTTTTTGAAACTTCTGGACGGTCATAAGACTGGCATTCATACTGCATCTAGCTTAGGATATAATTCCTACTTTACGAAGGGGTACATCTACATTTATCCCATAATTATTTCAAAGGTTATCAAGTATGAATTCCTCACATTGGGAGACTGATTTCCTCTTCATTCTTTTGCTGTATTTGATATCACACCTTTACAAAGGACTTTTTCACTTCTTTTGGTAGATAGTCACAAGTAGCAGTAACTGCAAATATTTTGGCAATTATGTAACTAGGGAACTTGGGCAGGAAGTTCAAGTGAATAGTTTGACACACAAGGCATTTAAAGCACTTCATTATGCAATGGGAGATTTGAAAGTAAGTAGCGTAGCCATAAAAGAAAGATCTTATAAGCCCTGGTTTGCCCTATCCTGGGATACTTGTCCAAAATATGGGACCATATAAAGTGGCACATATTGAAAAGTCAAAAAAAGTGCAATAAAAGGGAGCCAGATATATATTTGGTATGCATAAATGTTCAGATACGGTAAAGAACATTTTGGGTATTCTGAAATGGGAGAGCTTGCTCAATAGAATATAGAGTAGGTTAGTCACAATGTACAGCATAGGTATAAATGAAGCTTGGGAAGATTTAAGGAAGGAAATAGAAACAAGTTTTACTGGAGAAAACGACCATAGTTTTAAAAACAAAAATGCAAAAAACAAATAGGAATAAGTTTGTTTTAAGTTTGAGAATTGTTGAATAGAATCAGCTACATGGAGGGTTGCTTGAGCACTCGTCATCTAATGTTATGAGTTTAATGAATGGAACTAAGATAGCTACTGGACAAAATATGGAGTAATAAACTTTACAATCACTGTGACAAGTAATGATTTGAAAGTGAAGTGGATGGTGCGAAATTGGACTGTGTGATGCTCGATGGTGCATGATTTTGAATGCAGTGTGATGCTGGACAATGCATTGTTTGTATGGTGTGATGTCGGTCCATTAGTGATGTTATTGGCTTCATATATCCTTTGATTATCTTGGTAAGGAGCAGCTTAGTTTTGCTTTTATTTAACTAATGTTCATGCTATTATTTAAATTTGATAATGATGCTAGGGATTGTATACCACCACCATCTGAAGCTACCACCTGAAACTATCTACACAGGTTTTTTTTATTAATAATAATAATTAATGGTACAAGAGTAAGCTGGGTTTGCAACTTTCACTTCAGTTGTAAATTAAATCAGTAATTGGCTGAGCTATTAATCCAAATTGCCATCCATATCATCTGAAAAACCAAAAAACAATGTAAGGAATCTACTCCCTCCAATGATATATTTATTTACAAAGAAATTTCAGGTGATGAGTCTCAATAAATAGTGTCCTATGAGCTTTAACAGGTACAATGAGTCTCAAAATGTGATAAAAGTTAAAATACTAAAAAATCAAATATTTTTTCAAAACAGGAAAAAATACATGTGAACTGAATACATTGAGAGTAATATGGTTGTGCTCTTTAATCTTGAATGACTTTTTGGGGTGAAAATGGTAGTAATATTTCATTACATTTCATTATGTGGGGGGGGGGAGAGGGGGGGCAGAAGATGCAAGAGGAATCGCATCTTAGCTTTACTATTGTGTTAGTTTTGCCACTGTTTCCATGAGTAATTAACCTTGGTGGATCACTGATTGCTACAGTATTTTATAATTGTGTAGATAAGTGTAGTGTAGATGCATCACTACTTTCGGGAAACATGCGCAATAGATTTTGTTTAATGTGATGATTGATTAGATCTATTAATAACTGGTTTACAAACCAAATTTAAGTAAAATAAAAGTGGTTCTCCGTTTATCATAATGAGATCTTATTCACACTATAATATTATTTGTTTATAAACAAACTCATCCCAATAACTCAAACCTAGATCTTTAACCGATTCCTCAAACTGAACTTGAATAAGTATTGAGGGTAACGGTAAATTCAAATGCGATGAAATAAAAGCTAAAATATAAGAGCAAGACTTTTTAACTCAATGATATCAACCTTCCTCTTTAATACATGCTGGGAAGGTACTGAACAATTTCAAGGAAATAATATAAGATGATATACAGAGAAAGGGTTAACATTCTTTGGATTTGTGGATGGCATTGCTTCACTTGCAGAGAAGAAAGGAAATTCGACAAGATCACTACTAGCTAGTATGGAGTAGAGAATTTAAAATGATAAACTCCAGATGAATTGAATACAAAAAAAATCAATCGTTTGTAGCTGTCTCAAGGAAGAGGATCTTTAGATGAGTCTGGAAAGGCATGCCGAAGGAATTGGAAGAATTTTACTATTTAGACAGGTAAGATCACATGTGATGAAAGAAGTATCCTATCAGTAGAGACAAGTACCTATGGCAAAGTGTCCTATCATGGGCACAAGGAAGCGGTTTGTTGAAAGATGTTGAATCTATGGACGATGGAAAAAGCAGAGGAAAGAAGATTTGGGGCCATGGAAATGTGATGCTATAGAAGAGTGGTGAAAATAGAGTAACAAATGAAGTACTTTGAACTGTGGGTGAAGAGAAGCTTATGGAGGACACACACACAGAGGGAAATCGATTGGGTATATCCAGAGGCAAGATAGTTTACAGAAGACCAAAATTGAAGAAAGAATAGCTGAGGATAAACAATGAGAAGCAGGTGAGTGAAAATGTCAGTGCAAGGAGCTTAAAGAGAACAAAGAGATTGACAAGGAGCAAGATATATTCTGGAGAGCTGCAATAAACCAGTCCTTGGAAGGAACTGTGATATCTAGATATTAAACATGTGGCATTAAAGCTGTTATAATGATTATGATTCATTGTAATTGATGCTACTTTTGATATTAAGATAAAATATGTATTTTATCAATTGTTTAGATGTGGATGCACAAGCTATGTTTTTTAAATGTAACGCAACATCAAATCTTTCCATTATGATTATCATGATCCCAGAAAATGTTATGCAAATTTCTGTCCATTCCCATATGCTAATTTTGATGTTGACTGGGGATCTAATGTACTGGAATATTAGTTTAACATAGTCAACTGAAGTCATTTTGCATGATTTTTGTTGGAACAAAGGGACCACTAGAAATGACTAACTGGTGGTTGTCAACACACAGATTACAGTTAATTACCATCTATTGGCAGAGTAAAATTGAAGTAATTCAATTGGATACAGATTATTACAAAACTGGGATGATGACCAATGGACGTTTCACGTTTGAATGATTCTACATTCTTTTAACGTTCATATAATGAATCTCAATCCAAATCTTCATAAACTAAAATTTTGTCTTCATTAATGAATGGCCAAAGACTAATATGAAACTTTCTTAAAAATTATCTTAATTTTGTGAACACATTACAATGGCTGTATTAATTAAAAAGAAAATTTCTCTGAAGTTGTGCACCTTCAAAATATCATTACATTAGAATAAGAAACTTAATAAGGGATAGAGATCTTCTGGAGTAAAAAAAATGTATCCCTGGCAGCTTGTAAAATACTGTAACACCTACCCTTAAAGCTTTTAGTTGAATACTTCTTTAAAGTATGGACACTAAATCTTGAAAATTAACATGAACAGCTTCTGTTTCTCAACTTCTCTCGATTACTTTCATTTCAAATAATGAAGCTCAAGTACCTAAAAAACAACTATAAATTTGTTTGTTCAATGTAATTTCATGGGCACATACTTACATAAAACTTGATTATAGTTTCAATTATTGATATCCCAGTCATATTTTTGTGTGATAAACCCTAAATTTTAAACAATTTGATCAATATTTTTTGAGGAAATGCATCATGTGGAGGATTTATCTCATTTTTACAATATCTAGTGTAATAAGTGGTTTTAAAATGACCAATCGTTAGATATGTTAATGGAAAATTCAAAATTGAAGGTCATCTTGACACATGGAGGGTTAACGAGTTTTCTTTCTTCAGGAAAACCAATCACCTAGGATGCAATTGCTGTCAAGATATCACATCCATAGTGACTAACAAAAATTCAAAATCACCTCAGCCAACTACTATTTCAATCAGTGCCAACAATCATTTAAATTCAAACTACATGTACAATCAATTAGCAAAAAAGGTACTTACACTGTGGAAAAAGAAATTCATCCAGCCACATTGATGAATGCTGTTTATTGGACCCTCAGCATATTTTCAGGTGTCCTTCCTTCCACTCTATGATTTCCAAACACAATATAATCGTATTAGTATATGCACACCTAAGAGTAAACAGAGGAGAAAAAGAATAATTATTTTCACTCTACAAGGCTCTTCCATTTAAATGATCTTTGAGTTGTCTATGACTATTGATTAGTGGCCTTAAAGATGTGGATATGACAAAGAATGCTTATAATACAACACATGCTAATTATGCTCTGAAATCCAAGATTGGCTCTGTTCTAATTATCAAAGAAAGATTTGTAATTATTTTTGGAAATGATTTAATTAAGTAGGAAGGTTAATTGTTGGTTAAAACGAAATGTTCCAAGAACGCAGTTCAAATGTGTACAGGTACTTAGCTAACCTAATTTTTCATAATAGCAACTGAGATGCTTATCTTTGCAAAGATTAAAAATTTAGGAAACATTTAGCAGGCTCTGCAGTTACATAACAACTGCAGGTTACTCTCTTTTTGCTCACTCTAAGTTTGTATATTGACATATTGATCTGATTTGAAATATGCCAACTTTGTCTTTCTTTGAAAAGTTATCATTCAGGATTATACCAAAGTTATGTATGATTTTGGAGTAGAGTAACTCAGTATGTCCAATTTTGCTTTTGGGGATGCTGTTAAGATCAAATATCATGATTGATTTTTAGCTCCTGAGAGAGCTTGAATTTTGCCACTGTTCAGAGGATCATCTGGCCCAATTCACCAGAGAGGATAAATCTTCATTAACCTTAAATATCTTATTGCTTAGTTCATTAGAAGAGCAATGACAGCATATTTTAAGATTATTGGTATAAAGTGAGCGTTGGATATAGAGAAGATCAAAGACAAAGTTTCACAAATGGTGGAGAAAGAGAAGGAGCTGATGTCAATGATGCAATCTGAAGAAGGTAAAAAGTGCCTAGGGGTATACAGTGAGAATATTGGGGAAGCAAAGGAGAGGAAGGAAAATATTAAGTGTCTGGGATAAGTAGGAAAAAGGCTAGCAAAAATAATAAGAGCATCAGAATGACATAATCCAGGAAAAACAACAGTTTCAAGTTGAAGAAATTTACAAAATATGAAATAATAAGAGTGCCTAAAAATCTGACTTCAACAAATGACCTATCACACATTTACTCGGAACACACCATTCCATGACAAGCCTACATTGTTCAGGGTAACTTTTTCTTTATTTAAATTGCGATCACTCAACTTTTTTTTTGAACGATGAATAGCACTGGCTCATCAATTCACCATTAGAAAAACTTCTGTGTTAATTAAAAACATCATTCCTTGAAAAAATAGATGTAGCTTAAACTTGCAATAACTACATAAAAATAGACAACGCATGAGAGCAATAGGTTCCACTTGATGTGATCACAAAAATATGTATTAAAGAAAATGTTCTGAAATGGAATAAGGGCACGGGGATTTAAAAAAAAAATAAGGATCCAGTTAAGGGCTTAAGAAAACATGCATGAAAGATTTTTAATGTTCTCATTTTCACTTTAATAGGGAGAAATATGGCCAAAAGTTATTACGATCAACATTAATGCTCAGCCTTAAAAGGAAAACCACAGGTGGAGGCAGAGGCAGAGACAACCTTGAAAGTTGGAATGGGGGGTTTGGGTTGGAAGGATTTAGATATTTATGGGAATAACCATTTTACAAAAAGAAAGGCAAAAACATATATTAGTTCCACAACTATAAAAAATATTTATATAATTGGGTACAAATTACATAAAGTAACATACTTGTTATTGAGAATTAATATATAATTAAGAATTAAAGAAGAATATTGATTTACAACGCATGAAAGGCATTTTCAGATGGTATAGAGGTACACAAACATACCTAGTTAGATTAATTAATGTAGACAAAATATCAATATTAAATAATAATAGAAAATAAAAAATGGAAACAACATAAGAAATAAGGTATTTGTTACAGGCCACATGATTGTTCAAAGTGGTAAATGTTAGTTGTAGTTATTAACTATACCTTGTGGCTTAGGTTATGAAAATTTTCCCAATGGGTTTATGAACAATTTATTGACATGCACACTTATCCATGCAGCAATAATTAGCATTCTAAAATCATCCGGATATTTTTATTAACTTTTTTTTAGGGATCATGGCAAACTAGAAAATAGATCAATATAATCACAACTGTTGACATCTCTCATAAACTGGCTGAATTCAAACATCTTTAGTCAATAACAGCACGTTTTGATTTAACTGTTGAAATTTAGCATAATCAGATTGCAATCCAGTTTGTTTATATCTGTGCTGCGATTTCTTCCTACTGATTAAATTTTTCAGTTCAAAGCTGAATCTAGGAAATCTAGTAGTTTTATAAGTGATTATTGGAGTAAATAACTGGATGCCATAATAAAGAATATCGTAAAAAAGTAATTAAAAGCCTCATTTGTATTTGGATCGATGAGTTCATAGCACCACTTAATATTCAACAAGTAATTCTTCAGAGCAAAGACATACCTTTTTTAAAGTCAAATTTGCATAAAATAAAATCAATTACCTGAATTGGACATTGCAGTTGAAGGGAAACATTTATGGCAGGATGATGGGGATTACATGATAGTAGAGGATTATTATCCTGGGGAATGGAAGTTAAGTCTGAATTTGTTAAAAATTAGGTCTAGTAATTTTCCGTTATAATTATAGATGTTATTAACTTGTTGAAATTGCAAGTAGTGCATTAAGTCTATCAGCACATGAGCGGAAGCAGGCAACATGGAGGTTAAACACAATGCTCTGCAGAGTTCAGTAAATCCCAGGAAAAAACTTGAGATGCATTAAAATCACCCATTATTGAAACCTCAGAATAATTATCTAAGGCAATGACATTTTCAATTGCCTCAAAATGAGCATGATGTGCATCAGTTGAGGAGTATGGATGAGTATCCATCCTACTTACTTACTATCATCTAATCTGACTTATCTCTAACTGTTGACATATATCTTCCCTTCTTTCTTCCCATTAGTCTTTTAATCTTCTTGCATAGTGCAACATTTTCACCATTCTGAAAACTTTCCATATCCTTGCACTGCGTCTTCTAACATGCTTCTTTGCTGTATTTGCCACCCATCTCAATTTATTATTTAACTCTGTACTTCCTTCTGCCTAACTGTGTTCACATTCTCCCAGTTCCTTCACTCATCTATCTTTCTAATCATCTTATCCCTGATCCATGATTTCCTTGTTCTTTTCTTATTAGAGGTGACCCTACCAGAAGCAGTTATCATTGCCCCCGCCAGCTCATCTTTAGGCATCATCGCAATGCACAAGCCCTTCCTGATGTCAAGGTTTCAGTCCATGGCAAGGGGTAAGAGATACTGCATTTGTATTATTCGCTTACACCATTAGATGCCTAGAATATCCGCATGGAGACGCAATCGAGACCACATGTAGTACTGGGGGAATGTTGCCAAGCATCTAGGACTGGTAGACTTGCCTTCAGGTTCAAGTGTATCAGCGTTAAGGCTACAGGACCTTGGTGATCGTGACTATCTTGTCCGCATAGCAACTGACCCGAATACAGCTGCGTCTGCACAGACTCGGATAAACATCACAAACTCCACCTTGGGGCTTGAAAACCGTTTGATGGGATACCCACTATTTAAGGGCTTCGTAGCGAGATTTCGTTCAGTATATTTTTACCTTGAATTGGTAATATGCAGATGTTCATTTGAATTCATTCGATAGCAATTTAGCGTTTCCCGCTTTGTTAGCGTATACAAATATTTTAAACATGTGGATATACATATTTGTAACAAAAAGGACATTAAAAATGATGAGAAGGTATTTACTTTCGGATCAACATTGTATGCAGTCGCTTTAAGACATCGCAAGATAAACGTTCTCCTTCTTTATTCCTGAGAGTAAATATTCCTCTGTCAATGTCATAGATACTCCATTTTTCCCTCTTGATATATTGCAACAAATAATATTTTCCTTGACAAATTGACATTGTTTGGTAAGTAGGGTGACAACCATAACAAAGCGCTCGCCTCTTTCTCATCCCGTGGCTACACGATTGCACTGTGGTGCATCTAATGCCGATGGATTTCTTCTGCACCAGTCTGATACGTCATGGTCGACTCTCAAATCCGTTGGACTGGGGTTCGAGTCCCTGACCGGGAGCGGTTGCAATTCCTTCCACTACTCGGCATTTTGGGGATGGGTCGGTGGCGTTTTTTGATCGAACGATTTCGATCGATGAATTGGCCTCGACATAGGCTGCCGAACGATTCGCAGGACTTTAGACACATTTAACATTGGAGTTTCGCACAAATCGTTCACCGCAGCCGTCTGAATGGAGTTTGCTCATGCCCGATTGCGGCGGGCTTCTCGCGGAATTAGGTAAACTCTGGTGGAAGGGCGCTGTCTCAATTTAACCTCTGTGAAGCCGTGCTTAGGACCTTAATTTGCACCTCTTGGGAAAATCGAAGTGTGAACTGTTATTACAAGAGAGGATTAAGAGAGGAGATGATCAAGCGAAAGACGAGAGGAAACAGAAAAGCAGGGCCCCGAGGGTCGGCGAGGTAACCAATGCGAAATCGCCCCACCCCTCCCCGTTCTTTCTTCTGCCAAGCCCTAACTCGACGGCGAGTCGGAAGAGGAGAGCACTGCGAGCGTTACTCCTTCTACTTCCTTCTACTCACCCCTTATCAAGCTGTGATCTGCCGTCCGATTTGGTCACCGAGACCAGCTTCGTGCCACGCACTACCCTCACCTTGGTTGCTTCACCTATTCTAATAAATGCCGTCGGCAATGCAAAAGAGTGTGCGCTGAGCCGAACGCGATAATTTAGAGGCCATTCGCGATCGCGTTCTTCGATGGAAGAAGCCGTTGATTACGGAAAGAAGATACGGCAAAGAGAAAGCGAACATTTCGGGGAAAACTGCTGCCCACACAAAACTACCTCAATACCGTGAGTATTAAGGTAGCACCTCCGAAGTATGGGGTGAAACTGGATCCGGAATAAGGCCTAGGTGTACGATCATTCAAGGGAGATATCTTCGAAATATAGCATATTACCATTTCTTTTAGTTCTTAACAAATTTCTATTTTCTATTATTTGATAGATAAAAGTAAAATTCTACTTCCAAATTGTCACGATGAAAAGACTAAAATGTGTTAGTCTGGATAATTATTTCCGTATTTTTTAAATCTGATTAGACCATGTTAACATTATTTAAACTTTACCCATGCCCACATATAAAATAATTAGAATTTTAAAATGCTCAATGTGATTTTGTCAACCACCCTACTGATTGCTCCATCAACTTCAAAGTATTCTGAAATATTAGAATAAATGCCTCTTGAAAGGTAAATCTACTGTTAGTCTCAATTAGAAGATCTAATTGGAAACAAATGACCACCACTTTACTTTTCGAGAGGGAGGGGTGGAAGAGAAATCGACGAGGGGAAAATATTATGTTGAGTACATCGAAAAGATATCTATATTTAAGGTGGAGTTTGCCTCTAGTCGGATTCACGGCCAAAATTTTGGATAATAACTTATGATAAAGTAGTAAAATTTACTTACCGGTGTCCCACGAAGTCATCTCCGAATCCATTCCTCCGGACTTGTCATTCAAATCTCTTGTTTGAATTATGTTTGACTCTTTCGAGTAAAATCTGCGAGAAGGAAGAACAAAAATTAGACCGAATAACAATTGAACTCTCCTACACATCGTTAGACGTTCAGAATAACAATTTCCAGTTTTCGATATGTTTGAAAGCATCTGAAATGCGCCTACCATTCAATTTCTTCGCGAAATGAATCTAACTATCTATGCTCACGCCGTCTTCTTGGAGCGCAATGACCGGATGAGTGAGTGTTTCACTCGTCAGGCCATAGGTGGCGATGCGGGTCGACGTTTCCGCCCCTATATAATTCTTTCTCTCGGACGAGGGTAAAATGCGGTATTTATTCTCGAGAAGCAGGTTGGATTCGATCATTCTCGTCTTCCATGGGATCTACGGGTGACGATTGCACGCGTTTCGAAAATTCTAAAAGATCCACGCCGGCAACCGAGGTCACCATTCTGAGCCCATGAGATTCTATGTTAGGTGAGGGCATACACTGAAGCTTGCTCGGAGCAAGTGCAGGAAGGGGCAACAAATAAAGGGGAGGAAGGCGAGACGGCGAGAGAACTTGAAACGAAGGGAATGGAAAATAGTAAATATGGGAAATTGCGACAGAAGACACAGGGATTCAGCCGGCTACGTAGAATTCATAGGTATTAAGATTAAAAATGCATAAATAATTGATTGATTAATTTTTATTTGTGCATAATTAGCTCTAACAGTTTCCTATTTATTACGACAAAGCTGCAACAGAATGTCTCAGCCGTACTTTAAATGTCTCGCGTTTGAATAATCGTCAATGTTTTCCTGATAAAATTTGATGCTTAATTCATAGAAAGATTTTGATAGTGCAAGACTTGTAAAATCATGTCTATGCATAATTAAACAGAGCTTTAGACCATCTTCTTGCTTATTTAACACTACTCACTTGTGTCTTTTCCCTTATTACCACTCTCCATACCCATGAGACCCTTAGATTAGCAGTGATAAACATTTTCCTCTTTCTTTTTGAGCGTGAATGTGCTTGGGTTATTTGAAGGTCTTCAAGAATTTGAATCATACTGTGAATTCAAACCTTCAAAATGATCGTGAAATAATTTTTATTTATTGTAATTATGGGATTCATAAAATCTTGAATCATAATATGGCCAGCGGCATTTAAGAATGTACCACCATAAGACATACAATAGGTTCTGGGTGTTTGTGAATGTGATCATTGTTATCGTTGTTAATAGTTCGATGTAAAGGCCAGAATGAGCTGTTTTCGGACTTATACTGAATAAATAAAATAAATAAAATAAATAAAATTAGGCTTTGCTGGAAACAAAGCAGATGCACTCCATGAAGGCAAAAATGTTTACTTTCCAAGCATGACCTTCAAAGTATATATTTCTGGAATTTATTTTTTAAGAAGCCAACTTTAATGTCTCATTGTCCTTGCTGCTTCCGCAACGTATTACGGTAGAAGAGATCTCATATTAACAGTAACACCACTAACTCACTGAGTAACTTCTCCGTGAAATTCATGAAATGAATTATGTTACATAATTCATTGTCTCTCATTAAATACAATTTATACCGCGGTCTATACAAACTGTTTCTGCATAAATTCGGAGACCAGGCGATCTCACTTGCAGACATGCACGTGCACACATCCATAATATTCCTAAGGATATGCACTACCCATGCGTTCGGCTCGTTATCCGTTCCGTAGCGTGACGATTCCCCTTCATTACCCTCGGAGACAACGAGGCATATCTAACGCACTCACTCCCAGTGCCAGAGGCATACCATGATTACTTCAACATGCTACTTTCTGCAAATTGCCCAGTGCATAGAGTCACCGAAAGGATACTTCCTGCACCATGGGCCCGAAGAGGTCGTCTACAAAGGCGGGAAGTTTATCAATGTATTTATTTACAGAGTACCCTGCAAGCCTTCGCTAGGGTATGTGGCAAGAGGTAATTACACGCCAGACTATTTTGACCCAAAATACTTTGTGATGTCGGACAACGTTATTCTGATCTCTTATCGTTCGTAGGAAAAATGTCTTCTTAAATCTATCTGTTCTTGCCTTTTTAACGATAATTTTATTTGCATGATTTCTCCCACTGTAGTACAATGAGCTAATAATGCATTTTCAACATCTTTACTAGAGAGGCCTCCTTCCATACTTGGGGTTAAAATCTATAATTTAACCTTCACTCCGTGAGTGCCTCCAATCCCTAGCTTCCCTGATTATTTTGATAAGGTATAGTACGATAAAACTCTCGTTGCAATAAATGATTGACCATTGCTGTATTCTCACTCAGCGGCACTGAACTCTTGTGTCATCCACCCCTTTGACAATTATTTACTCGGGGTCTACAGGTATGTCATAATACGAACTATGTGTGTTCATTCTAAATTCAATTTATTGTTCTTTTGCTTTCTATTCTACGTAAAATCTATTGTCTGGTATTTTATTAAATGGTCCCTGAGGATTAATGGGGTATTCTTAGCTATTGCATTCATTTTAAACTATTCGTACATACATTTATAACGCTAACCAGATCAACGGCGGTAGCCTCTAGTAAATCCGAAATACTGGAGCATCATGACACCGTTCAGTCAGTGCTTATGCACACCCCAATTTCTTCTCTGAGGTCTGACCAAGCCAAAGGTCTATCATTGTGTACTATGGTAAATTTTGCGGTAGTTTTAAGAATGAGAATTTGAATTCACACTTAACAAATGGGTGGAAGTGAAAAAGTAATAACGTATCACGCGAATCAAGTTGAACGGAAGGAACTGAGTACCTGGGAATAAGTCAACTACCTGGGTGACACTCTAAGCTCTAACCGTATTAGAATGCGCAGAGAAGTATAAGTAGATTCGCATTCAAGAAACTTGGCCTCATTGGGCGTATGTACGTCGGTAAATACAATAAAAATAATGGATAGATATTGGTGAAAATAATAAATACATATTATGTATTTTATGTATGTAATATGTATATTAAATACACTACCCATGGACTATCTTGATGTGGCACAAGGGCTTGCGTGTTCCTATGATTCACGAAGCTGAGCTGGCGAGAGAAGTGATACTTGCTCCTAGTAGGATGTCCTGTTCTCCAAAGGTCGAAGGGTATGAGCCAGACGAAAGGTAGTCCGTCTGTTCCTCAGCGAGGCGAATGCTAAGGTGTCTGACCCCAGTGGGGAGGCCGATTCAGTGATGGTGTCATGCTAAAAAAAGCACGATCCAAGAGAAAGGAACAACCGCGCGGAGAAAAAACTCTTGCAAGATAAAACAGATTATGAATAACTGATCGAAGCACTTTTCCACTTGATAAAATTTATTTACGATCAGGTATCGATGAATAACATCATAGTATATTCTATGGCTAAGCATAGACGAAAGAATAGCGTGATCAACTCATATAATTTCATGGGAGCTGGAACAAAATTTAGTGCTCATGAAGTTTAATTTAAGGGAATGAGGAAGGAAGGAGTATAAGGATATATAATGGACAAGAATTCTGGGACCAAAAGAAGGAAATATTAGGATGAAGCTGAGGAAATATTGAATATGGATAAGGGGACGTTGTGCGGTAGAAGAAATACGGGAATATCTCAATCAAGAAATAAAGTAAGCAACGCATGAAAGAAAGAATATGAACGGTAAATAAAAAAGTTTACGGAAAACATTGATTAAAGAAGATATAGTATGATTAGGAATCTGGATGGCAGATGGAATTACATTTAAATGTGGAAAATGTGAACTCAGAATTAGAGAGAAGAAAGTACAAAGAAGTAAACAAAAAATAGAGGAGAGAAACTAGTAAGTAAAAGGAATCATGAAGGAAACAGCAGTGCTGGGGCATTGGAAGTTTCCAGAGACGGGGCGAAATAAACGCGCTTTGGAGGAAGGTGAAGGTTAAGTCAGGATGCAATAAAGAACTTTCCATTTAAACAATCAACGATGCGTAAAAAATCACGAGATGGGTATAATCCTCGCATTAACTGAAGAAGAAAGGAATCTGACTAGATGGAAATATGTATATAGGGACTCTATGATCTTAATAAATACAAGGGAATAAAAAGAGACGTTTCAGGCGTGATATGGTGGAATATTATGATTAAAAATAGCAATTTTCCACTAGATAAAATTTAATACGACCTGATGACCATCAGGTCACCTGATGATGATGGTCATCAGGTCGTATTAAATTTTATCTAGTGGAAAATTGCTATTTTTAATCATAATATTCCACCATATGTGAACGATGTAGTTACATTGAAACCGGTCGTAATAAATTTTATTTAAGTGGAAAATAGCTATTTTTAATTAAATACCAGGGAGTTTGGACATACGAGGTCTGTTCAAAAGGTTCCCCAACTTTTTTATAGCGTGCCTTCAGTCGGTTATTTTTTAATCCCCTTGTAGGCTGATGAAAGAAGACGCAGCCTTTCCACATCGAACAATGTGGAAAAGCAAAGTGTCTCATTTCATTCTGAAATGAGACACACCTGGTGTGTTTCTGCGGATGCAACAATCTTTCCATCTTCACGGTACGTACTATATTCAAGCAGGTGAATAAATATGGAAAACTTGGTGTAATAATAGTATGAAAGTCATTCACACAATTCTTTTCCTAATTTCTTCCTTCCTCACGAATCTCCAGTAGAATTCGCTTTCCTTGCTGCGCTTTTACAACCTACTTTGACACTGTGAGAGCCGAAACAATTTTACGCCAGTGTTTAAACACGATCCCTGTATCTTCTCAAATTGTTTTACATTCTTTTGAGAAAAATCCTCATTTAAAAACCAAATTGTGATGGTTCATATAACGGTTCGAGGAATTGATTACCTGTGCCATCTACGAAAACTTGTAGCTCACTCGACACTTAATCGTCTACATGGAAATCCATCCTGTGAATTCAAGAATGTGAATATCATGAGCAATAACGAGACGATGAAGTCACGAACAGTGATTAATCTAGAACGTGAACACGACGCCACAATATAATTGCGGTATGCGACCATGCTCGGGTGAATATGATGCGCAAGGAGACTTCAACGGGCGTCTTAATGCTGCTGCCCTCTGAAAGAGGACTCACTCTGCGTCACGAACGATATGAAATACAACGCTGCTGATTTAAACGATAGCCGTACGTCGACAGGACTGCGATCTCCAATTCAGATTACAATGCAAATACCTAATCACAGCTCCGCAAGGAGACTATGAAGCGAGAAGGCTGAAGGAAGGGAAAAGAGAAACGATAGAGCGGAGGAAAGGGTAACTCTCAATGTTTTACGGTCAAAATGAACTGTAATTTGTAAGTCTTCATGGCAATTTTGGGATGGCGAGAAGGGAGGGGGTTTTGAGGGATGTGGGTATGGTGCCGGCGCCCTGACTGCGAGGTTACCTTCGAAAGGGGCTGTGAAAAGGACGCCCGAGTCGGGAGCGCGGTGAGATGGGTGCATGGGCGGATTGGAAGCCGGACTAGTGTGATGGTGAGACTTCTGGAAATTGTGTGGGGGATTGGGTAATACGTGGAAGTGAATCAGAGGGGAGTCAGTCTCGCAAATGGTTGTCATTTTTACACAGGAATAATCCCTCGTATCAAATTCTGTCAGAGCAACTCCTGAGACTCCTAACTTGGCACTGCTATTCCCTGTGCTCTGGAGAGTGACTACTCTGAATATCCCTCATCTAATACACTTTAAGTGAACGCTAGCGCACCCTACTGCAGGGTAAAAGAAGGAAATTGAGAGTAGAATCCACCGAAGTACTGTTATCCTCATTTGAAAGTGTGCGAAAATTATCCCCATGGTAAAAAGAGACGTTTTAGGCGTGATAGGGTGGAATGTCATACTTAATTAAAAATTGGCAATTTTCCACGCAATAAAATTTATTATTCCCCTTACTTGCTTTTTAGCATATATGCTGGACTCCGAGTGATGACTGTTACATGACGATGACGTACTACATTGATCAAAAAGTTCCCGGAATAACCACCGTGTGGCGCTCCCATCGTTCCGATTTGAGTTCTGTTTTTTTGTTAAATTGGTACATCTGTTGTTGATATTCCCTTTAAATCTTAGTGTCATAACTTGACATTTGCAAAAGTTACGTAGCCAAGAGTACATCTATCTCTGTGTGTGTTGGCGATTTTTTACAATTGCAGAAATGGATTTAAATTTGCAACAACGAACTTGTATTAAATTTTGCGTAAAAAACGGATTTAGTGGCGCACGGACGTTGGAAATGTTGGAAAAGTGTTTCGGCAACGATTCTCTAAAAAAAACGGTCGTTTACCAGTGGCACGAGCGGTTCAGAAGTGGTCGTGAGTCAATCGAAGATGATGAACGCAGTGGCAGACCATCGACATCGAAAGTCGGTGAAAAAATTGATAAAGTAAAAGAAATGTTGGTCAATAACCGCAAATTAACCATCAGAGAAATAGCGGAGGACTTGAACATTGCCTATGGATCCGCCCAAGACATTGTGGTTAATGATTTGGGTTTCCGTCGTGTAGCAGCAAAGTACCTCAATTTCATGCAAAAAAAGAGACCGTGTTGACGTCGCAAAAGACATGATTTGCGAGGCTGAATCCGATCCCACATTCATCAAAAGGATCATTACTGGAGACGAGACGTGGGTTTATGAGTACGACACGCAATCCAGACATCAGGCAAGTGAATGGCGTTCACCAAATGAGCCGAGACCAAAAAAACCACGTCGTTTTCAGTCAAAAAAGAAGGCAATGCTGACGGTTTTCATGGATTACAACGGTGTAGTGCATCATGAATTTTTGCCAGAAGGCCAGACAGTAAACAAAGAGTATTATTTGGGCGTTATGAGACGTTTGCGTGAAGCAATTCGCCGAAAGAGACCAGAAATGTGGGCAGAAAACTCGTGGATTTTGCACCATGATAACGCACCGTCGCACAGTGCTATCATTATTCGTAATTTTTTGACGAAAAATGCAACAAATACCATCCAACAGCCACCGAATTCACCTGATTTGGCTCCCTGTGACTTCTTTCTGTTCACTCGAGTTAAAAAACCATTACGGGGAACGCGTTTTAGCAGCCGAGAGGAAGTAATGGAAAAATCGCAGGAAGCACTGATGGACATACCGAAAACCGAATATAAAAAATGTTTCGAGGATTGGATCAAGCGCTGGCATAAGTGTGTTGCAGTCGATGGGGATTACTTTGAAGGGGACAATATAGATTTAGATGAATAAACTTGTATTTTTAATTTTCTGAATAAATTCCGGGAAATTTTTGATCAAGGTAGTAGTTACATTGAAACCGGTCGCATTAATAAATTTTATATTAAGGAAAACTGCCAATTTTTAATTTTTGATTAATATCCCCAAAATGATAAAATTTAAAAAAAAGTAATCAGTCATGACCACATTCTGTTCTAATGAATTTTCAGAATGAATACACAAGTGTTTTAATTTCATATTTATTAACAGTTTTCTATATGTGAAGCCTGAGGAGCTCGCTTAAAATTATTTGATTCAACAATTTCAGTGGGCAAAGTTTTTTCCAAATGCCTTTCGGTGATGACCAATGATTGTGCTTCTTTCTTATGTCATCAACTTCAGACGTTGAAAAGAGTAACCTATTCCACTGACAGAAATTATGGCTACGAAAGGAACCCTTACCAATTTCAGTTTAATATTTCAAAATGATTCAAAGATTAATTATAAACTATTCTCTTGAAATTAGCATCTATATTCAGTTAATACACTTTTCCGAAGATAATTTGTATAATTACAGGGTTCGTCCGGAAAATAAGTGTACTGACTCCTGGGCTGGGCGCGCCCAGGCGAGCCCAGCACCGCTCTGACGGGCTGCGATTGGAGGGGGGTATGTTGACAAGCGACGCTGAAAAAGGCAGTCGGCTCTGAGCTGTGGTGTAGTGAGGAGCTCTGTTAACGCGAACCTCCACGCTCGACCCACGTCACGGAACGCGATGCCGAAGTTTTTGGAGCAGCGTTATTCCATCAAATTTGCGGTAAAGCTTGGGAAATCGTCTACCGAAACTGTCGGTATGATTAACCAGGCTTACGGGGAGTCAGCCATGTCCAGAAACATGATCTTTCGGTGGCACAAGATGTTCGTGGAGGGCAGAGAAGAGGTCGACGACGAGTCTTCGAGAGGTTCCCGATGATGCCTTCGCGGGAGCGTTCCAGGAATGGGAACGCCGCTGGAACAAGTGTATCGACTCACAAGGGTCCTATTTTGAGGAATATTAGCTTAAGATATGTAAAAGTGTAATAAAATTTTTTTCCTGAGCTCAGTACACTTATTTTCCGGACGAACCCTGTATAATTCGTTACTGCAAAAGTATTCCTGAGAATGCTAATGATTTAAGTTAGTTATATTGAGTTTAATTAATTGCTTTTTTATTTTAATTGCTTGTCAGTGTTAGTTACTTGTTATGAACTGAAAATCCGATGATTCGATCCGATTTTTCTCGAAATTACTTTTTTTTACGCGTTAAAGAAACAAACGGTAGAATTAGAAGAAATTTCATTTCTATTTTAAGATCAATAGATAAATATTGTGAAAGGAATTTTCAATTTCCAATTTAGCATAGCATATTTTTTCTTCAATTCCTACCATATTTACCAACTTTCATCATTAAAAAATTTGAAAAATAAAAACTTTGGTTTCGTCGCACAGTCGGCATCATAACGTCAGATGATGCCGACTGTTCGACGAAACCGGTCGTTTTAAATATAATTCTGTGGAGCTCAAAGTTTTTATTTTTCAGATTTCATCACGCAATGCCATTAAGTTGAATCGGGTACCATAGAATTTTTCATCATTTAACATAATCAAAGCATTCTCTTTTACGTCATTGTTCTAAACTTATAGTGAATGCTCCCATCCTATGAATACTTTTTCAACAAGTTATCGTTGCCTCTACTGTTACAGTGTCCAATTCTTATATTTCTCCTTTCTCCAGCCAACTTACTTCATCAGTGGTACCACCCACATACCCATATCTATAAATCCTCCATCTTCCTATTATGTTAGTACCAACGATGTTTCCGAGCTGTAAAAAGCTACACATTCTGACCACTCCTACACCGACCATTTCTTTAACACTTTCGTTAAGGATTCCATTATTAATTCATTTAATTAGAATCTCTTTAGCTAATGTTTTACTCCTATCAACTTTCTAATTTTTTGGCAGTTTTTCGATCAGTTACCAACTTTTAGTAAATAAAGTCACATCCTTCCGTCTATTTTGTACTATTCTAAATCTTTATTTTGCTCAAAAAAAAGTAGACTTCACAGAAAGATTTCTACCACTGTATCACACATTCGAAAATAGGTCTTGCAATGCATTAAATTAGTCACCACGTACATATGTGTGTTTTTAGTTGGCTAATACCAATAGTATGCTAATACGAGTATAAAATTTTGTGTAAGTTTCAATGGAAAAATATGTCTTAAATAAAATATTCGTTCTAAATAGATAAACAACTAAATTACTCTGGAAGTCGAACATTTCCAATCGCAATATTCGGGCCTAATAGGATATGAAAATAAGGATCCAACAGTGAACCTTTCAAGCACTACTCTAAATCACGCACTGATTTCGTCAACTCGAAGGTCGTGAGTTCAAATCCCGACTTGGTATGGATGTTTTGTTCCATGGCATTAATGGATATTCGATTTTAGAGTTGGGCTACCTCATTAACAACTACCAAGATTGATCTTCATTCTATGCATGCACATGAGATAATTGATGAATCAATATTCTACTTTATACGCCCAAGGGAATTTCAGTTGAGTTAAAATGCCACTCAGTATATTTCCCCCGCAACTATTTTAGTTGCCTTTAAATGAAATGAATCTCTGATTCAGTGTGCATTAAAAACACTCGTCATCATCAATGACTTCAGCAATCTCCTGTCCTAAGCCCAAAATCATGAATCATATTGAGTAATAAATAATTCGTACGGTCGGACATCCAGTGAAAAGTAATTGAGTTTGCAGAAACTATTGCCGACGAGAACCTTTAACTTCCATCCTGAGTAGCAAATCAATCGAGGTCAATCTCAACGCGGAAGATAGATGACATGAGTAAGTGGAAATGCACCGAATTTGATTTTCACTTTGGTATTTATGTTCATCCGTAGGATAAAGTAGCCACGTCAATCGTGAAACAGCTTTTTCTCAGGCATCAGTGAAGAGGCCTCGCTTTCCGTCCCCCACCCCAGGTCGATGCACAGTGTACGCATTACATGCATGTCTATCTCATCGGGCGCCGTTCCTCATCCAGCCACAAACACCTGATATTTTTCTTCTGATAGCAGACTTAACTCTCTGCCTCTGTTGATGATGATTCAGTATTTTTTCAAAATTCGTAACACACATTATTAAGGAGGAAAACAGTTAAATCTATAAAAATAAGGCAGGTTGCACTCTTTTGGATAACGTTTGTTTAGACGCTCCGGAAAGAACAATGCGGTTTCAAAGGTGAAGTGATCCCACAATCGGTCAGTTCTTTGTTTCGGTATAGAGTTCATCCTACTTGCCCAAATGGTGCCGTACAATATAGAACTTCAAAATATTCTGACGAACCAAAAATTGGGATTGATCTTCAATGCAAATTCACTCAACTGCTGTGATACATATTAAGTTGGTCTCTCTCGTCCGAAACATCACCGCCGCAAAATAATTGTGCCAATATCATAATTACAAATTCTGGTTCGTGAAAAACTATGACTTCAATACTTAAGATGTGGACACAATAGTTCTAAAAGGGGGCAGAGACACAAAAGGTGGTATAGACACACGAGTCTGAAAAGCAACATGCCAATACTTAATGCAATTAAAATTAAATTATTTCAAAGGGTCTTGGTCCACAACTCTAATTTTACCAAAAACGTTCCTTGGAATCAATTAGAGGTAGAGTAAAGGTCACCCAGATAATATACTGGAGTATAGATCAATATACTATACATATATAGATCAATATACTTCTACAAATCAAACAAGGACCGGTTACGTATAACCGCAGACTGGCCAAGCAAAGGGCTGAAAGTAATTTAGGATTGATGAAGTCACGATCCATTATGTAACAGACACCTGCGGTTCAAACAATCTCTTATTCGTCTAATAGATTCAAGTAAGAAAAAATCTCAATTGTATTGTCTATATACGTTGCAGATAACTATATTGAAACAATTTTTTTAATATTCAAGTAACCTGAGTCTCTGAATTAATTTAGGAATTGAAGGCAGAAACTTTCAAATAACCTAAACTTCAGTTTATTTTTCACCAAAAGTAAAGAATTTTCAGCAATTCAAATGAAACCTACCCCATTCCCATTCTCAAATGCACCCTTATTACTGATGTCTATAACCAAAATATTTTGACATCGTTGCTTAATCTGGGGTATTCATTTTCATATCAATAAAATTAATAAACTATACTTCATATGTTGCCAATGATATTTTACTAAATACATACTTATCATCTACTTTATTTCTAAGCATTCAAGATTTTAGGATTTTAATTTCTTTGACTTTGCCTTAACATCATAGCGGAAATGATCTTATTGCTTCATGCAGGTATATAGGTAGAAATAGATTAATTCTTTTCTTTGTCACTATACTTGTAGGGAGGCTGGAGTAAATCTAATTCTATATTAATAATCTTCTTGTGAAATATGATTGATCCATCCCTTTGAAATGCAACTCTAGTCCACTCGGATGGCCACGGAATCAAAATTAAAACAGTTAATTACGGAGCAAAGGTCCTGAGGAAGATCCGGGGGAGACATCGAGGATATAATAAAAAGGTGGGTTGTTCATCGCAGGAAAACCAACATTTTCATTTTTTAGGAGGTTTTCTTTATTGTTATAGAAAACATCATTATTGCCTTTAATGTAGAAAGTACGCCAAGAGTCAATTGAATGAAAGTCCCAATGCAGTTATGTCTGGCGTCCAAAAAAATGCCAAGAAAATACTCGACATGGCATAAAATTCTTTCATTTTTTCAATAATACTTGTAACGCTTACATTCATTGCGCTCTGAAAAAGCCTCGACACATGTTATTTAATTTACGAATAAAAACACGATCACTTGACTTCCCCCGTACGGGATGGATGGATAAATGATAAAAGAAATGGTCGGTTTACAATTAACATTCCAGCCTAAATTGAGGGGGAGTTTCTGCAATATTCTACGTTGTTTACTTATAAATTAATTTTTATGAGGGAAATTATGTTTTCATATGTTGAGAAAATGTTTCCCTTCAGTAAGAATCAGTAAGATGTGTTTGGTTTTGCTTAATAAATTACCTATGCTTAATAAATCATTACCTATGCTATAAGAATGAAGGTTTGTTTGTTAAATATAATGGCGATCTAGGGTCTGTCACGCCATAACATAATGCAATGCCAGGGATTACGGAATTCTAAGATGAAAGTTAGATTTTAAATTTAGTGCAAAATTAATAAAGGGAAATAATTTAAACAGGAACCGTTGTATTGGGTTTAAGGAGATGCGAAGCATAAATTCTTCACACACCTTGGACACAATTAAAACCTTGATCTTTACGAACGCTATTTTAAATGAAATACATGCAAATTTCCATTATGAAACATCCGTTCTTACATTGCATAAGATGGCCGCGGAGGATATTTATTTGTTGGATATGAACAATGCGAACTTCTACTCCTGATTTATGGCTTGTCACGATGCTCTGAATTACATTTTCGGCAGTCTCATTTCCAATACGCTCCTCACGAATGTTTGTTATCACCATCCTTCGAAGTAGAGACATTGTAAAATGCGTAACTAATTCTACTTTGGATTACATTGAAACTTACGTCAGGGAGAAATAACTTCGTTAATTTTGTCGCAAATCGTTTTGTTACACGATTCGTCCCCAAAATTAACCGGCACAGATTAATTAAAGTCTTTATTTATTAATTCAAGGCCAAATATCCAAGTATTTTTCTTCAAATATAGTGATTGATTGCGGTGAAAAGCCTGTAATCGACAAACAAGAAATATTTTATTCTCACATAAAATGAATTTTCAATCAAGATTCCTGCTAAATTTCAAAATCAAGTCCAATCTCCCAGTCCAAGAATATGTAGCTGCCTAACTACTGGTTCAATAACACGCTTATAAATGTTTTGCAAAGAGTCCTACTCAATGGAAAACACATTGAATTCGAATGACTTTACGTTAGCTTCTTTGGCAAGAATGGCACTCAGTTTGACATTCAACAATATTTGACCTAGCCAAGTAACACAAATGCTGTTATTTTATTTGTCTATCTGACTTCTAGCTCCAGAAAATATAGAAAAGTCGTGATACAACTTTTTAAACCGTTAGTAACACACGCATGTAAACTATACTAAGATTAGGTGACCGAAAAAAGAAATAAACGAAGGTAGCATAAGAAAGAGAGAACACAATCGGTGCCCTTCAGTCAGATGCCGAATGAAAATATTTTCGGGTCCCAACATTTACGAGCAGTAGTGGATTAGTGAGTGGGGATACATCCATCCACGCCGCGCTTTGCGAAAACAAACCATGAGGGCGAAACCTCGTGCGGCAATAGTTGTTGGGCTCAAATTGCTTCCCCATCCACTCCAAATTCCATCATTTACGCAAGGCAAGATGATAATAGAGGATTTAAGGATTAAAATCCAATTTCCCAACCCCCGAAAAAATTCTAGTCACTTCAAGTACACAGCTGATTGCGTATTATTCACAAATATGTGCAGCTGAAGTCAAATGACGATGGTGACGTAATGGTGAATTATTTCACTGAAGAAAAAATATATTATTATTTTACACTAGACAAAATATTAATCTCACCAGACAAAGACATTAACGATAGTTAAACTGATGGAGAGAATCTCTCTTAAAATGCTTCGATAGGTAAGGGAGCATTGCGCATATTGAAAACAATAGAAAAATTATGAATAATTTATCGACTACTAATTACAAGATATAAAAATATGCTAAATATATAAACAGAAATGAAAATGAATAAACGGAAATAAAGAGAAAGCAGAATTCATACAACATCCAGATAATAACATATTTGAACTTGGTGTGCACTCAAGCTATGATGACTTGGAATCCAAGCTGAGCAGATAGGAGAGAGTGGGAAGGTCTTTATGATGCCAATCACCGAATTCATTAAGGGTGATGAAGATCAAAAAGGTATTTACTGCTCATAGATAATTGAATGACTAAGAATTTCTAAAAAAAACGCAAAAAGACGCAAGAGAATGTATATAGTACATTGATTTAAATTTGCCCGTACAGTTATTACATCGCGAAAGATCTTCGGTCGGTTTCCAGAAACATGCGATGACCCCACCCTCTTCCTCGCCGATGCCTCCATTCCTTACAAATAAAATCCCCTCCCACCCCCCCCCCCCCCGGTTTACCCGCTTCCATCTACCCTTCTCTTTCCGTGAGCGCGACATCCATCGCTCCCAATTGGAACACCACCCGTCCACCGTGTGCTCCGATCCGTCGCGAATTAGGTTCGCACCGATGCAAAGCACTCACTCAGGCCCGAATCACAAGAACGAGGGACAGACAGGCTCGTGCCTGCACGTTACACAGTGACCAACACCGACACGCACGCGCCCCACAAAAGAGGCGGCAAATGGGGTGGGTCGGCACCCACTCGAATGGCGTTCACGGGCTATTATGGCTAACACACTCGCGCGTGCGGATCGGCGTGTCAAATGACAACAGGTCCCCACCCAACGCCCGGTTCACACACCTCGAGAGCCCGAAAAATACCGTGTCGCCATAAGTACATGCGAACCAAAGGTGTGCAGTCAAGAAAAAAAGCGAAAGCCAGCTCTTTCGATTCCCATGCTCGTGTTCTGGGGGTGTCGCTCGAATCCCGGGAAAAAAACCTACCGTTGACTTGAATGAACGATTTCAAGAGCTTCTAGCAACGCGACAATCATAGCTTTCAAATGAATATATACAATATAAATGCATATCATTTTATTCTTTTCCAATGCCCATATTTATAAACAGCCGAATTATCGAGTTAAATCTGAAACAGTGATCTCGGCAAAAAAACCAGAATGAAACTAATTACGTAAACAGAATGACTTCTTGCTTATGTGCATCACCACCTAGACAATCTTTGCGTTGCATTTTTCAATATTATTATTATTATTATTATGTTATGAGTTTTTAGAATATAATTGTATCTGCTTGACCTATGAAATGTCTAAAAATGCTTATACACGTGTGTGTGTATGTATGTATGTATATATATATATATATATATATATATATATATATATATATATATATATATATATATATATATATAATATACATAAATAAATATGTATATATATATATTTATATATATAAATATATATATATATAATATATATATTATATATATATATTACATATACATATATATATATATATATATATATATATATATGTGTGTGAGTCGCGGTAGTCCAGTGGGTAGAGCGTTGGACTGCTGACCGGGTCCCGGGTTCGATTCCCGGGCAAGGCACTCGGGCACCTGCAGCTCCACCCAAGCTAAAGTGATTTTTCGGGTACCAGGTCTTCCTGGGAAACCATAACCGGCACAGGGAAAGGAACTGGCCCCCCTATATATGTATATGCCATCCCCTATATATATATGCCTATAAGGTTATCTTCGAACGGGTTGAAATAGAATCGATCCAATGCACGAGTAATGAACCGCAGGAATATCCAATTTCATAAAAATATCATTACTGCTTATTACAGCGGGGTCGGGAGTGTAGTATTCGGATTGGGAGGGGGAAAATGAACATACTCTGGACTCTTAAGTTGGGGAAAGTACGATAAAAGAGAGGAAACGCAGACAGGAGATTGTTAGTTTAATTCGCGCCGAAGAAGAGAGCGGAATTGAGACTATTTATTGCAGGCGGCCGAAATTCCATTACTACTCCAGATAAGCGAAAGGACAAAATACTGGCCTGAGGGAGATCCCAGAGCACGCATACAAGATAGCGAAGTCTATGGCTTTGCTCCGACATGCCCCCCTTTTTAACTGACAAGTCGCGGATTTGAGCGAACTGAGGGTGGAGATTCCACTTGACCGCCCATTTTGAACTCATCGAGTACGGATCCGGCCGCGCGACTCGGCAAGCACTAGGAATTAACTCACTTTGCCGCTGCGGATTCCCTCGGCGAAGGACGCGCCTTCAGCCCTGACTCAACTGCCAAGCCGGTAACACGCGTTCTCTTGACATAGCGGCGGGGGCGGCAACCAACACTTGCACACACGCTCTCGTCTTTAGAACGCCGTGGGAGAGACTTAGCACGGCGGGATGTTATTTTGTGTTTTGAAAAGACACGTCCGTCCTTCGCTCTCCCGTAGGAGGCCGCGGCACCACCGGAAGCAATTTTACCGGTAAATACGTTTGGTAGAAGAGGGGTGATCGAAACAAGAGAACGACGCAGGGTGCGTTCTGCGGAGAGAGCGCGAGAACTGGATCGAGAGTCGCGAGCGCGCACCAAGGATCAGAAATCCTCATGGATATTGAGAAAAATAACCAGATGAGCAGATAGAAAGAGGGAGTGCAGTATGGTAACATAGATATAATCTGTCAAAAATATTTTTATGATGATGTGAAAAATAAATTTAACATGTATGACAATAATTATAGTGTTTTCTTGCAGAAACACAAGGAATGGAATAATTTTCAAAAAACCTTTAACTTGAATATCCAAAAGAAACCAGAAAATGCTTAGAAAAAAAGGATAAATAGTATGGCAACCCTAAAAGAAGTTATATTGTTTTTAGAAATTGGAGTTGGCAGTGAAAATAATATAAATCAATATTATGTGTATCTCTCCAATATCGAGGTATGGGTAAGCTGCAGGAATGATTAAATTAATTAAAAAGGAACACAAAATAGGTTTAATCTCTAAAATATTGATTTGCATCAATATTAACTCAGGCTAACATTTCAGAGGAATCAATCATGCTGTTCTGTCCCCTTCATCGAAAAACTATCTCAAACTTCATCCTTCATTGATAGTTCACGGACAAGTATTTGTATTAAGTACATATATTGTAGTTGCTTTTAATATCCAAACAAAAGGTGATAAAATGAAGAAAATGACACAAAGGTTAACAGTAAGGTTAAAATTTAAAAAGGAATATTGATAAAACTGCTAAATTTTCAATATTTATCGAATGTATAATTTTTATAATTAGCTAATAGTTTTCATTTCCAATAAATGCATGCCTATTAATTTATTTACTTTGAATAACTTTAAGAAGCTGTCTATGACAATTTAAAGTAATTTTTTCTGTTGGGTTGATTCTCTCACCCAGCCTTAGTTCGTGTCTTTCTTGCTTATGACAAAGATGTGAGACTTTCAAGGGATGATTTTTATAAATCACAATGTCAGATAATGCAAAATTTCATATGAGACGGCATCAATAGTATGTGTTGATCAGCTGTTTAAGAAATTGTGTTTATCAACTCCAAATTGAGACATAATCGGATAAGTCCAATGTCAGAAATGATGATGTCATATAGGGTGAAGGACGTCACCATTTAGGGACACAGAATTAATGTGGCAGTGGTAGGTGAAGTTATATCACCGGTGGCGACTCATCACCATTTAGGATTTATCATCAGTGAAATGAGTTACAGAATATGACACCAAGATCGTACCACTGTTATAATTATCACCACTGCCCTGCCACAACTTTCTGATACCCCCATCCATGAGTGCTTTCCTATTCCCACTTTTGCTCAAGTGCTACTCACAGCCCTCTAGTTTAATGATCTGAAAGTGATGCACATGGAGCTTATCTTGAAAAGCTTTTGTCAAAAAAATAATAGCATTCCCTGCCATTTCCACAGAAAGACATTGGATAAATGAGCAATCGTTAGATATAATCAACCCATGAAGGGATTCAAAAAACAGGAGAGAGTGTTCAGGAGAGAAAATAAGGCATTATTATGATTTAACCAAACTAGATTTATGTCAACAATTTTTCTTGCAATTAATCAAGTACAAAAAAAAGGAAATTATATACCTCAGACAAGTTTTAAATCAGAATTGCTACTTTTATGATACAATGAAGGAAAAAAGAAATTTTTAAACACTATTTCCCAACACAGTTCTAATTTACATTGATTTGCTGAAGTGAAGAGCCAAGTAGCAGGAATCAATTCCTTTTTAACATGTTACTTTTAAGACATGGAGATGGACTAAGCTACAAAGCAGGGAGAGATTCATAATGATCTACAGATATATTCAACAATTCCTCCTTGAAACATTCAGAGAGCTAAATTTAACAGTAGCTATTAAAGCTTTAGTCATACTTTCCAAGCTGTTATAAAGAAATGATAAAAAAATTACAGCAGCTGAACCAACATTAAATTTCACTAATTAAGCAAAGTAATAATAAGATCAACTCTTATATATGTGCATGTAACAGCAAATATGTCTTCACAGTGATCAAATGGAGATGAAGAGATTGCCAGGCCCCACAGTAAGGCAAATAAACTTTGGCAAACAAATAAACATATTCACACTCAGATTGGTCATTAGCTTGCAACAACATCCTGGCAAAATAACTGCATCCCATTAATGAGGAAATATCTACAAGGGAAGAGGGGAAGGTAGATCTCTCTCCATTAATCAGATGATAAGCAAGCTAGGAACTTTGAGATCAGACATAAGAAAAAGGTCCAATGCCTCAAGAGGGATTGTGAGGGAGCATGGCAAAAAGCTTCCTACCAACTCAAGCCATTTCTAGTGTCCACTATGCTGGCTTGTAAGAATTGTAAAATGAAGAGAGGGACTCAAAGTAAAAGAATTTTTGCAAAGAAATGGTCGGAAAAACCTTAAAGAAACCATGTCACAACTGATAACTGAAGGTTTTTGAAGGAACCAGGATTGAAGTAATTACAGGCCAAATAAAAAATTAGCACACTAACCAGAATAAAAATATGTGTTCCGCTACAATGCAACAATTTCAGCAGATGACTCCATTAAAAGTTACTGTTGTAACATATCCTGCAGTTTCTTGGAATATGTTCAATTATTCAAAATGAATGAGATTCTATATAGATTTTTCCTCCAAGGCTGATTTAAAGAAACTTCCATCCACCAGGAGAAAAAACAAATTAGCGCTATTATCATGTATATGGACAAAAAAGGCATATGAGTATTCCTTTAATAAATAATTAAAAACTTCAGGCTTTGCACAGAGCAATTTTAATTCCTTTGCCTGATATTACTAGCAAGACAATTATATCTTTTAATACAACAGTCAACCTTTTAAACTAAGCCTAAACAGTTCACCCTGGTAGTGTAGAGAAATGAATCACTTGAAATACTTGTTTAAGCGATCATTGTTATCCGGATAAAAATATATCTTCTGAGGTCTTCTTAATTTTATTACTAGCATGCAATCAGTATAAATACTTGTGTTAGAGGTTGATACTATCTGACTCTTGGATATAAATGTTTCTTATCTGGACTTCATAACAACTAAAGAGAAAAATATACAATCATTTTACTAATTAAGGAAATGCATTTTCTTACATTTTCTTTCTCCGAGCTCTGGAACATAAATTAAATTCACAAATGCAATACATTACAATTTAATTAACTTTAGCATGAGTATTCCATTAAGAAGTATGGAATTTCATAGTTTTATTCTCCTTTAAGCTCTAAAACATGGGTCAGCAGATTTAATGTCAAAAATGTCTACTCTAGCAATAAAACTATAGGAACCTTGAATACCATCTAATGTCACTCAACCATTTTGCAAAAATAACTCATTCATAACCAAATGCATATCTAACAATTAATTTTATTTATTATTTCAAAATTACAAGAAACTAGTTAATATGCTGATTGCAACTATACTAATAGTTTCAGTCTTCTCCTGCACATTGTTTAAAACTATTGACTTTAAATGAAAATTTTGAGCCTCAAACAGTAGTTTCAAACTACAGGTGCCCAACTTCAATTCTCAAATGGGGAATTGAAAATTCAGGACCTACTTATTTTACATGTAGAGTGAATACAAATACCTAACCCTATAGATTACAACTATGTACATAGACATGAATGAAAATAAAAGGAGAGTTGGGGCTCTCTGCATATGTTATCCATAGGGAGCAAATATATGAGAGGAACAGGGAAAAGACCAGTATGGATGAAATTCATTTCAACTATAGTTATCTGCATATAACCCACCCCTTCTTAGGAATGCAAACGCTTTATTTTGTGTAACCCATTGAATTTTTAAAAGCTTCATTCCAAATAGAAAAGGAAGGGGAAAAATTGCTAACGTGTGGCATTGTGGCTTTGGATAATCTTTACTTGGGTTTTTTATTCATATCCACGTAAAAAGCTGCAATGCCAAGGTCTACCCTCCCTTCTGTGCCTAACCAATCTTTCTACCTAAGCATGATAATTGAGTACTCAGCATTAAGTTCACTCTGTTGCAAACAAAATGGAGCATTACTTGGAATGTTAGCTGCACTTTTGTAACCTGTTAATTTCTTAGCTAGCAATATGAGCTGCATTACCTACATAATAAATTGTAAAAATATTAACAATGTTAGCAATGCATTTACTTTTATCAACTATATAATAGTTCACAGCATCATCAAATAGTTTCAGTACCTATGGATTGAATAATGTCTAATATTTTATCCACAGCCTTATCTTCCATCAAGGTCTTTTTGCAACCTGTAGGACATATGATACAAAAGAGTTACACAGTTAGTTATTATTCTTCAAATATATTTCAAAACTTCAAAACAAAAAAAATATTTCATTTGAGATAGCCCAAAAAAAGACCACCAAAACCATTCAATCACAGCTGAAAAAATAGTAACACAGCAGACAATTAGTGCTTGCAGGCACACATAATTTTCTACTTTAACGCCTTCTATGGAACCCAATGAGTTAACACATGGCACATTTGAAAGCAAAATCAAATTGTAGCACCATCTACATGAGTCCTTATCACAATATTACTACCGCTATACAGAATAATACAACTATACAAAAAAGAAGGCATTTGAATAGAAATACAGTGGAACCTCGCTTAGCGAGCACCTCGCACAGCGAGTGATTCGCAAAACGAGCAAAACAATAGGTCCTGAAAACGGCTCACTTAACAGTGCAACTGTTCACATAACGAGTGACGAAGAGGGGGGAATTCCCGAATTCATTGCACGCCTGCTACTGCAGTTTGTCTCTAGCGCTCATTCCGCCACCATATCAGCGTCGGTAGTGATCACATATTTTTCCAAACCCTTCAGACATATCATTTCTTATTTTGTGCAAAGTTTAATAATATTTTATTCATAATTTTAAAATTGACCCGAAGAAAAGTCCGTAAGAAGAAAGCCATAAGAGATGAAATATAACAGTATAAATGAAATGAAAAATCACTGAAAATCGGGAACAATGCGTGAACGCGGCTGATCTAGTACGCACATCAACAATTGGTCGGTATCTACGATTGGCCTTTTCTTAAAGAACACGAGCAAGACTAAGGAGATAGATGCTTAAATAAGAGTGGCAAGAGTATATATATATATATATATATATATATATATATATATATATATATATATATATATATCCACGCAATGGTTACGTATTCTCATATATGTTGAAAGGTTCCTTATCAAATGCATGAACGAAAAGCAATTGCAATGCGACCCCATTGACGAGAATATAATTTGTAAGAAGGGGAAAGTGATTTTCGCCGACCTCGTTATTATGAAGTCAGGATCATTGAAGGCCTTATTAAAGGGGAGCCGTGTGTGCTTCGAGAGGTTAACGAGGAGAATCTTCATCCACGGCGTTGTTTGTAAGGCATGGTGAAGCACAAGCTCTGAGTCAAAGGCGGTAGAGAACTTCATCAGCGACTTCAAAAAGCTCGTAGATTCTGAGGCTTACCTGCCACAAAATGTTTTTAATTGTGACGACACGGTTCTCTTCAGGAAGAAAATGCCAAAGCGAACCTATATTTGTGGACATAACAGTAGAAGAGAATGATCCGACCACAAGGCAATGAAAGGCAGTTTCACCTTGGTGTTTTGCACAAAGGCGAGCGGCGATTTAAAAATCAAACCCCTGCTTGAATGCCATTCAGAAACTCCAATAGCCTACAAGATGTTGTAAGCCCTATACAGCAGGCTAATTGTGAGGTGGAGGTCACGGGAAACTTTTGCATCGTACCATGCGTACGGGGCATTGCCCTAATAAGGCATTGGTGTTGCGCGCCATAAATTCATTTAACGATCATTCTGAGTCGCATTTTTTACCAAATTTCGAAGTGTCGGCGAAAACAAATGTCTCAAAACGGCTTTCTAGTAAAAAGGAACGTAATAAATAATAAACAATTTATTTCGATTCTATTTTGCCTTTACATATCGAGTTTGCATTCCTGGTTGCTTCATTCCGCGGTAAAGGAAAAGGTGAACGTGATCAGTGATCCTGAACAACGTATGCATAATTTTCTCTGAATAAACTTTGAAAATGATTTTTTTGCATGGAACACGTTATTACATTTCACCTTAATTTATATGCAAAAGTTTTTTCACTAAACGGGCGTTTCGTTTTACGAGAAAGATCGCGGAACGGATTATACTTGTATTATGAGGTTCCTCCGTATAAGTTTCATTAAGCATGTTTCTTATGCAAACTGAAGAAATAACATCATAACCCTCATGGCATGTAAATATGAAGAAGATTTAGCCGTTTTTATCACAAAAAATACAGTCCACCTATGAGGATATTGCGTGAAATCGAAAATCGAGAATTGTTCCTTAGAAGTGGAGGGACAACTGTGTAATCAGGTCACTGAAACTTACACTTTCTCTGGGAATTGAATTGCAGCAGCTGATTTCTTTTCATAATACCCATATTTTTTATACTGACTCTTCTTCAGTAAACCTCAGAAACTCAAAAAGCAAACAGTTTCACACTAATATTTTACAATAGCATTTTACCCTGGGAATGGAAGAAAATATTGAGAAATTTTGAATATCTGTACATGTACGAGACTGTGAAGAGAGTTGAGTAAAAAAAATTGGTGATATACTGATTCATTATCCCCTCAAATATTTGAGTTAAGAGAGGGTACACAGTATTTCATTTGAGTTCCACACAACCCAGCTAACGCTGATGTTGCCATACAATTAGTATTATTGATGCATGCTATATACTTTTCACATAACACTATTGTTTCAGACCACTGTCATAAATCATAAACATTACATTTTGAGTCATATAATTCGTTATAATGTCAAAAATACACACCAATACAGCTCAGTAATACACAAATCTCCTTGAAGTTTAATACCCTCATGATGCCCTCTTTACTCAATTAATTTGATACAGAGAAAAGTAAATAACAAAAATTTTATCCAAAACCTCTATATAATTGTGTGTGAAACAATAAGGGGAAGGGTATCCATAAAATGCTGTTTCTTGAAAATTAGTTTTTAGAAAGGAAAAAAAACACTTCAAGTAACCATCTATCTATCCGGAAACTTTATGAAAATTTCAGCATATCATTCAACTCAGAAAAGCTTTCTCTGTAAAATATTTGGAAGTGAAAAGCATTAACATGTACATACCGGTAGACATGACCTGTACATGTAGACATGACTGCCTAAAATCCATATGATACAGGATCAACACAATTCGAGAAGTTAATATTGGATAGAAATTAAACTTCTGGACTAGATATTTAAAAAAAATAGAATAATTACGCACCCTAGTGGGCCTAAATTCCATGATTTAGAGAATTCTGGGAACATGACCATTCCATTATTGCAATCTAGAATATTCTCCACCCACTTAATTATACGACTGCAACAATCCAGTTTTACAATTCCAGTTTCAATTGTGTAAATTCAGAGTGAGAACAAGGTATGAATATAAACCAGGTTTATATCTATTTTGGAACATTATTTTTTTGCACAGATGTTTCAGAAAATGTTTACTAGCCACTTTACCCCTTAAATTTACTTTTCATCAATTTAAAAAAACAACTTTTTATTAAAAAAGTCAACCATTTTGTTATGATCTTATCAAAAGGAAAATTTCTCGTAATTATAAGGAAAGACGTATTCTCGTAGTTTAAATTTATAAATTGGTTAATATTCACACAATGATTTTTCCTTGCCACAACAAAGTAAGGAGTTAATTTAATACTACTGTAGTAGTCATTTTAAGTTGTTCATTGGGAGTTACTTAAATGCTACCGTAGAAGTCACTTTAAGTTGCTCACTGCGAATAAACGGAAAATTATATTAAGTGGTTACTTATCACCGGTTGGCTATTGAGCACCTAAGAATTGGTTTGGCGATGGTACCAAGAAATTATGCCGTTCGCCTGGGGCAATATTTAATCGACACTTACTATTTGGCCATATGTTTAGCCAGATGTTTTAACAATATGCTATCCAGTTAGTAATAGTTGAGTATATAAGATGAGGAATTAAAGGTCGCACTGCCAAAAGTTATATCGTACCATGAACACAACTGAAGGAAATTCAATGCAGTACAAAACAAAACCCATCAGCAATCGAACCAGCAGATTATGGATATATCGGCAAATACGCGGCTAACCTGGTTTTCCGACACGACCAAAATATTACCAGTTAAAGTAATTTTCTAGTCGGAATTATGATCACTATTCTAGTTAGAAAATATTTTGCGCCACATAAATCTGTAATTTGAGAGTAAGTAAAAGTAAACTAATCGTGAAAGGAAGTCACAGATTAATAACCTCACATAGGTTCAGAATCGCAATACAACTTACTACCGATACAGTAAACAGCCCTTAAAACGTCAGATTGAAAAATAAGAACGAATAATGTCGCGTTACTGCAGAAAATGCCGCAACGTCAGCTTTGAGCTTGATATGTTCACGAAGGCATGCTCTATCCGATAAAAAAGAGCCGCATGTTTTAATACATTGCTGTGCAGTATATTTAATGAATAATATTCAACGATCAAAAGTATGAGCAAAGGACGAAATTCGCAATATTATTTACAACCGTGATGCACATTAAGTCTAAATTTATTGTCGTAGAAATATTTTACGACCCATTCAATCATTTAGTTGTCAATACTTAATCATGTATTATTATTATACATGCATTTCTATGCATAATCTATTAGTAGATTTCTTCGGCCTGAAAAAATGTAGACGGTAACATCGAATGGCAATCGTTCAGTGGAAATTTGCTAGCAATTTAATCAGTGACGCAATGTTTAATGGTCTTTAATCATCCGACCTCATCGACTTTAGTTTCTAAAAATAGTAATAATTAGTAATACTCATACATCTGGTACATGGGGTTCAACTAATGCACCCTCTCAGGCTTCTGGTGTCAACTTTTCAAAGCTATAACACATCAATATTACAAATAGCAGGTCCTTCCAACCTCACAGTAGGCCCAAAGCCAGGAGTTCGGAAGTATGTGTATTTACAGGGGTAACTTACATCCCTTCAAATGAAATCAGTCATTGATATTGTTTTTCTAGCCTCCCCAAACCTGCATAGACTAACAAAAAAATAATATTTTCAAATAATGGCAGTGCTTTGTAATTAACCGTATTCCATTTAAATTTGTACGTGCAATTATTGGCAGAGAAATTTGAAATAGCAATGGGCGAAAAAATATAGGTGGGCGACTAAAATGCAGGCAGAATGTTTTTGCAAATTGAAATGACCACCATTATCACTACACATTATTTTTTAAACGAATCAGATAAGTTTTTAGTGAATGGCCATCTAGCCAGAAATAGGCCTTAAAATTTTCTTGAGGATATTAATTTAAACAATTTCCTCCACTATACCTTTCGTATATCTTGTATACTGTATATATTTTAAAATGCTCTTCGCATTTAACTATTTTGGCTTTAGAGACTCACGTTGCAGGTCCCACGTAGAGTAAAGTATTTCATCGATGTGATTCCTACATTAAGACCTATCGGCATCCCCAGGACGATCGGATTTATAACGTGGTGCGTATATATCCTCAAATTGCCATATTTACTTATGAACGATTTGGCCAAGAGACAGACTAGGTGGGCGAAGGTCCTGTGGGAGGCAATGATATGGCATAAGCCAAGAAATTTTACTCTGTATACCTTGACCGTGGATGTGTGCTCAGACGCTACGCCATTCCATGCGACATGGGTCATCCTCTGCTTATTCATTACGGAAATGTGGCCATTCCAACAGGAAAACCGATATTTGAGGCAGAGGCGCTAACGGCCATGATGGCAGCCACGTGTGTGGTATTGGTTCTGCCACCGCACCCACACATTATGGTTCATTGTGATAACCAGTCGGTGATATATGCCTTGGCCAAGGGCAAAGGTCTATTTTTCCACACAATTGAAGTAAAATTGTTGTATCTTGAATTAATGAAATAAATGTCACACACTGTGACCTGGCGGTACATCTCCACCTCTGAAAATCCGGCCGACCGTCCGTCTCAGACCGCCCTACCTCCCTATGCCATATCGGTTTCTGATTCGTCAGCGGCGGGCATGATATATGCGATACATAGGTTGGACGATGCCTGAGGTGGAAAGTTGATCGTGAAATTCGGTAGTGAGTGAAGTAGTACCCCCAGATCTATTCCATCCCAGATCTCAGAGTTGCTCTCTCTAAGATTGAGGATGATTACTCGCAGAAAAATGGAACACACAAATAAATCACCCTGGAGGAAGAGAAAAAAGGAAGGCTGTAATGCTTACTTTCGGGATAACTGTATTCCCCATCTCAAAATATTATATTTTGAATTGTAATGCATTCCAAGCAAATATTTTAACTGTTTCTTATTTCATTCAATTTAACTATTGTTAGTTTCAGGTCGAAAAACCAATTTTAGAGTCCTTAAAAATCGAAAATTCTAACATTGCTCGAGGGTGCATCGCGCTTTTCGATCAAGTAAAAAATATGCCTTCATATTTCAATACACCATGACTGAGCTTATGAAGGGGTCATTTTCATAGTCCCATGCAATAAATTAATGCAGTAAACTCGTTTTACGATTATTTACAAAATCTTTAGAGTTTATTAATGCATTTTTAATCCAATATCGTATTACAATTAATGGTGTCCTATAATAGAATATATCAAATTTCAAACAGTTTATTAATGTAAATTTTACTATCATATCACTACTATGATTGTTTGGAGCAATTTATTTTATTTATCATGATGTCATTTTCATTTATAGTAAAACTCATTTAATCCAATATTTGCAGTATTTATTGTCAAATGTAAACATTGTCGATTAAGACGTAACTACCAATGTGAATACTTTCGGTGACGCTTGCCAATTTTTAGCTGAAGACTTATTATCTTTTGGCAACTTATCTCGACAAACCACTCTTGACCCTGAAAATAAGAAGAGATGTTACCAATTGGACAGTGTGCGAAAGTGAGTTTCATCTTTGTTTCCACAGATAAGAGGTAAAAAAACGTTCTGCTACAGATAGGATATGTGTCAGGGTATAATGAGGAGAAAGAAAAAGAGAATTTTTGCCACTAATTTATTTGGATTGAACGATTCTGCTCTCTTGTATCGTCTTGCTGAACAGGACTAAATGTTGTAAACGAAAATAAAAATTGATGCGTTCCCCACGCTAAAATGCTTGTGTAATGGGTACGTACGGGATGTATGCACTCGATTTTGCTACCGATAAGGAAATATCCAACATGAGCAGATGGCATAACAGTTTACTTTCCGGGAGAATTAAAATATCATTTATCAACATTTCTTAGAAGCTGAGCTCAAGTCGTATTGATGGAATTCAGCCGCTACGACGGGAAGTGAAGTGTAACTCGTATACAGTTTGTGCTCATCACGAAATCACGTGCAAGCAACGCCCTGGACACAGTGCGATCTCATGGCTCTCCGCGCTGCAAGAGATTATCAAGTCTTCGAATTGCCGCGATAACGGAGACTACTCTCCGTTTAGTAAACACTTGAGACCAACCACATACAGCGTGACCTTCAACCAGTTTGGCGGCTTGTTTTTTGCATGAGGGTGGGGTTATCCTCGCATTTCCCCGGCTTGAGATATTCTCCCCATTTCCTCCTACCGCTTACTAAAATATTGAACTCCAAGAAAAACATACAGTTGGATGTCTTCGTCCGTGGAAAGCCGGATTTGAATACAAAAACTTCGAGTAAATCAGCAGCCGTCGCTCTAACGCATTAGGTTACCACCCGACACTCAGGTGGGGGTGGGGGAGAGTGAGATATGTGGTTAGTGTCAATGTGGAGGGGCTTTTCTATCCTTGATTTGCCACTCTACCTAGCAAATAGTTCCAATGCCCTCTGGGCATGACGTAAGACGATTAATTACGGCCATAGTCAACAAAAGCAGGCAATGAATTATAACATTATATAAACATCGTCCAGCGAAATATTCACCGAACATTGTGAGAAACAAATGCTCAATGACAATACTACTAATAGAACAGAAAATATATAGCAAATAAATAATTTCCTTTAATCCTTTCTATTTTGTTTTTTATTGATTCAAGAATATATTTACCCCACCTTGTAAATCCAGACTATTCAGAAATCTGGAAATCCATATTAGACCTGTGCAATATTCCAAGATGTCAAATATTGCACCCTGTTTTTATCTCCTGATGTACATTTCATTTATTCCCACACCATTTTTCGATCATTATCATACTTCAAATAAGTTTCATTAGCGGGCATTAACATAATAGTCTCTCCCATTTTTTCTTAATGATTCAATACTCAAATGTAATAAAGCTAAATAATAGCTTTCCTCGCCTGTGGTTCATAGGCAAATAGCACACATTATATAACACTTTCTCCTGGTCTTCACTTGAAACAATCCACTCACGTAAACTCGCAAAAGTTCCCTTAAATTATCTTATCAACACGTGAATATCCCAAGTTTTCAATCCTTTGAAAATTGCTTCTTCATTCTTTTTTTTACCAAAATTTTACTCATCCTGAAATAGACAAATTTACAGCCACTTTCTTTACATTTTACTTTTTCGTTCCATAGTTTATTTCGGTCGTAACAAGCTAGCTTTTTAATAATTACAAAAAATTTTACTAGGTTTAGCCTTAAAGCTACTTTATTTTTCAAATATTATACTTTTTTCTTTTAACTTTGTTTGACAGCAAACATCACTTTTTTGGGTCTTCGTGCAATATTATTTTTTATCTCAAACTTTTCGTGCAATATTATTTTTTATCTCAAACTTTTCTTAAAAATTCCATTAATTGTAGTTTCCTCGCGTTTTAATTCGCAAAGATTTACTTATAAACTCTTTTACCTTAGCACCAAATTCTGAACTCGTATCACCTCAACGCCATAGCCCCTACTATTCCAAAACATTTATTCTCAGTGAGTTCTTCAAACATATTTTCCCTTTTCTTCAATTTGGTCGTAAACGAAATAATGCATTCTTTAATTGTTCTCATTCTTTCGTTGTTATCATCCTTTTAATTCATCATTTTTATCACTTTGGATGAACTTAAATGCATTTACGTCCTTTCTTAATTTCTTTATAGAAAACGAATTGATTTTATTATAACATTAGATATTTTTGTCGGAGATAGGACAGATACACAATCATTACTACATGTTAAGCAATGGTACTCTTTCTTTTCATTTGCGCTTTTACTTTTCCAAGTAGATTCGGGTCGGCAGAGCACATTTTAAAAAGTTCGTTAATGTATTCAGTAAATATTATTCACGCATCATTCTTTGGCTGAACCTTCACACGCGTTTTTAACTGAAATTTTTTAATCTTTTGCATAACCTATAAAAAATACGGGCAATTATAATTCCGAATCAAATGCACTTGTGCAATACGGCTAATTATGTTGCGAATGATAATAAGATTAAATTTCATTGATATGACTAATCATTTTGATATTTTCCCGACTGGCACCTCTGAGGTGATCACTCGCTCCAATAAGAAGCACAGAAAAAGAAAATGTTCAGTCCATTGAATATTCTATCTCGCAGACAGTCTTCGGCTGCATGACTTGAAAGTCAGATCTATGGTATGATGGCATGGGTGGAATAATAAGGCAAAGCGATAGTGCATAGAAGTGGCTGGGATTAATCACATGGGGCTATCCTGTACACTAGGATGCTGCACATGGGGATATTCTGCGAGATCGGGAGGAAATCTTACGACAGGAAGTGGCAATTCCTTTGATTAAAGAGAGTGGCGTGGAAAATGAGTGGGGAGAGGATTGCTGCCCGGCCTCAATTTGTCTCTTTGATTCACATATGCATGAGAAAACGAGCATTAACGGGATATTGTATATTTCTTGAAATTGAAAATGAATCGTAATTTTGTCCATAAAAGCGGTGGCGGTCGCTCAGACCGAATCAAAATCCTCCCTCCCATTTATTTCTCAATGAACGACACCGACAGCCTTTAGTATTCTACGGGGTGAGTCAAGTGAAAACCTTGAAACTGCGCTATAATTTCGAAATATCATGAAAATTTTAATGGTTATATTTATGGTTTTATGAGTTGCCTAGCATGGCTGCTCCACTTCCAATATGCACCACAGAGAAATAGCGATCTTTCACTTATTTATTTAGCAGTTAGGGAGTTGGAACATATCTAAATTCATCGACGAATGAAGTTTAGAAGGGTGATTCACCCATTTCACTTTAGCAATGACATCTGGACTAGAAGTTCTCGAACAGTGTTATCTCCGTATAAGGCTCCCCTCGACCAGGTCAGGTACACATCGTGTTGTGACGTCAGAGGCTTTTAGAGCAGATAAAACTATGATTTTTCTCGAGATACCTGTAAATTTTCGAAGTGCTGAAATACTTCTATTGTACGTCAAGAGAACTGTATCTTCAAAGTGCATGAGTGAGAAACTTTAGTACTCAAGAAATTAGATGGTAAAAATATTAAAAGTTTTAAGGTTTCCATTTGACTCACCCTCGTATTGTGCGAACAATTCCTTTAAATTTTATGATAAAATTCGATCAAAAAGAAATATTACTGTGTCTTAAAGCCATATTAAGTACAAATTTGGAAAGACCTTTTCGCCACTTTCACTCATACATCAGTTTGCCCTATTTCATTCGATGAATATGGCCAGGAATAGTCTACCTTTAAGTAAACGCTATTGCCAGATTCTTTCCCATGGGAGAGAGAGTATTCCTACTTTCTATAGTGGTTAAGACTATTTGACCCACAAACGACACTTTTAGCAACCTGACATTGTAAGTTTAGGCATGAATATAGATCTTATTATCTATCAGATTCTTAAGCTGAGTTAATATAATATTATTCATATTATTTCGTGAGCTTATGGATGAATTCCCATTAAGAAGCCATAGAGACAAGTAACACATCTGCGTTATAACGCATATGCAATTACTTTTTGAATGCCCTTTTCCGATTTCACAACACTGATACCACCAATATTACCCCCTATAGAAATTTCAAAGATAGTTTATAAACCTATAATAAGATGTGCTGTAAAGATAAAAGGTTTTCACAACACGAAAATAAAAACTCATATCACACGGCTTACGATACATGATCAACATAGAAACCTGTTCTCATTGAGGTTAACAGAAATTTTTGGTACAGCACTAACGAATCTCATGGCTTATTGACAAAGGAAAATCCAGAAGACAAAAAAATATCGTTGGCACACTGTTTCTTTATTGCCAATATTTCTCTAACAGTGAGTTTCGAAATAATTTAATCAAAGTAAAAGAAACGATATTACAGATGCAAGCTACTCGTGATCTGCCCTTAAGTTCAAATATAAACCATATCCAAAATATGTTAAATCAAATTATTCCAATAAAATACAATGGAATAGACCCCGAAGGTATTGATTATGTTCTTTCCTTATTTGGGAAACTTCGGATAAGAAACGAGAACGAACTGAAAAAACAGACCGAGATGAGGTGAGCTTATCAATTTCCTATCCCGCCTCACCGTTGACATTAATTTATCAATATTCAATTCTATCCGAATGAAAGTTAGGGCGATCAGAAGTGCTTCTATTTATAAGTACGCCCGTGCAGGTAATTCAGTTGAGTACTGAACATAGAATAAACTGACAAGCCTCGCCCTTCCCATCAGAAACTCAGCTTAAACCACTCTTAATTAAAACACTAGCAAAGGGAAAAGGACATTTTACGGAGACGGAGGAAGGCTTTCTTATTCCAATTAATATAAAATTTGTTGCCTTCATGTGTACATCCTTTAACTTTTTGAGAAATTTGAAAGCACGGTTAGGAAATGCACCAAGTAAAAAACTGATTTTTCGCATATTAAAATGATTTTGAAACGGCCACTCGGGCATATATGATTAATGAGAACAATACTTTAGGATTTCAAGAAATGTGGCCATGAGAATTCATAATGCCAACAGGCAGCGGTGAAGAAAAATACTTGACCTTATATGGGTAAGATATAAACTTGCCGTATGACGGAGAATAACACGACGGAAATATTTAAATGGTATTGAAAATATTATGATGCAATTCTACACTTAGGAGCTACATAGTCATAGTTGGATTTCATTAAATTTTCCATTAATTTTTTGCGGTCCGTAAAATGTGCTGCCTAATTTCCTCCTGAGTTGACTCATATAACTTAATTAACTTTCAAGCATTGTGTATGACGCTTCTAGTCCCCGAACCTACGAGGTGCATGCACATACCTCAAGGATGAGAAGAAATGAATACCTTCCTTTCACAAGGAGGAGGGAGCTAATGACAGGGACGTTGAGTAAGGATGTTCAGAAAAGACTTGCTAAAACTTCGATATGGAGCGTAATTATGTACGACGCGGAAACGTGGTCACAGAAGCAGGATGATAGAAGTAAATGGAAATATAAATATTTATATATATATATATATATATATATATATATATATATATATATATATATTATATATATATATATATATATATATAGTTATTTAAAAATCCCACTAGTGAACAAAAACACAGAAACAAACAAAAAAGAAATTAAACTCAACCGTTTCCGAATGTTTGGTGGTCAAACACTTTTCTAAACGGAGAGAAGGAAGGAACTGAGAAGAAGGTTGGAACAAGGTTTTAACAGAAGAATGCTGGATGGAGGGGGAAGGCGAGGAGAGGTTTGCGAGGAGAAGAGTTTGGAGGGAAATTTTTAGAATTGAGGGAATAATATGAAAGGTTTTGGGAGCGGAGGGGTAATCAAAATATCTGAAGATTTGGGTAATTAATGTATAATTATATTAATAGCTGGTATATTCCAGGAATCAAAAAGCTAGATAGTTCTATTGTTTTGAGTTTGAATGGAGGGTCAGAGGGTGGGAGGGATGCTAAAATGGAGAGACACTATAATATTTATTAAAGGGAGCGTTATGTTTGAAGGCGTGGTTTGGGATTGGGAGCATCCCAATCAGGGAAGCATTCTTGCACGAGGCCCGGTGGTTATTGATTCCAATATTATGGGGTGTGGTACACTGGCCGATATAGAAGGCAGAACATAGTTGGCACTTCAGCAGGTAAACCACAATGCTGGAAGTACATGAGGAGTAGGGTGGGAGAGAGCTAAAAAGCGGGTGGGAGTGGGATAAGGTTGCGGTTTTGAAAATAGGACATGTTTTGCATCTAAGTTTATTGCAGGGCATGGGAGTTCCTTCGGGACGGGGCGGGGATTTGAGGAGATCTGATAAGTTGGCGGGGCGTTTGAAAGTAACGGAGGGACATTTTGGAAAAAGGTTGGTGGTGGAGTGATGTTTATTGAGTATATGGCGGCCCCTTTTATTAAAACCTTCTTCCAACCTTCTTCTCAGTCCCTTCCTCCTCTTCCTTGAGAAAGGTGGTTTGACCACCGAAAATTCGGAAACGTTTGAGTTTCTTTTCTTTTTTGCGTGTTTCTGTGTGTTTGTTCACTAGTGCTCTCTTGATATACATTATTATTTACATCTGCGAGACCTTTACACACGTTACATATACTTGTATATATATCATACATACCATAAACACTATAATCAACCCGAAGGTCGGTTTAGTAGGTGATGGTAGAGATCACCCAGTACTAAGCCCTATACGGTGTGTGGAATTCACATATCAGGGTAGGGGGGCCAGTTCCTTTCCCTGTGCCGGTTATGGTTTCCCAGGAAGATCTGGTACCCGGAAAATTACTTTAGCTTAGGTGAATTTAGCAGGTGCCCAGAGTGCCTCGCCCGGGCATCGAATACAGGACCCTCCGTTCAGCAGTCCAACGCTCTACCCCCTGGACTACCGCGACCCACTTTTTTTTACACGTATTTATTTTTTTTAAGGTGATCTACCGGTTAAGGTAGGTTTTTGGATGGACACAACTACCAAACAAACATTTTATTACTCCTAACAAAACACAAAATCCATCATCCTACTCTATATCAGGTCCCTCTTCATCTCTGAGTACTTTCTTCCTCCCTTCATCCCATCCAACATCCCTCTCCTGTTCCTTCCCTTTCCTCTTTTGCCCAACATTCTCCCCCCTATCACAGTCTTCAACATCCTAATGTTATATAAAATATTTAATACGTACATTTCACGCCAATGTGGTGAAGTAGAACACCTTAATCTGTATGAAAGTAGTTTTGTGTATTTGTAAACTTAATATTGAGGTAATGGACGTTATTTTTTGATTGGGTCAAACTACTTATTGTAATTTTTGTTTTCCCGATAAAATCGGAGTCCAGCGGTGCGGCAAAGGAAGGATATTTCTGCTTTCGTTTGCGATGGAATTTCGAAAATTAATTCAGATGATATCAAACAAGCCATCGTTCTCGGTCGGACTGGTTTCTTTTCCACTCGGCTGAGGTGTTGCATAAATATTGGGCACCATGCGGGGCGTTCTTTGTAACGTTTTCGTCCACGCTTCTCCCTACGTAGAGCAATCACCTTGGGCATTGTGTGGCGGGGATTTTGATGCAAAATTAAGCTATGAAAACAACGCAAGATATCTCACGGTAATAAATAAAGTAAAATGTCTTCTTTTCGAGTTCACTCTCACGAAGTCGTGACCACCTTTTGGGGGAAAATAAAAATGAGATTGGTTTAAAGCATTGAAGTAAGCAAGAGCAGAGGATCCCGGGGGGCTTACGCAAGATGGGCGTGAGCAGAAATAAGGGCGAGCAAAAAGTTTTAATATCGAGCTGAACTCTTGACCTCAACCAAATATGATATTCAGCTTTGAGAACTTCGAATCGCCCCTCCACCACAATCGAAGAGGCTGAATATCTGGGAAGCGTTTCTTAAAGACAGTTGAACATCCTTGCACTTATTCAATGTTTTCAGGCTTAACTTTGTGGAAATTTATTATCACTGAAGTAAAAATAACCAATGTAACTCTCCATTAAATTTTTTATTCGGTAAAACTAGTTTCGACGCATCGGCGTCAACCTCCTAAAACAAATTAGTGGAAAGATACATTGGCTTTCTTTTACTTCAGTGTCCTTGTACTTCCTCAATACTATATTTATTATGACGATAAATCTGTCGCCAATGCACTCGTATGAATTTTATGGGACTTTATGTGCCCTCTGGTTTTTGGTACACTAAAACTGTTTTAGATATTGTCTGGTTGCTTTGAGAAACGGGACGGTATTTGGATCGGTAATATTGACGGGTCATCGTCAATATTATCGATTCCAAATGAGAAATACTTGCGACCACTTTGTCTATCTCTGCAAATGTTTCAACCAAATTGTTTAAGACAGAACGGAGGATCCCCTAGCATTGAAATCGTTCCCAGGTACAGTTCTACAACAGCTTGGGGTGGCTTCTTTGGTTACCGGTGGATGTTATTTACAATAGCCTCTCTGGAGGCATGCCATAGAGGTGAAAGCATCGGAACGGTGAGAGGCCGGCGATCGGCGGTTGAACTGCTCGGGAATTGTTCGGCTTGGGGCACCTCTGAGATGGGGTCGAAAATGGAGGGAGGGTGGGAAGACGATGATGGCTTCACACCGTGGCCTCTCCCCTCCTCTCCGTCCTCGGCGGCAAAAGCTTCGGAAGCCTCTCAGTCAGAGAGCGGCTTGCGTGCTGAGCACGGTGTTACGGCGGAAAACGTTTTGAGCCACGGAACCCTGATTCGATCCCGAGCTTACGTCTTGGGTTCTGGAGGATATCTAATCACCACGTCGGATTTACCACATCCTGCGCAGGCTCAAAACCGTCCAAATAGTCCCCATAGAAAGCGGTGAGTTGATTGATACCCTTAGCTGTAAGTTCCTCCTCGCCAAGGCATTCATGAGCAGTTCATGCTGGTCTCAAAATAATAATTAGATTTGGTAAAGTTTTGCGGGGAACCATGTTATCTTTCTTCAAACTTTGAGGCCGTTACTTATCACAGACATTCGATGTTACTTGCATAACCTTGCTGACGCTTGTAGCTATTGAGAACCATCAGAAATATAACCTAATCTCACTGCACATCCTCATTCAAAACAAAAATCACAATCGCAGCGAAAGCCTTTCGCTGTTACGCTGTAAGGAAACCTAAGTCGTCATAAAAATATTCTAAGTGGAAAAGCTAGAAGTCTTCTTTCATCACAACACTATCATGTTTTAATGGTATGATATTTTGCATGAACACTTCCCACATTTCTAAAAGTCAACAATGATATATGATGGGCTATAATTCAATTATTCTGGGCATCACTTATTTATTTAACATCGCTATTAATTACCATCGTTTGCATAATCAATTGTTCCTGGCTCAACTTTGTGGAAATTCATGTTTATCAAACGAAGAATACAATGTATCTTTCCACTGTCCTTTATTTACGTACAACTAGTTTCAACGCTCTAGTGGCATCATCAGGTAGACCTGATGATGACGCTTGAGCGTTGAAACTAGTTGTACGTAAATAAAGGACAGTAGAAAGAAACATTGTATTTTTCATTTAATAACCACCGGTTTCACTGGCATTTCATACTTTTAATTCTTGTTTTCAGCCTAACGAACTTCAAAAATGAAACGTGTTATGATCATAACGCTATAAAGTCTTAGCTCAGATGAACATTTTACATCGTACCATATTTAATTTAGTGAATTATATTTAAACATATGAAGGTCCTGTATTACCAAGTCTTATTTTCAATGTTTTTTTCTGACTAAATGCATTGCCCTGTATGCGAATGGAACGCACTGATTTAAACTTCATCTTTGGTTTATATCCGTATTAGTCTTCCATGATATATCTCCAAGATAAGGAGTAATCTGCGTTATTGAACCACCTCCCTTGTGAAGTTTTCAAGGCTGTAACTGTGAGTAAATAGTACGTCGCAACTGAACATTTTTATCCGTTATCAGCAAAAATCCTTCCGTTTCGTCTGTGTTGAAATAACAAATGTAAATCGTATTCAGTGTGCTTCAATTGAGTAATAGGCATATAATTCTGCCAATACTGTTGTGTCAATGTCAATTCTGTCAACTATTGATGTCATAAAACTAGATAATTTTGAACGCGTAAGTTAGTTCGCGCCACCGTGTTCATTGATAAAATGCTTGACGCATAGCACACAAAAATACACACGCGACATGCCCTTCTATAAGTAGCTGCATGTGCCAAATAGAACTTTGTTTTTTTTATCATTCCACGAATTGTACAATTGAGAAATATATGCTGTTAATCAAATGAAAAAATTCTAAATGCACAGTTTACGAATGTAGATTCAATGTAATTGACGGTAATAGTACTTAAACGACAGAGCTCCTGGGGGCCGACTCTCAAAGCTGCAAGTGAATTTGCAAGTCCTGGTAATTCGTAAATGCAGAGTCTTCCGATGGAAATAAATGTTGCAACCCTTGTCACCGGCTTAAATTAATAAGTTTGTGAATTTTGAAATTTTGCATTAAACTTAGGACTATTTAAAAAGGACTAGTAAATAGATTTTAACCATAAACCGACTCGGCTTAGTTAATTAATGGTTTCCGGCAAAAAATATGGTATTTGTGGGAATAAAGTTATATGAATTCTGAGAAACAAAAAAAACCGATTTACTTATAATCATTCTTCTGGATACGAGCCACTCGTACTGCTTTTCACATGACACTCAAGTACGTAAGTTGCAGAGCACCGCTGAAATAAATGCCGACGAAGGCGGGAAAGAAATCTGTGCTCTACGTAGACGGGGTTATCCACCACGTAGACTGTTGTAGTATAACGTCCCGATTAAAGGAAAAGAAGAGTAATTGAATATTTCAAGGAGGAGTAAAAATACGAATTATGAGGTGCTTTAAGGGCTCATGGACAAGCAAATATATTTTCCCGCTACTGCATTTAGAAAATCAATTCTCAATTATTTCATTTTCTTTTTTTATTTAGGACCACCTACAGTTTCCACGTCTATAGTAAGTGTCAAAGTTCAGATGATAAAGAAAATTTATCATTTTAATTGATGAATCACAATTGCAATAAAATATTTAAATTAAACTTCGGTATTTGTAAAATGTTTTTTAGTCTTAATTTTTGAGTTCTTGATTACAGGAGCACCATCTGAAAATGCCAATGTGTCGCATTACACCAAGATTCCGCTTATCTATAGAGTTATATTATGAATTCGAGATCATGTTGGAATTAAAATATATAATAATTAAATTAAAAAAGACTATTCGACTGAAAGTAGATGCTCTAATCAATACGCGTACAACGTGAGATACCCTAATTGAATTTGTGTGCATCGTATAAATACTCTTTTACCTGTAATTTTCCAGTTGCACAATAGATTGAACTCTTTGAAGACGATAAAATGGTAAAGTAATACATGGTAGTTTTTAAATATTAATTTAGTGTATATTTAACGAGTTCATTACCGGATTTTCTAGTCACCTAGTTTCACAAGTTTCCACATTTTTTCACCATCATCGATACATGCCAGATTTAGGAGGCAATTCATTTGTTCGGGTTCCGCTGAAGTCATATTCCCGAGAAATTGAAAGTAACTCGATAAATGCATATCAGTTAACAAAATCAACATACTTATGCAAATTTATTTTGAGATTAGGAGGTTAGAATGAAAGAAAATTAAGAAAGATAAAGCTTAATATCTGAAATTACCTCGAGTCAAAGTTTAACTCATCGATGTTTAATTTTTTTAATTCTAGCGGTTTAAATGCTAATATTGTCACTCGGTTAGTCGCATTGTAGGCTGCGGTAGTATATGTGGTATGCGTGTGAATTCGTAACGAAAAGATATTTCTTGTGAAATATTTATTTTTCCTTTAACGAGGCCATTCATAGGTCTTTAAAAGAAGTATTTGTGCTTTGAATTCGTTTGTTTGTATTGGGGCACTTTGACCTTCTAGCAAGCAATGCAAGAGCTGCGAAAAGGAAAAGGTAAACAAAAATCAACCCCATGTTTGCCGAGAGACAAGAGAATGGAAGGGGTTAGCTTGGATTTTAGACGAGGGACAAGTTTCCTATGATGATTTTGTTTACCATCCTTTTAAGAGAAAACGCATCACGGGAATGTTAACTGATGTTCGCGGTAGACTGAGTTCGCGAAGGCAGGATGAAAGGAAAATTTTTACGGGAATGTGGTCACGAGTAAGCGTGAGCTTTGACTTTGACACCCGCCTTGAAGGGAAATGGGAGCACGTATACCAATGCAGAACTGACGCAACGCTTTTCCACATTTCCAGGCAAAATGACGAAACAGTTCTCTTGGCAGTCAGAAGGATCTTCGAGTCGAAGACCCACCTACGCCTATGTCGTATTTATTCAAACTTGTCTCTACTCGCCACGTGCATCACCCCGCTGCATCGGGTGCACGGATAAAAAACCGAATTATCAAGAATTTCGTCTTTAAATTCATTACATTCACCAGGACTTAACAACTGCCGTTGAACAGCATTGCCTCCGCTTCTCCCAATATTGGTCTAATCCTTAATTAGATAATTACCTACCCCTTCCTGTTTTCAAAATCAAATCTCACTTCTGCCCACTTCATCGTAGCCTTACATGACTTCCCCCTCGATGCAACACATGCAATAGAATTCCAAAGAAATAATAAAACCATGGACTAGCAGTCCATTTCATTCAGTCTTCTCATGCTGAAGAAGGGGCTGGCCCCGAAACATCTACCGTCCTTGAGTGTCACGACACTCTTCTCTTATTCTTTCAGAGATCCTTTTTAAATAAACTAATATAAGTGTATTTTAGGGTGAAGTGCTCTTTATTGTGTGTGTACGTAGGTGTGCAAGAAGCATAAAGCACTATAATCAAATCGAAGGTCGTTGTGGTAGGTGATGGTAGACTCTAACCAATACTAAGCCTGAAGGCGTGTGTAAGATGACATAATCGCCGAAACTTGCGAACCCCCGAGAGAGTGTCCTTTTAATGTGCATTGTATGTTTCAACATTTTTTTTCCTGCTATCTATAATATCGCCACTCGCCTGCGTTATCCGAGTGTCTGCCTATCTATGTGCATGCGTATGTGTGTGCGTGAGTGTGCGTGTGTATTTTTGTGTATTTAGTGACGTTACATCCCTCGGAAATTATGTGAACTGCACATAATAGTCAAAGTTTAAAATGCTTGTAACCAATATAATCCTTTCATTGATAAAGGAAAAGCAATGCATGCGGTGTCATCACAAAAAAAATTCTATTTACTTTATCACAGTCAAAAAACTTTATCGGAAGTTCTCTGGGATGTAGTTAGTAGACTGTTACATCCAAAGAAAATGCTGTGCATGCCCCTAATATTGACCATAAAAAATTAATACTATAAACACTGTTGTACATACATGAACAATTTTATTTTTGGTTCTACCGCAAATGCAAAACTTTCTTGACCCTTCTAAACCGTATGCTATAACTATACATATATGAAGCTACACACTAACTGCCTGGTTCAGAGACCCTAATTCCAGACACTTTTACTATAAATAAGAGACAGGAAATTTCTCGAGGATATTTCTGTTCATCTATTAACGTGATGTACGTGTACTTGATTTCTCTACGAATTTGGACACAATTACTTTTCCGGTTTTTAGTCAGATTATCCGGAGAAGAAATTGAGACCTCAGAGTGATAAGGAGTACACAATGGATATTGCGTTGGTTTCTTTAGCCATATGTTGATAGTAATTCCAGGGGGTCAACGGTGACATCGCTTTTTTAGCATATTGGCCCTTTGAGGGCAGTTCCATTCAGCGAGCCGCGGGATTAGAAATATCACGCAGCTTGGGTGGATCTGAGGGTCAGTAGTCGAGCACTCTATCCACTAGTCTACCACACTCTTCATCTTGAGCCAAGGGTAAAATATCAATTCGTAATATTAAAGCATTCAATATGGTATATGTATTTAGTATATTAAAAAGATCATAAACTAAAAATAAAAAGATAATCTAGTTCCTTGCTAGATTGTACGAAATGAAGTTTTTTGTTTAAAACTGTGAACGATGCACAGAATTTAAAACAGTTGAAAATATTGAAAATCCATTTGAATAGAAGCAAGTAATGATTAGCGGGTGTGTTAACGGTAACTAGCTAGCAATATCAAATCTACTTCCCCAGTAGAAGTTTAAGCATAAATATCGTATATAAAAAACGGGAAAGGTTGTCTCTCTGTCGCCTCTATGCGAAGGCAGAGGGTGAAGCATCACCTCGCTAGTCCCACTTATTTCGCCAGGCACATTTTCAATGGAATCCCGGGGAGCGGAAGCTCTTGTTGAAATGATTGCTCTTGTGGAACCTGGTGGAGGGTTTATTAGGAATCTTTAAAGGGACGCCCATTTGGAAATCTAGGTGCGTAGTCTAATTCTAATCTAATAAATCCACTTAATCTATCGCTCTGACCACAGAAAGAAGCAATAGTCAATAGGTTATAAAATAAGGATTACGCATCATCGAATATTAATAGCGATCACTACTGTTCAAATTCTATTCGCTAATTTACTAGAGATGTTGTCACCAGTCATGTAATCCCGTTGGTAATAGTTTACTTAACTCACATTAATGAGTGTCAAATATCGGTAACAAACTCTGCATGGGATATTGCTACGTTGTGATCCACTGAAGGATGAAAAATTAGCCATATCAAAAGTGATCTCCTGCTCAAAGCTCCCTAATTAGATCTCAAAAATTCCCCTAACCAAAACTTAGACATTCCTGAAACATGATACTATCTTTCATATCTGTCACTCATTGTGATGGGGTATTTTTACAACGGGCGAATCACCTGCCGTACGGGTGGTTTTCTCTTACAATTATAGCTCGCATTTTCCCAACCATTGCCACACTTTACCCTTCCCCTCCTCGCTGAGGAAGTTATTTCGAAGGAATACCTCTGTTAGTTCCGTTCGCTTCTCTCATTCCGGTCCACTTTCGTCGAAAAGCGGCGAGGCCTGAGTTTCGAGAACGGTACTCGGGGAAACTTTTCCCGGGCCAGTTAAGGTCCGTTGCTTTATCTCCCGGACGGAATCAAACGGAAGCGATGGTCAATGTGCATTTCTAAATACCATCACAATGGGCAGGGTCGTACATCGCTGATTATTCAGCGAGATGTATTTATGTTCCCTAATCAATTAACCATTTGTAGCAAATTAGAACCAAAATGGCCGCCAGTAGTAGAACACGTGTCTCTCTCACTCCTACGCTTTTCTACTTTTGTGTCGTTATTTCGCTACTTTCTCCGAGTTTTTCCACGCGAATTCTTGTGCATATATCCTGTGATCATTATCCATGTGAAGATATCCCAGTTCCTCAAGATACTTTCAGTTACAGAAGTTTTTACTTTTCCGCCTTCGCATCAAGTGGTTTATCCCCCTGTCGCCTCCGTTTCCCCGTCAGCCTGTCTCCTGGCTCCCGGCGACTCCTCGGACCCTCGCCGACTGCCTCGACGACACACTCTCGCTGCGGAGTTGTCATCCTGCTTCTCATCCTGCTCTCGGGTGATGTGAACCTTAACCCCGGCCCTCCTTGTGCCCCCCCAGTGCATGTGTACTACCAGAATGTGAGAAGTCTTAAAAACAAACTATCAATTTGTGACTCCCATGCGCATGAACTTGCGCAATTTGATATAATTGCGTTATCCGAAACTTGGCTGTCCCCCTCATTTGCCGATGGTGAATTATCCTTCTCGGTCTCACACAGTTTACCGCCGAGATCGTCTGACTAGAGCTGGCGGGGTGCTCCTTGCCATTAATTCCAAGTACCCCTCAAAGCGACGCAAAGACCTCGAAACTGCTTGCGAAATCGTATGGAGTGAAGTCTCTCTACCCCATGGTGCGCATTCCAAAGTTAATAAAATCTTTGTTGGCTGTTTTTACCGTCCCCCAAGCAGTGATATCTCGGTTCTCGAAAACTGTCTTGACTCTGTGTTTGAAACTATTAATCTTGGTCCAATTATTTTAGTTGGTGACTTTAATTTATCCATTCAATGGGACACCCCAACGCATGGTACCCCTCTCAATGGTCACGACGAATTCTTCATTGAACATTTTATAAGTGCTCTACAACTTTCGCAATACTGCACCCAACGCACCCGAAACCTGGCAACCTTCTCCTCTCGTCCGTTCCCCCTGAGGCTCTTACCCCGGGAAGGAATATTTTCAACTCTGACCACGAGTCTCTGGATGCAGTTTTCCGCATTAGAGGTTCCCGGAAACTCCGCGGGGATCCCCCTGCCCACATGAAGCCTTTCCCTGCCTGGTCGAAGGTCCGCTGGGAGGACGTTAATCGCTGCCTCGACCTTCTCCCCTGGGGTGTGCTTACCGCTTTGTCTCCTGAAGAAGGGGTGGACTTCCTTTACCTTGTTATTGAAAGTGTGATAAAAGATTTCGTCCCTCTTGTGAAACCCAAGTCAAAGAAATTCCCGTCGTGGTTTAAGCCGGACACTGTGCACCTTCTGGGTAACAAAAATCGCGCTTGGTACCTGTATAAAAATTTTCCGAACGAGAACACTCGGCGTTCTTTCATCGAATTACGTCGCTTTTCCAAATCTCTCATCCGTCGCGACTACGAAGAATATACACTAAGGCTATCATCGTCCATCACATCTGACCCAAAAAAATTCTGGTCGTTTGTCAATCGTCGTCGTAATCGCCCGCAGATTCCCGTTGCTGTTTCTTATGGCAATGCTAAAGCTGTGGGACCTGAAAGACCGAACTTATTTCTGAAATTCTTCACGGAATGTCTGACTCCTGCTTTTAACCCTCCCGTCTCTAGCGATCTTTCCCTCACTCCAAGTTGTTGCTACTCTTTATCCCAAATCCAAACCGATTCCCGGGAGGTTTTTAAATTCCTTTGTAAGATCCCCCTCCGTCGCTCCCCTGGCCCCGATGGCATAAGTCCTATATTTGTACGCAACTGCGCTTCCTCCCTCTCTCTTCCCTTAAGCCTCTTATTAAATCGCTGCTTTTCCCTCGGTACTTTCCCCCCCCCAATGGAAATCCGCTAATGTTATCCCTATTCTTAAAACTGGAATTAAAAATGAAATATCTAACTATCGCCCTATCTCTTTACTACCTATTCTTTCTTCTGTTTGCGAGAGGATTATTCTCAACAGACTTTATTATTTTACTTCCCCTTTTCTGTCTAGCAACCAACATGGTTTCCTTCCGGGCAGGTCATGCTTGACCAATTTAGCACTTTTTCAACACCACGCTGTTAGTGCGATAACAAGTAAGACTCAATTAGATGCCATCTTCTTGGATTTCTCAAAAGCCTTCGACTCCCTCAATCATAACCTCCTCATTAATAAACTCAGTCAGCGTTTTAACGTTCATGGAAACTTTCTCAAATTACTGACCAGCTTTCTTTCGAATAGAAATCAGCGAGTAATACTATCTGGCGCCTCATCTCCTTGGTCCTCGGTGACATCTGGAGTTCCTCAAGGTAGTATTCTCGGACCATATCTTTTTAATCTGTACATTGATGACTTAGCTTCCCTAGTCCCGACCTCCCTAGCCCACACGTTACTATATGCCGACGACTGCAAAATTTTTAAGGAAATTAATTCCCCCACGGATTGCTACCACCTTCAGGAGGCTTTAAATAAAATTTCAGAATGGTGCAGCACATGGATGCTAAATTTAAACTCAAATAAATGCAATACTCTAGTTCTCTCCCTAAAAAAATCTCCTCTTACTTTTAGCTATACAATTAATTCAGTTCCTCTGAATCGTGTTGCTTCTGTCAAGGATCTTGGTGTATTAACTGATCGCAAACTAAATTTCTCAGGTCATATCAAAGCAGTTAAATGCAAAGCCATGTCTCTTCTAGGTCTACTTTACCGCTACACAGAAATAAAAGATGTACAATCTCTAACCGCATATTTCTCAACCATTATCTTACCATTAATTACCTACTGCTCCCCTATATGGTCAATGTCTGCCCTATCTAACCTTAATACCCTTAACACGATAACTAATTTTTTCAGTAAAATTGTCAAGTACAGAGTCCCCCATCTTCGGGACTCGCCCACTGAATCACTTCTTTCCTCGCTCTCGATTTGTAATCTCTCCACTCTACGTCTAAAATCCGATTTAAAACTCATGCATAACACCCTTAACTCCATTAACGACTGTCCTGAACTAATTTCCCTTATCAATTTCAGAGTTCCCCCCCGAGTTACCCGCGATCGCTCTTTATTCCACCAACCCGTTCCCAGATTGTCCCTCACCAAACGGTCCCTTTTCTTCCGTCTCCCCGCTTTACTGAATTCCCTTCCCGAAAGTATTGACCCCCTCTCACTCCCAGCCAACACATTTATAAACCTTTCTCTGACACATCTCTCACACCTCCCTCAATAGTATAGTCTTGTTGATGTTTGTATGTTTGTGTCCTTATATGTTCCTGTTATATGTGTCACTGTAAATTGGCAATCCTGCTGTATGTGCACAATTTTTTACTAAATAAAATAAAACTAAATAAATAAAAACAGCACCTGCAAGTTTTCTGAGGAGGCAGAGCCTCATCCTTTATCAGTATATTATATTTATTAGTATCTTGTATCGCTACCCCCCTCCCCGGCATCTGAGTGATGCGTAGGAAGGGGTAAATAGCTTTATATCAAAAGGCCATCAGGTTTTAGGGCGGGGATGACTTGCTCAGGGTGAATCTGCCCAAGATCTCAGATTATGAGTTCAAAAACTTGTTTCTGTTGTGTTTTTATTTACTGTCACGGTTAGGGTTTAAGTATCATTACATCGCTTCAAATGTGAATTTATTTTATTTATTTTTGGTAACAATGTTATTTTTGGTAAACTTGGATGTACAAGTATTATTATGACGATGCTTCGAAGGTGAATTTTTATTAATTTCATCGTTTTCTCAGTTAAACGATGAATAGCAGTAACAGTATGAACAGTATGTTGTTTGTTAACATTTCTTTCTTTGAAAATATTTTTCAGCCTATGACATCATTCTTTTGACACTTTTTGCTTATAGTAGAACTCTATTATGACATAAAAACGGCATTTTAAGTTCAGATAGTAACATAATTTACCATCAGGATGCGTTTGCTTTGTTTCGTAGATTCCGAGAAGGCGTTCGAGAAAGTGAATTGGGTAGAATTAATGAATGCATTGCAGAGAACCGGAGGAGATTGGAGGGATAGGTGACTCATTTGCATACTGAACATGTCTTAAGACTCCTCAGGTGCGAGTGGCTGATTAAGAGTCAGAATAGGCAGTAATCGATCGGAAGAGGGATAAGATAGGAATACAGATTATCACTCCCGCTTTACTACGCATATGTGGAGGAAATAGTTAAAGAAGCAGTGGAATAATTGGAGATATAAGAATGAAAGTCGGTGGGGAATCCATAAAATTTGTAAAATTTGACTTGATTAGTTACACATGGACGTTGAGTAAGAATATTAAGAAAAGGTTTGTCAAAACTTTGACATGGAGCGTGGTTTTGTGGGACGCGGCAGCATAGCTGTTGAAGCAGGACGATAGACGTAGATTAGAGGCTTTTGAAATATGGGTGTGGAAACTGATGGAACAGGTGAAATGGGCAGAAAGGAAAACGAATGATGTACTAAGTATGGTGGGGGAGGAGAGGGGATTGTTGGGTTAATTCTGAAGGTGGCAGAAAAGCTGGATGCAGATCATTTTCATTGGCGATGGAATGTCGAAGAATGATAGAGGGGATAACGTTAGGAAGACGAGGAATGCGAGGATGGGTCAGGAATAGGATAGGTATGTTAGATAGAATGAAGGTAGAGGGGTAGTGTGCTGAATCGAAGAGGGTTTTATTATAGTGCGGCGTGTCAAGTTGTGTTTTGCTAGAATATACAAAGAAATCTATTGCTGTACCGCTGTTTAGTTTGTGCTCATGAAAAACCTACCTTAAATGGTAAAATGCAAATAATAATAATGAGCTCAGGATCTACGAGGGATAAGGGTCCTTAGGTAACCTAAGTTTGAGATCCACTGGATCAGAGTCATTCTTTAGTAAGTGCATAATGTTTTTGAATTTTTTTATTAAAAGCATATGGCCATACCCAAAATATAAGCTTTATTCATTTTGAAAAATAAATTTATCCCCGAATAATAATAATTCTCGGGACTAAGTACTGCGTTTTCCACATTTTTATATTTCATATTCAAAGAAAGTATTTTTTTCTGCGAGGTAATGATTTTTTCCCTTTGATAGGATATCTTATACAGAAAAAAATATAATGAAAAGATCTGTTTCAGATCCGTACCGCTTTCTTTTGATTAGTTCATTCGTTTGCAGCGTGATGCAGGCTTAACCATTCCAACCTATTCTTCGGATACAAGGCATCTAATGTAGAAGATTGACAGCGCATATAAGTTACATTCCTGCGATATAATGAATCTGACGGTGTTAATAAAATTTCGTCGACTATTTACTTCCCTAATTTTAATGTGAATTTTACAATAGGTATTACCATTTTCACGGATTATAGGCAGGGCCAGCACTATACCTGTTAGTCGATGCTTCATCCTCCGAGTCGTGAGCTCATTCTAAGTTTGCGTTTTCAATTGCGTTCAGAACGTTCAGCGTTATACTTCATGTGCTCATATATGCTCTACTCCGAAAATCTTTTAACATTCTAACCCGCGGCGTAGTTACCATAATGTGTATTAAGTTTCTTTTTAGTCCACCTAGGCGATTTACTTTAAATCAAATAATGATTGGTCAATACAGGAAAATCTCTTTAATCAATTTTTCGGAAGTCACTAGACGTGGCCGTGTCAAACGAACGCTGAACACAGAATAATTCACTATCTAGCTGAAACTTGGTGTGTGTTCCGTCATGAGGGTCTACTCATTTTTAAAAAATCCGATGATCTATAGTAGAAAAGGGTCAAACTACATGCATTACTGGTGCTTACGAGGGTATTTTCAGAAGTCCGCACAACTTCATTGCAACAACACTGGTGTGTGTCGAAATAGTTTTCAATTAGTAGCATCTCTTGAAGTAACACACCCCTAGTTTCAGTCAGATCTAGGTCTATTACTCTGTTTGACACTCGCATGAGTTGACCGAGTCGAGTGATTACCAAAAGTATGGAAAACTCTATGGGAAACTGTGCATTATTATTGATCCTTTTGGATTCCGGGCAGCAGGAAACACGTCCACTATTTTCCACAAAAATTCCCCTTTCCATCCAGATAACACGCCAGCTCACTCCTCTGTAGTAGTGGTAACAATATTGATGGCGTTACGATTCAAATTCATTCCTCCTCATCCACTCTTCTCCAGTTTGACCTCCATCAGACTACCATTTGTCCTTCAAGATACGAAATAATTGGCGGAAAGGAGGTTTTACAGAGTCGCACCCAACAATAGTAGGACTGATTTTCTCTGGCGCGAACGGAGCGGTGGAAGGAGGTCTGTCTGGCAGGGTAAGGTGGAGGGGGCTCTTAGCAACAGACCGACACCAAACTCAGTCGCCTGCGGGCTGTCGTTGAGTGAGGACACCGTTTTTAGTGAAGCAAGTTTTCTGTCCGCGTCGAAAAACAAAATGAATCTGAATTTAGAGCAACGTTATTCCGTGAAGTTTTGTGCGAAACTCGGGAAGACGGCAACTGAGACCCTGGATATGATCAAGCAGGCTTATGGGGACACTACCTTAAGCCGTTCCACGGTATTTGAGTGGCACAAGTTGTTTAAAGAGGGTAGGGAGCTCGCTGAAGCGACCATCGCTCCGGGCGGCCGTCGACGGCAAGAACCGGCACGAATATGGACAGAGTGAGGACACTGCTGAACACAGACCGACACTTAACCAGTGAAGAAATTGCAGACCAGTTGGGTCTGTCTGCATCCAACCTTCAACGCATTATTTCACAGGATTTGGCCATGCGCAAGGTGTGCGCCAAGATGGTGCCGAAAATTCTGCCATGGTGCGCTTGTCGTCAGACAGCTCCTTGCCAAATACGGCGTTGCCACGTTGCCGCACCCGCCCTATTCTCCCGATTTGGCACCACCGGACTTCTTCTTCCCCCTGATGAAAAGACAGCTCAAGGGACGACGTTTTGACTCGATAAAGGCCGTTCAAGAGGCTTCGACGAGGGTCATCAACGGCATCCCCAAAGAAAATTTCCAGCGGGCGTACGGGGAATGGGAGCAACGTAATACTAAGTGTGTAGCAGCTCAAGGAGCATACTTTGAAGATTATTAAGTCGATGTAAGTATATCGTCAATAAAATTCTTGTAAAAAATCAGTCCTACCACTTTTGGGTGCGACCCTTTATTCAATCGAGGAGGCGATTCCGGAGAGAAATGCGTATTTTACAGAGTTGAAATAATCGCATAACTTGGAAGGGGTAAAAAAACTGATTTAGCGTTGGACTAAATTTATTAGCCTAAAAGCAGATTATCTTAAAAAATAGAATGGCTGATCCAGATGCATTAAGTAGTTTTCAATTTTGCGCGGACTTTTGGAATCGTATCTTAAGAATAGAGCTACTGCTCATATAAATAGATGGAAATACTAGCCAATAATACAGAGCGATGGATATAGTGATAACGAAGTCTTTTTCAGCATAAAAAATTAGAGTAAAGTTTAGCTTTAAAATTCAAATTTTAATATTGAAACCGAACAACACACGGAAAATGCATACTGTTGCTCCAAGACACCATGTACTTTACAGTGCAGTTTAAATGTGGAGCTTCAAAATGAGTGAATTTAAAAAACTATTTCGTTGTCGAAATTCATTGCTATTCAAATCGCTGATGAATCACTAAGGTAAAACAACTGCTTCTTTGTTGCGTCGTCATATTAATTCGACTGCGAACCGAAAATCGGGAGCATGAAATGAGAGGATATGGCTGATATATGCGCGCTTATAAGATAGTTACAGTTAGAGATTAAAGGCCCGCCACAGTCGCTGAAAGACCACGCGCGATAGCAATCATTAGTCCTTGCAAGTACCTCTGAATTAAGTGGTATAAAGGGAGCACGGAGAAAATGTACGGTCGACAGGATCACCGTTGGGTTTCGCAAGCGGACTACGGACCGCATTATTCCAATCCCTGGATTTACACTCCATTCTCGATTAAGTCCAATCACAAGAGATCCCCAAAAATTAATTCTCATTGGCCATCCTCAGAATGTGCCAGAGGCGCAATCTTGGTATAGTAAGACACTATACGTGCACAGTCTGAATTGGAACGGGTGGCGACGGGTTTTACCGGGTTTCCCTCGCACATACGGTGACTACCAGATCACGCTTCTTCCATTAGTAATCAGGTTGCTATAAGCTAAGTACTAATCTAGTTGTATTCAAGGTATACAAACTTTTAAATTGCAATATAAAAGCAATTCCACCATGAATATATATATATATATATATATATATATATATATATATATATATATATATATATATATATATATATATATATATATATATATATATATATATATATATATAGCCTTTAGCAGGGATTCATTTCACATGATCAACTAGAGTTTATTGCTGTTAATATGAAAATTTTGATTTCATAGAATGTCAGTGCCAAATGAACATATAGTATAGGATTTAAAGATGAGAGATAGATTGGTTTCATACAAGTACATACAAAATTCATGATTTAATCGCGGAATCCCAAGTTATTTAATGGACTATAACAACCGCTACTTATTTTTCAATAAGGCGGGCTGCCTATTTTTCAATGCGATCATATCTCTGTGAATTAGGATAGATGTAAAATTCTTTACAAGATCAAGCTTAATCACAACACTATTGGCATACTCAAATGCATGATAGATTGACGGGAAATAATATCAGATTCGTCCAGTTTCAGCGATCAATTAGTTACTTCTGGCGAATACCCACTGGAATACCCATTCCTCTTCGATTCCTTGAGAACCACCCTGGATCCTAGTGCCGTCGCTCGAGAAATCATGCTTCAGATTATTTAACAATAAAACGATCATACTACAATAAAAATGATTACTCGAGAATAAAGAAATCGACGTATTTCGATGAAACGGATTCTCTGATCCCTTAAATACCTCTCGCTGCATTCATTGGACACATCTGTGAATATTACTTCACATTACCTTATAAAGTCTGTCCCAAAAGTAGTGATTCCCATTTTTTTCCCGGGACGGATTGGTGGCGGTTTCTCTGGCTGGGTTCGAGGGAGGGGAGTCTCAGGAAAGACTGGAGGCTAGTTTGACTCCCAGCATTTGAGGAGTGCGGATAGTTCGTTTACGATACCTCTGTACCGTGACCTCGTTACGCTTCGTCATGAATCGGTTATTGGAACAGCGCCACGCTATCATATTTAGCGTGAAACTGGGTTAAACCGGGATAGAGACTCATGGCATGCTCAAGGCAGCTTAGGGTGATAACTCCATGGATACATCGGGTGTTTTGGAGTGGTAGAAGGAAGTTGTTTCAGGAGACTATAGAAGATTTTGAAGACGCCGGACGTTCAGGACGCCCTTCGACCTCAAAAAGTGACGAAAATCTTGCAAGAGTGAAAGCTTTGTTGGAATCGTAGATTAAGTGTTCGCATGGCTTCTGATGAACTTGACAGGCCTAAAAGTGATGTGCATCGACGTATGACCGAAAGCAAGGGCATAGGAAAGGTGTGTGCGAAGTTGGTGCCACTAGTGCTCTCGGACGAACAAAAGAAAACTCGCACGCGGATCTGTCAAGGGCATCTTGATTCTGCCTCAGCTACCCTACAACCCTGACGTTACCCCAACAGACTTCTTACCCCGCCTCAAATCCGTGCTTGAAGGAAATCACCACGGCTCGTTGGAGGCGTTACTATATAACAGGGCGTAACGAGGGAGCTTAGCAGCATTTTGGGCGACGCGACGCTTTCCGAAATGCGTACGAGGCGTGGGAAACCCGCTTGCAATGGTGTGTTAACGCACAAGCGTGCTACTTCGAAGACTTTGGAGAGAATAAATCAATGTTGGCAATAATTTATTTTTAATTGACTCAGAATTACTAATGTTGGGACAGACCTTGTAATTTAGAAGAGTTGAAACTGCATCTCGGAAAAATGAGACTGAGCTATTTCCCCAGAAATGGATCCGAAATACGGAAAAATGTTTGGAACTTATCGTGGGGCAGCCCTTTTATAGATTTTTATCTCAGAAATTCGACTGTCATATCCTTTGACTTCGGTCATTGTACAATTATTATGATTATCAGTAGTCCCCCGGGTTAGGCTAGGTTTTTGACAGATCCTAGCGCTACAGAATTGTACTCCTAAATCCTGACTAATGTAAGAAAATATCTTAAACCCCGCACTATATATGTGTAAATATACAACAACTAGACTAACAATAACTAGAACAAATATTACAATAACTAGATTTTTAATTCCGCAAACTTTCTACCTCCCTTAACTCAATCCAAAATCTCTATTCTTCACCACCCTATACTTTGCTTTCTCAACATTATCCCCTCTATTCCTGTCTCCAGCATCACATTACCTCTCCCTCACCCTTTACCCCGCCATCTTTCTTACCGCACCGATAGATTCAGCGTTTGTCTTTCTTTCCGAAAATTTAATTTTCTCCATCATTCTTCTCGCTCACATCTCAAAAATGTCCAAGTTACGCCTGGATTCTACAATATATATGGTTTAGGTGTGTTTTTTTGTATAAGTGTGGCATTGTAATGGACTGGCACATAACCATTTCAATATTGTTTGGAAATGGCCTTGGGTCAATTCATTAGAATTTATCCTTATTCGCTAGCTATACCGCAAAAGGTCTGATATTTACGGTGCTAAAAAATGGAGGTGAGGTGGTGTATGGTCTTGCTTGGGCAAAATTAAATCATCAGTTTTTCTTTCCTGGCAGAAGTTTTGGGAAGGAAAAGATTCGAAGGAAGAGGCGGGGAGAATCCAGGCAGCTTCTCGTGGGCGGTAGCCGTAGAAATGGAAAAGGCAGAGGGTGACGGAGGCCGGGAGGTTGTCCTAGTTACAGGTGAGTGTCGGATGTGAAAGATTGATTTCTCTGATTTAGATTAGTTAACATAATATATCCGCCATTTATTTGGACGGACTTGGAATGAAAGGCAAGATTGTTAAAATTTAAATCCAGTATGTACAACTATTGAAAATATTACGAAATACTTTTTTTAATTACCACATATCCAAATAAGACGTCTTTTTTAGAAGACGTTATTGTTCTAGTTCTTTGGAATTTATCTCGATATCCTTTAACCTGTCCTATTACCTTGAAATTCGTCGAAGATTCAAAGCACTATGAAGAGAGTTTCGATCTCTGAATCACAAATAAAAAAACGAAGGTGCACATTTAGACTTTTTAAATAGTTACTAGTTTATAATGATCTTTCGCTCAACAAGATATCTGTGCAAAATTTCATAGGAATTTACCCATTTTTGCATTTATTTTATGCGCTAACATACATATCACTGAATCCTATGTTGCAAAAATTCTAAATAATATGAATGCTGTTGAGTGTTTTCAAGTTAGAATATTCTTGTATCATCTCGGCATTTTAAAAGCAGATATTTTGTGCTGTGTGTGTATATATACCCACGAAACCCGAAATTTCGCCATATGGTGAACAAATGTTCATTCATATAGAAGTAGATATAAGGAAAAGGGATAGGAATACATAAAAAGGACGAACACAGGAGAGGTGTGAAAGGCGGAATCGAGCAGATCACAAGCGCAAACATATGTCCTTGACGGCTGATTGACTTGATTGTCCTTGATTGAGCTGTAAAAAGCTTTCGGCATACTCAATTGGGACATAATCTGATCTAAAAATAACATGCCTAAATATTGGAATAACTTCAACAAAAGAAGAATATTCCATATCCTATTCTTCTTTATATCGAGTCGACGGCAGCGATTAAAAGTAGTAAAAGCAGAGAAGAAGTTATAATAAATGAGCAGAGATATTAATTATCACCTTTGATCTTTAAGGTGTACATGCATTGATCAGGAAAAGAAAGAAATCAAGTAAGAGATCAAATTTGGGTGTAAATACGTACAGGAGGAGAACGTGCTGCAGCTTTTTGGATGCGGTACTTCTAAAGAAGAAAGAAACCCAATTAGGATACTTTTCTATTTTGGAGTAAAATATGAAAAGAATGGTTTCAAGATAAACTAATTCAAAGAGTCTGAATACTATGACGCATAATGCTAAGACTGTATTCGGAGTGAGCTATATAATTTTCAAATGGCAATAGGGATGGAACCACGAGAGCGTTGCTGTTTTGTCAAAAAAGATGGGTGCAGAAGCAAGAGTGCGAGCAGTAGACAATATAAAAGGAAGCAGAGTGTAGAAACTTATCCAGGGAGTTTACTTTCCTTCAGCTGAGAATAATGGACGATGGGAGAGGCAGAGAACTGAGGTTTAGAAGTTTCTAAAATACTGAAAAAATATGAAAATAAAATGGATTTATGTACTCTATCAACCCACGTGCACAATTAAGTTAAGCTTTGTTTTTGACGGGATATAAATAATAATTAGAAATTACGAGACAGCAACTGAAAGGTGTTTATTGGTGAAACGGTAAATGTGTGTTTTGGCGCCACGAGGTTAAGCACGAAAGGTAACCGAGGAGAATGGTCTCTTCCACTGTGACCTCTGGCGGGCACCACTATAACCACATCAACAGCAGTTGCTCACGCGAACCTGCGACTACGGCCGAAGAAGAAAAGCTGCAAACGGTGGTAAATGAGGAAATAATGGAAGACAATGGGAGGACTGCCAAATGACTGGAGGAAAAGTCTAGTCTTTTGGTACTGATCCTTCATTCATTATGCTATTAAATATTTACGTTAACCACTCATCTCCGTCTTCTCTTAGGTTAGTCTACACTCCTATGGTATTCTGTTAGGGCCAATTGCTTTCCTTCTTTTTACCTGTCAGTGTTTTTTGAGTTATTTAGCTGAATTTTCATTTACTACTCCTAAATTTGATTCTATTCTGAGAGTAGGTTCTTTAGGATGTTCAATACTCCGGAGTTTGTGAAAATGTTCTTTTCACTTGTTCGCATATATCATTATATTTTACTATAACTACTCTCCTGGTTTTTAATGCATTAATATAAGAAATATTTCTTATCAATTTCTCTCTGATATTTGTAATTATGCAGATTTCTTTGTCACCATATGTTATTTCAAGTTTATCGGAACAGCTTAGTGTTTCCTCTTTCGCTTAGGATAGTTCTTAATCTTTATTGCATGCTGTATATAATGTTATCCTCGCCATTTGCTTTCTAATTCTTGAAATATCGTTTCTTGTTTTTAATTGCATCTTTTTCTTTGGTGTCCATCTCTTCCAATTTCTCGATTGATTTTTCCCTTGTCATTCATTGCACGCAATTTATTTAAAAATAAAGTCTGGTAGCCCTTCCCATATTTTTATTTCGGGTTTTTTTACATTGTACTTGCAATTTATTTATTATAGCATTGTTGAATTCCATTGCTTTCTTTATTGAAAAACCATCACTTATTAATAGACTCAATCTCTTTTTTTGTTCTTATAATTGTGCTCGTTAACCATATATCACTGAATAAAGGCCGATATTGACTAAAATCTGTATCAATTGATATTATTTTACCATATGTCCTTCAAAAAAGATTTAATCTATTTGTACACAGTTTTCCCTTTTATATCTTGCTAAATGCTTTTCCTTTTTTTGCGGAAAACTGTTCTCTTCGACTAGATCGGATTTCGGATATATAATGAGCTGATGATATGGAAAGTGAAAATACGTAATTAACAATTCGTCATGACTTTATTGTGATCCTTTATCTACGTAATTTAAAATCCGTGAGAACTATTTTTGCCCATTTTTTCATCTCCCTGAACAATTATAATATGCATCGTAATAGCAGTTGATATAAAAATACGGTAAGTATGTTTATATGCACCATTTTTATATTCTGAACAAAGGGAATGCGTAATTAGTTTGGAATGAATGATATTAGGCATAATTAAAGTTCTTCTAGAAGAAGTAAATAATTTAAGGCAAAAAATTTTGAAAAACGAGTAAAGCTACGTTGATTTATACTTAGGCTAAAGTTAGGAAATTTCTGCGTGGATGCCCGTCAATTATCGTGATAGATTGCGCGTAAATCCATGGCGGAAGGGGAAGTGATTAAATCACTTCCTCTTGAAGTAATCCAATGGTGGTAGGTCCAGGTATAGCAGACCTAACGATTAGACTTTCGAGGGTAGGCTTGCACATTGGAGTTCTATCTGGCTAAATATCTAATTAGAGTCCTTACTCTGAACGAGTTTCTGTAATGTAACTCATGACTCAGAAGAACCCAGTATGAATAAGCTTTAGACACGCATATGTACTGGTATAATCATGTTCATTTAAAAAAGATACATCTGAGATCGGAAAACTTATTGAATTTATATTATGATAAAATCCGAAAAAATCAATGAAAATGTTAGGCCACTTACACTTACAAGTTCCTATCATTAAATTGTACGGACGAGTTCTCAATTCAAAGGTTAGTAATAGCTTTTTCGAACAAGCCAGTTTTCTTGGAGGAGCACTAGTCTAAACGTGTGTTGATGTACGTGGGCAGAGAATGACGCTAAATCACACTAATCAATAAACGGGTTTCGTTGTCCATTGCGACCGCCGGCGGGTGAGTGGGCGGCGTGGATCGGGCGATTTGAGCGTTTCAGAGCTAGAGTATGGTCCCTTAGCACAAAGAAAAATTCGACAAAACGGTCACATTTCTAAACTTTTAGCGTTCAGATAGCATGATTCTTCCAGTCGATATTATTCTCCTGGGACCTTTATCTCCTTTCAGTAACGAATTTGGTTCGTTGAAAAGTCTACGTAAACAAATGGTTTTAACATATAGTTTCTAGTCAAAACTATTGAAGTAAATCCTAGGGTCCGAAATCTTCTGAAAAAGTATTTTAATATTGTTAAACATTGGTGCAATTTTTCATTGCCGCCAAATATTTAAAATGAATCAAATATGAATAAAACTTCTCTTTAAACTTGTCAGAAACTATAAGTTTAAACAAGTCTTAATATCCCTGGTATGGGGAATATATAAATATATATATGTATATATATATATATATATATATATATATATATATATATATATATATATATATATATATATATATATACATATACATATATATATATATATATATATATATATATATATATATATATATATATATATATATATATATATATATATATATATACATTCAAACACGAAATCCCGCCTAACAGCGAACAAATACTCATTTATATAGAAACACATATAAGGAAAAGGGATAGGAACACACATGAAGGACGAACACAGGAGAGGTGGGGAAGGCGGAATCCAGCAGATCACGAATGCAAAAATATTTCCTAGACCGGGATTTGAACTCCGGATTTTTATATATATACACACACACAAATACATAGCTTGATTATGAACGCATGCATGCGTTCATTGTGATGATATATAAGACTTAGAAACACAAAATAAAGGCGCACTCACAGTTTTGGTTTTTGAATATATTGGTGGCCCAACCACCTTTCTCAACAGAAGGAAGAAAACTGAGGAAGCAGGTGATGGACAGGACGGGTTAAGTAGAGTGGAAAGGGAGACATAAAGAATGAATTCCATGAAGTATGTTGTGCAAATGGGGAGGGTGTGGGAGTTAGTGCCTTGGGAAGGCTTTGGCAGTTGTAAGTGTTGAAGGATTTTTTGATTGAGAAAATCCATTTGCATAAAATACTTCCCAAAAATTAAGTCACTCGAACATATTCTCAAAAACCTCTTCCCCATTAAAATTAACCAAAAACAAGGGTAAAAATTCTGCTAATATTCCTCAGTTACTTTTACACGACCTGCCAATTTATCGAGTGTATTAAAATTCACCAAGCCTTTACCCAAATTCTCTGCCATCCAAAATCCACACCAGTACCTTGCAATTGACCAATATGTAAAACATGTCCCATCTTCACCACTCCTTGCCTCTGCTCTCAACTTAACAATCGTGCTCCCATCCCACAGTACTCCCGTTTGCATCTACTGCAATACAAGGCGTGATCAAAAAAAGACCGAACTGATTTTATCCTGCGCATATCGTTCAACCAATCGAAACGAGACCCAGCGATCTAGCAACACATCTGATGACTAATACGAGAGGTGTTGCGTTTGTTAACACGGAGTCGTTACGCAGCAGCAGCGGTACGTGTCTTAACCTGTTCGTCGCCGAGTGCAACGGCAGCAATGAAGGAGTTAGAGGAACAGCGTATGCGCGTGACATTTTGTTTCAAACTTGGCAAAAATGCTACGGAATGATTCAGCAAGCCTTTGTGAATTAAGCTATGAGTTGAAGCCAGTGTTTTGAGTGGGACAGTCGTTTTAAATCGGGCAGAACCTTGACAGATGAAGATTCGCGAACGATTCCACTTCGACAGACCCCAACCATATCAAATTGGTGAACGATTTGGTGCGGGCAAATCGCTGTTTAACTGTTAGGGAGATAGCCGAGGAAGTGAACATTAGTTTTGGATCCTGTCAGACAATTTCAACAGACATTGTGATTGATAACGCGCCGGCTCACCCGGCGCTGATCGTGACAGTTTTTCGCCAGAACTGGAACTTCCGTGATCCCGCAGCCACCCTACTTTCCAGACGTGGCTCCATCAAACTTTTTTTGTTTCCAAAGTTAAAATCAACCTTGAAAGGACGCCGATTCAACTCTATCGCGGACATTCAAACTACTTGTAAGGCGGACCTGAAGGGGATCCCTAAGGCGGCTTACCAGGCAGGGTTCGAGAGCTGGAAGGAACGTCGGCAATGGTGTGTCATCAGCCAAGGCATGTACTTTGAGGGCAATAAGTTCGATGCTAGAAGTGCTCGGAATGAGCTACAATGACTGAAGAATAATCCATCACATGTACAAGAATCAGGTAACAAACATACAAATAAAAAACCAAGGGAACATAAAGATAAAATAAACATAGGAGGTCAACAAGGATGCAAACTCTTGCCAGCACTATTTGATGGAGATGTAGAAGAGAATAAAAAAAGCACAAGAATTGGGCATCAATGTAGTCAAAGGAAATGGCAAAGAAATCAACAAGCTCTTGTTCTCAGATGACATGCTTTAGTATCAGAAATGCAAAAGGACCTAAAAAAACTGTGAATGTTTTGCACTAAGTACTTTGGGAATATAACATGAGCATCAACAAGAAAACAATAATCCTTGTGTGTGGTAGAGATAAGCTAAAGGCAGACATCACAATTATAGGAGAGAAACTAGAGTAAGTGGAATCCTTCATTTACTTGGAAGGCAATTTAAGTTGGAATGGGAGAAGTTCAATCCATAGCAAGCAAAGAATAGCTCAGGCTAAGATGGTGAAAATGAAGAAGATCCCACTGCAATTACCAAAGAACCTGACGTTGCAAACAAGGAAGCAGTTTGTCAAAACGTTTGCACAAAGTTTGGCACTTTGTGGATCAGAGACGTGAAACATTGGAAAACTGGACCATCAAATAATAATAGTCTTTGAAACATTGGTGCTTCAGGAGAATGCTCAAAATGGATGGAAAAGTTATGAATGACGAAGTACATGGAAGAGCAGAAGAGGAAAGTACCATATGGCTAATTTTATGGCAAAGAAGAATTAGATGGATTGGACACACCTTGGTCCATAAAGAATTGGATAGAAAGATAATGAAAGGGAAAATTGAAGGAAAAGTCTGTAAGGAAGACCAAGAAATAAGTACATGAGACAAATTAAGAAGAATGTATTTCAGAAAATCTATCAGGAAGTGAAAAGAAAAGATGTAATGACTACGGATAACGACATAAAAGAAGTCATATTTAGAGTTCCATTCACTTTTTCCATTTAATGTATCTTAGAGCACTGTCACATGTTGAAAATTTTTCAAATATGGAAATTATTCCATGAAAATTTAAAAAGGGCTGTTAAAAGAGCCTACCTATTAATTGATGGGTTGTTGCACTTGTGGATATAAAATAATATAATTTACAGATTGAAGTGGAGATGTCATTACAACTGCAAGCAAAAAGGAGAGCACAAAATATTTAAAATAAAAATTTAAAATTATGGACAATAGTTTCAGAACTACAAACTTTGAATACTGCCAATTGACCGCACATAGTATTCCTGCTTTTAAATCCCTAATACTCTAAAAAGATAAATTCTTCCATTGGAAGCTCCAAGCTATGGTTGGAGCTATCAATATAATTGCTCAAAAGGTGTCTTCCCACGCTTTGTGGGGGGTACGCATTGAGTACTTACTACTTCTGGTTAAAATTTCATGGCTAATCCAATATGGATGAACATGCATGTCACAGAATTAAAAAGGGCCTGGTTCAATTGTTTGGGCTCCTTTTTTTTATTGAGAGTCTGAGACAGAGGGCCCAAGAACAATCCCATTTTCCTGGAGAAGCTATCAAACTTCTTATTTTAATATTCACCTCTACTACCAAACTAGAAAGTTTTTACTTTCCTTCCTTGCAGTTCCTCAGTTTGAAGTTTTTACTTTGCAAATTCCCTGAATTGGTAATACATCATCCTTTCTTTTAAAGGGTGACTAAGAAGTAAAAAGAGAGTAATTTTTAGTAAAAGTAACTATATATTCTGCCCCTCCAATTCTGGGAGGGCATATTTTACCGGCTACATCAAAGTGCAGGAGCTCTAATTTGGTTGTGTCTTCTGTTGCTCTCTGATGTAACTGCTTCCTCTTCATTTCTCCCTGGTAGCGTGTTGAGCAGTCTTAATAAGTTATACAGTCTTGGGCAATGTATTGTTGTGTGAGAATCACTGGTTCCATTTGTGAGGTGAAAAAGCTTCACCTGCCTTTCTGGGTCAGTCTTCCTCCTCCTTCAGCATCTAGGCCACTTCTCCATCTGCAACAATTGTCTAAAACACTAAAAACAGCTTTCGAGAAAATCTTGTTTTCTCCCCTGCCACAACTTCAGTACTATATCACTACGCACACTATATGCCTTTCAACCCTTCTCATTAGGAATAAGTAAAATTGCAGTTTAGGGATATAGCATACTTTTCAGTCAATTCTATAATCTTTCCGCCATTACCTTGTTTTACCTTCGATACAAAAATCCAAATCCCATAAATTAAGCAAAATAATCTCCACATGCCATATCAATAGACCTAATTGATCCTTTTTTCAAGCCTGGGAACAGTTTTGATAAGTTCCTTGTAATTCAAAGCCCCACTCTATGAATCATCATGCTCCCTAATGCTTATATGATTGGTTATAGTACTAGTATTTTGGCCTCTTTATCACTATTGTGCACCAAAAATGAAGAATCTTCATCTTTTTTTCTTCCTTTATCCCTTTTATTTTTACCATTTTCTCTCTTAAAGTCATCTTGTTCTGGCCTTCTGCAGAACTTAGCTAAATGACCCAAAACTGGAAGAAAAGCACATGACATGCGTACTTATTTTATCTGTTCTAATATCTGCTTTTCCTTATTCATAGTTGGTTGTCAGACTGCAATAGAGGCTATTTTTTCATTATCTTCGCTATCTTCCAACTTTTGCAGTCATCTCTCTTCTGGCAGGAACTTTGATTCCATGCTCCACATAGTCAGCTTATTCTCATTTGAGTCTAAGGCTTGGATCATGCTATTTTACTTGTGTAGTGTTTGTTTCATAGGGAACATAACAGCTAAAAGATTATTAGGAGGTGTCAGACTACCTGTCAACAAATGTTTATGAACATTTTATACCTTGAATAGGTAGCCATGTATATTTATGTCTTCTTTTTTGTTGTTGGCCAGGCCTTATAACTTGAGTAATGAACTTAAAGCTCTGCCAGGAATATTTAATGACTCAGGAATATCCAATACCTTAGATATAAAGGTACACTTGAAGATATTTTCTAGAAAGCTGTCAGACAAAATCACCCTCTTCTCATATATAGGAAAGTTCCTGCCCCCTCCACCAGATAGCCTATTATTTATTAGGCTGCAACAACATGCTCCAAATATCATTATTTATTGTCTAAAATCAATTATTCATCACGGATACTTGCTAATTTTTCAGTTAAAATCTATAGACAGAGGTCAAGCCATCATCTGCAGCCTGATTAATCCACTGAATGGATTAAAGCTCAGCCATGCGTAATTTTTTCTGCAAAAGCTCATCAATGGAAATTTATGTTGACCAGAGTGCTGAAAAACTGTCCTTTTGCATCTAAAACATAATATAAGCCATTCTTTCCCAGTGAAATGAAAGTTTGTTCAAAATTTTTGTCTGCATTATTTTACTACATCCTCTTTTGCTTATTTGTAATAAAAAGTTCCAAAAGTTCCAGCATTAGTAACTCTTCAAAGTAAACTAGTTTTATGAATAATTTTCTACTTCCATAGTTGTGAGGAAAACACTACTGGGTTAAAATCAAATTGTACCTAGATGGCAATGGGTTAGTATGACATTTGTTCTACCCTTTTCTATTGCTATAATTATGGTTTTTTTACCATAACAATGCCCATAGCTATATAAAATAAGTGAAGAGTAGGAAAGAGTCAGACTATCATTGCCATGCAATGCCCAGGGTTTGAGTTCTAAGATCCTTGGCTCCCATATGCATTTCAATGCCAAGGTTCAAATCAATTAATGTCCGCCATTCAGAAGAATATAATCTGCTCTGTCTATATGGAATATATATTACATGTGATGCTTCTGAGAGTTTTATATTGTTGGAGGAAATTTAAGCGTATGAAGAATTCATACCTTTTCAAGGAAAGGTCCATCGACATATATGTACAACTTTTTGATAGTTTCAAATTCCATTTGAAGTTCTATCACAATGAATTCCTTGGTTTTATATCCTCTCATGTTATCAAATGAAAGTTGCTCTGCTTTTCAATAGTTTTTATATGCTGCTGTGCTTCTCCAAGAAAGTACCTCAGTGGAATATTAGGTGATAATGCTAGGACTGAAACCTCCTTTCAAACTTTCCCCAATTTATAATAATTGCACAATAAGTAACTGTTATTCATGTGATAGAATTCATAAAATTATCTACCGTACTTGACTAGAAATGCCTAATATATAGGTAGGTATACATAGTTTCTTATAAATACTATATCTCTAAGAAATAATGCCAATCATATTACAGATGGGACAAATACCTGGGTAGTTGTTATTAATGCATGCACAGGCCTAAAAATGTATCCTTTTTTCAGGTGGAAGTGGATTTCTTGGGCAGCATATAGTTAGAGAGCTACAAGAGCATGACAACAGTGTGACTGAAATTCGAGTTATTGATCTACAACCTTACAAGAATAAACTGGGTAAATATATTTTCCATTGATCACAAAGTGTACTGAGAATATTGTGTAAAGAAATTAATAAGGTTTAACATTATTTTTTCCTCTTAGGGAATATAAAAAAACATTACACACAGACTTTTTTACTTCTACTGTCCAATTTCACTTCATTCCATTATTGATAATGGATGTTTGTTTTTAGTGGTTTATACCTATGTCAGAAAAGCCTAGGGATTTGAACTCTTCACCTCTGGACTGATACAAATGATTTCACCCTATTATCACCAATACCTCCATAAGAATTATGATATTATTTTGCAAGATGAAAAATATTCAGTCAAGGTAGTGAAAAGAGCAATTAGCCATTACAAAGTGGGTTGGGTAAAATAAACCCTACTCCCAGCTTGTAAAGTGAAAGCTGAAAAATATTAATGGCATTTTTGCTAGTCAACCCTTTATCAACATATTTAAATCTTTCGGTGTCTCTGATAAAGTGTGCTTACAAAGTATCTACATAGTAAAGTTTCATAAGCATTGACTGAATAGTTATCATTCTATGGTTTAAAATACGCCTATTAGTCCAATGATCCCATCTTACTCAGAAGAAAAAGTAAACTACATAATGGATGCTGTGCATAATTTATGCTAGTAAAGATTTTGATACATTAATATGGGACCAAAAAATTACCATAGCATTTCTTCAATTTGGGTTTAAGAGGTTCAAGGAATGGCTGCATGGGAAAAATAATAAAATTTTGCAGGAGAATTTGTTCAATTGAAGAATTACCGAAAAATAGGTTCTAAAACCATTATAGACCAAAGGACACTTGAAAAAAACTGGAGATTACAGTAAGCAACCACCAAAGATTATATAATAATTAAGTATAGATTTAGAAATAATGTCATCAAATCTCACAAAAATTCCTGGGAACGGATGCAAATAATAATTTAGACATATTCTTTTATCCATAGGAATACAAAGCTGATAAGGATAGTTTTGATCCACTTTCATGACACCTCATGGCATGATAGAATGAGCTTTTAAGAAAATGAAATCAAACAATACTGAAGAGATAAATTACAGAATAAATGCCACAGAACTATTCAGGAGTTCAGAAAAATAATTTGGGAAGGAAGAGTTTTTATGTGCTCATTAATAGTATTAAATATTTATAAGGAAGGCATTTGGCCAGAAGACT